>NC_047659.1:100778754-101078754 GCF_011762505.2 Arvicanthis niloticus
TCAGATAGTACCAACTTAGATAAGAACAAGTGAATCATAGGCAGAGTCATAGTGACCTGACCCCTGAACCTTCACCCAGCTGATACCCTGTTCTGAAAGATATCTGTACTCCCCCTGAACACCTATGCTCCTGTGTCATCCCCTTCCCCACATCTTGCATTTTTGTGTTTATAACCCCCATGTTAAAAAGTAAAAATTGTGATTTGATAAACACACACACACACACACACAGTGTACCCCTGGTTCTGCTGACTTAGCTCCTGACAATCTATTTTCTTGTTCTCAGAAATACTTTGAATTATAAAACGTTATTGTGGTTTTTGTTAGTATGCTGGGTAAAATAATTTTTATTGATCTCATTTTAAACTTCAAAGTTTGTAGTGAGTTAAAATGTCCTTTAACATAATTATAGGTCATATTTATTTTCATATTGTAAAATGTTAGTTAATCTGTTGAACATTTTAAAAAACTGGATTCCTTTTTGAGAATTTCATATATGAACACTGTATTTACATAATTTTCCCATTTCGCTCCTTCCTCCCACTTTTCCCAACCCCCATACTTTTTAAATACATCTTATTATTTAATTATTGTTTATATATGTATATGTGTATAAGTATATATGTTTATACAAATATTGATAAATAAAGCATTTTGAAAAAAAAATATTTTCTTCCTTTAGTGTCTCTCTAAGATATGGCCTCTCCTGATCCTTGCAGACAGAATCAATCTCTCTTATTTTTTCTGTTTGGCCTTTGTTTGTAGCATTTATCTAATTTGTTCTTGACTGGTTGTATATGTGCCTTGTCTTAAAGTAACTATAAGTTCTTGGTCTTGTTTTTGTTGGTGGATAGTAGGAGGGAGGCTTATACAAATTCATTGTTTATAAAAATCCAAATGAAGTTGTCTCTAAGAGCAAACGACCTCAGGAACTGTATGTTCTACAAAACAACAGATGAGTGTCTTCATTCAATATTGATAGACATCTTTCTTTTGGAGTAGCAGTTCTTGCACTTTTGGGAATGACCAGAGGGTGGAGGGTCTGGGTTTAAGAAGACTTGTAAATAAAGAGATCCTAGAATGAATGATGTTCTGTTGGGGCAGAGTTTGTCATTAATCTTTGTCCCGTTTCTATATCACTTTGCAGTCTAGTGTTGATTCAAGGGGTGCCATGGAAAATAGAATTGTAAATCACACGATCTTTGGAACCCTTAAAGTAGGTTGGGATGGTGAGTGAGTTAATCAGTAAGTGAATCAGTAAGTTTGACATGTTATGGGGAGGGTGAGGTCCTTTCCTGTTTCATGCCCAAGGGCCCTGGATGGTAGCCACAACAACATAACTGCATAGCTGCATAACACAACAACATAGCTGCAAGCATGTGGGCATCATCTTCACTCAGCTTCCCGTGTAGCATCTGTTGCCTTACTTTCACTTCCAGCCCCAACCCTTCCAGTACACAAGTGATTCCACAATGGCAAGACAAAAGGTGTGGGGCCAACTTGTCATCCTTCAGGCTGGGCTCAAGAAGTTCAGCCTCTCTAGGGCTGTCATACACCAAGATCCAAATGTTATAGAAGTACTGTCCAGTAAGAGAGCAGACCTGAAGTAGAGGGGATTTCTTCGGGGTTCAGGATGTGGGTAAAAAATAAATTTCTGAAACCAGCTTAGGAAGTCTGAGGTGGCGCTTAGGTAGGTCCTGATTCCCACATCTTGGGGCAGAGGTAACCAGGGAAAAGAGAGGGGTTTGTGGACTCAAGTTTTAAATGTACTTTTAGCTAATTTAAATTGTATAGACAACAGATAGGAAATACAAAACCAGAGGCTCCAAACAAGTGATTAGAAGCAAAGTTTGATGTGCAATGCTGCTCATGAGCTACATAAACTAAAAGGGGGAAAAGCGCAAGGAAAGCAAGTTGATGGTCACCGTGGCAAGTCAGATACTGCTTGCGGTCTGAGCACACGTGGCTCATTCATGCTGGTCACCAAGAGTACTGAATCAACTCTACATTGTTGTATAGTATCAGCCACTTTGTAATGACATACTTATCATATTACCCAGTGAAGATCAAGATGGAATCACTGCTCTACAGGGCTTGTTGTAGAAGGTTGTCAAGAGACCGCTGTGATACATTCTATGATGTAATGCAGGTTCAGATTACTCTGGGAGCACTTGCAAGGGCTCAGATTCCTTCCCCATCCCTTCACCATCCCTTCACCATCCCTTCCCCATCCCTTCCCCATCCCTTCATGACAGTTATCCAGCTACATCAGATTGAGAAGTCAAGCTCTGGCCAACGGGAAGAGACACAGTCATCACCTGAGTTAGGAATAAAAGACAGATATCATCTTTGAAGAGTGTGCATGCTAGCCTGGTTTGGGTTTTGATGTACCCTTTTTGCAAAAAGAAATCACTTTGCTGAGTGTCTTTTGCTTTGTTCATGCATTTCTTTGTGCGGCATTGAGATCTTTTCCCACAAAAGAGATCAATAAGCATGAGGAAGAAACATAAAAAGTTATGACTATAGAAATAAACTATTGATTTCTTTTAAAGATGCTTTAGAAAAAGACAGGATTTTGTAGATTGCATCAATTTGGTCCTAAAGTTAAGGATTGTTTAAAAACTACAGAAAGCCTTACATTGATAGAATCCTGTAATCTCAAATAAGGACACTAATTTCTTTCTTACCTGTTTGTAATTCCTCCCCTTTCTCCCCCGCCCTCACACACACACACACACACACACACACACACACACACACGCTATTATTTTAAGCACTGTACTGAGTAGTAGAGTCTCTTGTTCTTGATATTAGTATAAATGTATCTAATCCACTCCCCCCCCCATTATGTTTGATATTGAATCTGGCCATAGTGGCACGTGCCTTTAATCTCAGCACTTGGGAGGCAGAGGCAGGCAGATCTCCGAGTTTGAGACTAGCAAAGTCTACATAGCGAGTTCCAGGACAGCCAGAGCTACATAGTAAGACTTTGTCTGGGGGAAAAAAAAAAAAAAAAAAAAAAAAACCTCTCCACTCCTTATCTCTTCAGGGTTTTTATCATGACAGGGTGTTAGATTTTTTTTCAAGGTTTTTCTCTGTATTTATTGAAATAACAGTATCATTTCTTTCCTATGGTTTATTTATTGATTAACGTAAGTTGAGCCAGCTCTGTATCTCTAGAATAAAACCAACTTGATTATGGTAAATGACCTTTGTGGTGTGCTCTTGACTTGTTTGCAAGTATTATGTTGAAGATTTGCGTATGTGTTCATTATCATTGTAACTTCCTTTCTTGTGTCTTTATCTGGGCTCAACACCAGAGCAATGCAGGCTTTGTAAAATGAGGTTGTTTGTGTTCATTTTTTTTTCCTTTTTTTGTAATGATTTGAGATTATTTTGTTATCTTTTGAAGGTCTGGTAGAATCCTGCAGTGAACTACCTGGGTCTATGCATCTTTACTTGGGAAGTGGTGTGTGTGTGTGTGTGTGTGTAAGTGTATGTGTTTAATGATTTTAATCTCATTGCTTATTACAATAGTTTAAAGATTGTTTAAATTGTGCCTTTTTAATTTTAACTTTAATAGGTCATATGCATTTAATAATTCATTCATTTCTTCAGAATTTTCCAATTTAATAGAATATGTTTTTAGAGTATGTCCTTATGATATTAAAATTTGCATTTCCAGTTTTATTAAAGTGGGTCTTTTTTCATTTCCAATTTTATTAAATTGGGTCTTCCTTTTCTTTTCATTAGTTTGGCTAAGGGTCAATCTTTGTTAACATTTCGAAGAGCCAGCCCTTCATTTCATTGATTTCTTGCGTTCTGCACCACTGTAATTATTTCTACTGATTTGGGTTGTGCTTGTTGTTTTTCCATATCCTTAAGCTGTTTGTTTACAGTCTGGGATTGTTAAATGTGGGCCGGTGGAGCTATGTGCTTGTCTCAGGACTGCGTTCACTGTCTCCCATACGTTTTGATACATTGTATTTTCATCTCTATTCTATCTTATTCTATTCTAGGAATTTCTTTGATGTCTTTATCATTCATTTCACGATTGATCATCCACCATTTGATCAATGTTTTGTTTACTCTCCATGGGTTTGTGTAGTTTTCTTTCTATTGATTTCTACTTTTATTTCTTTGTGATCATAGTATTAGAAGTTATTTACATCTCCCATGTTTGCTATTACTCGGTTTATGTCATGATATCTAGCTCTGTTTAAGAGAAAGTTCCGTGGGCTTCTCAGACTGTGTATTCTGTCATTTTTACATTTTACATTAAATGTTTTATATATTTAGGTCAGGTACATTTTTATCTATGATGTCATTTCATTCTAATATTTCTCTGCTTATTTCGGATAGGATGACCTGTCTAAAGGTGAGACTAGGGTGTTTTAGTAATCTGCTATTGTTGTGTGTCTTTCATATAGCAGAATAGAATAGATTTTATGAAATTCATTGTATTTTATGGAGTACATATGAATTTATATATGAAATACTCATACATACATGCTTTGAATTGTGATAACTTCTTAATGGACTGTTCCCTTGATCGATATGAAGTGACCTTCTTTATCTCTTCTACCTAGTTTTGTCAAATGTTAGAACAATACTGTCTTCCTGTCTCCTAGTTCCTTTCATAGAATTCTTGGCTTAATCCTTATATCCTAAGGTGGTGCCTATCTTTTATGGTAAAGTCTGTTTCTTGGTGACAAAAAAAAAAATATAGATCCTGTTTTCTAACCCAAATGCTATTCTGTGCCTTTTCATTGGGAAATTGAGACCATTAATATTCAGTGTTATTATTGAAAGGTATGTATCAATTCAACTTGTAGTATTTAGTAATTTCCCAATTACCGTTTGCTTAACTACTATTCTAGCATGGTTTATTCTTTCCTGATGATTCTTGGATACATTTATTTTTCTCTTCAGTTGAAAGAGTTCCTTCCAGAATTTTCTTTTGAGATGGTTTAGTGCTCAAAATTCCTTTAGCTTGCTTTTATCATAGATTTTCTTTCTGTTTTAATTATGGCATAGGTTTGTTAGGTTTAGTAGTATGTGTTGGCAGACGTAGCCTTTCAGAACTGAAGTACATCCTTCCAAGACCTTTGGTTTTTAAAGTTTCTGTTGAGAAATAGCTGTTATTTTGATGAACCTGCCTTTATATATAAGTTGATGTTTTTCTTTTCAGCTTTTAAAAATTACAATTTATTCGCTATGTGCATTTAGTGTTTAACTATTGTAAGCTACGGAGCATTTCTTTACGGTCCTGACTGCTTGTGTTATATATGTTTCTTGTACTATGAAGGGCATTTCTTTCCCAAGATTTTGAAAATTTTGTATTATAATTTTACTAAAAATGTTCTGATGTCATTGGAATGGAACTTTTCTATGTGCATGGTTCATAGATTTAATCTTTCCATAGCATCTCAAAGAACTCTCATATTCTGTTTATACACTATTGTTGTTCTGGTCAAATTTTTATTATAAGATTTAAATATACATAATAAGAATTAGTGAATGGTAAAAGACATAAAGATCAAAATAAAAGGAAGCAACAGAAGTAGTTAATATGTAGACATGAACTTACAGAATACCACAACATATTAAGCTGCGATTCTCAACTTATGGGTCACAACCCCTTTGGAGGTCTCATATCAGATATTCTGCATATCAAATATTTACATTACAATTAATAACAGTAACAAATTATAGTTATGAAGTAGCAATGACAATAATTTTATGGTTGGGGTCACTACAATATGGGGAACTGTATTAAAGGGTCCTTTAATACATTAGGAAGGTTGAGAACCACATAACATTGCAGGTTAGAGGAAGAAATATATCTTAGAAATTTCAACAGGAATTCTTCCAACATTTATTACTCTGTGTGTGTGTGTGTGTGTGTGTGTGTGTGTGTGTGTGCTGTGTTGACACATACATAAAAGTCAGAGCACAATTTGTGTTTTATGAAAGAAACAATTCTTTCTTTTCTACCATGTGGGACTTGGGATTGAACTCAAGGCATCGAGGGTGCTGGCAAGCTCTCTTACCTACTGAACCATCTCACTAGCACTTACGCAGGAGTTCTAACAGGGACATCAGCAGGAATTTAACGTTTCTCAGAAACAGCCAGAAGCTAATCTAACTAATCACAATCTTTTGGGTTTTAAATAAATACCAGCTAGGAGATTTAATTACAGGGTAATTTTCTGATGAAAGTAATTCTTTTACCTCTTAGGAGCCCCTTTATAGTTTCCTGGCACATGCTCTCCCTCACTCTCACAAAGATATGAATCTATAAAAAGTTAGCAGCTAAGATCTGAATGAGCAATAACGTGGTATTTGTCTTTCTGAGTCTTACTTAATATAATTTCTGGTTACATCTACTTTTCTGCAACTTGTATGATTTTTCTTCTCATTGTGACTAATTAAACTTCATTGTGTATATGGACCTTGTTTTCATCATTCATTCATATACTGATGGAGATTTAGGTTAATTCCATTTCCTTCTTACTATGAATACCGCTGAAATAAACAGATAAGCAAATATCTATGAATGTGACAGAGTTGTTTGGCTAGACACCTAGTCAGTGGTACAGTTTGATCATGTACCTGTTTTTAGCTTGTTGGGAAATCGCCACACTGATTTCCATAATGGCTGCCCCGTTTGTGTTTCCACCAACAGTGAGTTCCTTTTCCCACACCCTTCCCAGCATTTGTTGTTTTCTTGATAATGACATTACGACACTTCTTAGATGGAATCTCGGAGTAATTTTAATTTGCATTTCCAAGATGACCAAGGATGTCAACACTTAAAAAATACTTAGTGGCCATTTGTGTTTTCTATTTTGATATCTGTTTTGTTCAGCTCTTTAGTCCATTTTTTAAACTGAATTTTGGTGGTGGTGTTGCATTCTTTGTACGTTCTACAGGTAGAGCTTTCCTCCCATTCTACAGGCTACCATTTTACTCAGTTAAAAGCTTCCCTTGGGGCTGGAGGGATGGCTCAGTAGTTAAGAGCACTGACTGCTCTTTAAGAGGTCCTGAGTTCAATTCCCAGCAACCACACGGTGGCTCACAACCATCTGTAATGGGATCTGATGCCTTTTTCTGGTTTGTCTGAAGATAGCAACAGTGTATTCACATACATAAATTATAAATAAATCTTTAAAAGAAAAGCTTCCTTTGTGCAGAAGCGTTTAAATTTTATTAGGCCCTAATTGTCAACAATTGGCCTTCTTTTCTGAACAGCATGAGTCCTTAAAATGTCCTTGACTTTGCCTGTATCATAAAGTGATTATTCTGCTTTTTCCTCTAGCATTTTCAGAGGTTTTGGTATTATTTTAAAATCTTCAATATATTTGGAGTTTATTTAAAGACAACATCTCTCTATGTAGCCTTGCCTGGACTGAAACACACTATGTAGACTAGGCTGGCCTCAAACTCACAGAGCTCTGCCTGCCTGTGCTGGGATTAAAGGCATGTATCACCATGCCCAGCTTGGAGTTTATTTTTCTGGAAGGTAAAAATAGGATCCAGTTTCAGTCTTCTCTATGTGAGTGTCCAGTTTTTCCAGTACCATTTGATGAAGAGGCTGTCTTTTTGCTAGTGAATATTTTTTAGCATCTTTTGTTAAAACTCAGGTGGCTATAGCGGCATGAGCTTATGTGTGGTGGGTCTTCTATTCTGTTTCACCACAACATATATGTATTGTGCCAGCACTGTACTCTTTACTAAGAGTAGTAAGTGTATATACTAAGGCTCTGTAGCATAATTTGAAATTAGGCTTGGTGATATTTTCAGCATGACTGCTTTTGCCCAGGACTGCCTTATCTATCAGGGGTTTGTTTTTGTTTCTTGTATTCTTTATTTTTTAAATGGATTTTAAGATTATTTTTTTTTCAGTATCTGCAAAGATACTATGCTATTATTTTGATAGAGAATGCAGTGGATTTACCTCATGCTTTTGGTAAGATGGCCATTTTGTTTTTTTATTTTTTCAAGACAGAGTTTCTCTGTGTAGCCCCAGCTGTCCTGGAAGTCACTCTGTAGACCAGGCTGGCCTCGAACTCACAGAGATTCACCTGCCTCTGCCTCCTGAGATCAAAGGCATATGCCACCAACACCAGTTTAAGATGTCCATTTTCACAATACTGATTCTTTCAATACAAGGGCACAGGAGTCTTTTATCCTTTTAGAATCTTCTTAAATTTCTCCCTTGAGTGATTTAAAGTTTTCATATGGAGCTTGTTTGCTTCCTTGGATTTATTCCAAGGTATTTTGTTTTGTTCTAAAGCCATTGTGAATAGGATTGTTTTCCTTGATTTTTTTTTCTTTATTATGTTGTTATTGGCATATAGGAAAACTACAGAACTTTGTGTATTAGTTTTCTCTGCTACCACATTGCTCAAAATGTCTATCCGTTTCTAAGAGTTTCCTGGAGGAGCCATATGTAACATCAGAGCGTTTGCAAATAAGAAGCCTCTGGTTTCTCCTCTTCCCGTTCACATGTCTTCATTTCTCTTGGTTACTGCTCCAGCTCAGATGCCAGGCAGCACACTGAGCATGGGTAAAATGCAACCCTGTCTTGTCTTCTCTGTTTTTAGTGGAAATGCTTTGGGGTTTTCTTAGCTTGCTATAATATTGGATGCAAGCTTGTCGTGCACTGCCTTTATTCATTCAGGTTTGTTCCTTTTGATGCATTTCCTCAGAACCATTACCACAGAGGGCTGCTGGATTTTGTTAGCAGTCTTCTCTGCATCTATTGAAATAACCGTGTCATCTCTGTCTTTGAGTCTATTTATGAGATGCCCTAAATGTATTGGTTTGCATATGTTGAAGTATCTCTGCTTCCTGAATCATGAAAACTGAACTTTTCAATGTTTTATTGAATTAGGTTAGCAAGTATTTTGTTAAGATTTTTTTTTGTATCTATGTTCATTATGGAAATTGATCTATATTTTTCTTTGTTGTTGCTGTTATATCTTATTCTTACTTTGGGATCAAGGTAATTCTGGCTTCATAAGAATAGTTCTGTAGCATTTTTCTATTTTATGGAATTGTTTGAGGAGCATTGACATTAACTCTTGTTTGAAGGTCTGATAGATTTAACAGTGAATTCATCTGGGACTGGACTTTTTTTTTTTATCCAAGATACTTTTTTTTAAACCATTGCATCAATTGCACATTTTAATTAGCTTATCTCTATTCTTGACTAGATTGTAAACCCTCTTCCTTGTTTTGAGCTCTGATATACTTTTCTCCTATTTTATTAGTATGCCTGTCCACTGCACATCTTATCTGGCCTACTGAATTTTTTATTTTCAGTATTTGATTTTCCTTAAAAATTTCCTCTCTCTTTCTATTGAATTCCACTTTCATATTTTTGTACTTCCTTGTTTCATTCAGATATTTGTGCTGTATTGGATCTCATCCCTGAGGTTTCTGTGTCTCTGGCTACTTTTATATATTTATAATTCTTTCTTTGAATTTTTGTCTTTAATTCCATATAAGTCCTTGTTTGTGTGCCATTACCATGGGAATGATCAATTTTGGAGGATACGTGTTGCTTTTGTCTCTCATGTTACTTGTGTTTGTGAAGGTGTACACTTAACTCTAGTTAAGTTATTGGTTGACATTTTTATTTAAGTCACCTTTCTTCTTTCGGTGGAAGTGCTTGCAACGTTGCAGAGGGGTTAGAAAGAAATAGGCTGATGTGTTACTTTCAGACTGTTGGACTGCTATTCCTAAACCAGGCTGTGTCCCCAGGACTCCCTTGAGAACAGTGCCACAAAAGTCATTACTTAACAGTAGTTCTTCTATGAAAATTGCATAGTAGTCAAATAAAAAAGAAATCACTTGAGTGCCAATCATTTTAGGAGGTAAAAGGACCTTCACTGTACTTTGTATGCTAATATATTTGTTATCATAGGTATGAGTAGATAGGAAGAGAAAGGCAGAAGAAGACTCGTGATTTGTCTTAGGTTGATAGAAAGTACAGAAGACTGTTACTAGAAAGAAGAATTGCAGAAGCCAATGGGGAGGCGATATAAATTAATGGAGAGTCTCTAACTGCAAAGCTACAGACACAGCTGGGCTTTTTGAAATGGTGACTTGCTTCTGCTCTGCCATTTGCCCACTGCTGGGCACCCAGTGTTGAGAAGAAAGGTATTTTCTTAACATCTCCCTCTGCTCATTCCACTGCCACCCTAGGTATGTCTTTCCCCCACAATTTTAGACTGTTCCCCATTCTTCTGATAGCCTTTTGTTTTTCAGATCTCCTTAGATTATTCCCTGGAGACTAAGGCAGGAAGGACATGCTTGGATTTCACCCATCATCTTGAAAAAGAAAAGAATCTCTCCTGAGACCCAAGAAAGTTTCTTAAGTCTGAGTCCCTACAAAATTAGTAGACAAGCTTCACACTTTCAATATACTATGGCATGAACATACCCATCCCCCGAGGATAAAGTATGGGTAAAGGAAGCCAAGCCAAGTGTGACCCAAACCCAGCAGAGCAAATTCTTCAGCTCCATGTTCCATATCTGGGACATGATGGAATTTTTCAGGCTCTGAAGGGTTTGCATATTTCTAGTTCGGCTGCCTTCAAAACAGCCAGCTCCCCTGTCTCCATTGAAAGACATCCCGCTGTCCTGGCATCTCCAACATCCTGTGGCCTCTGTTAGCTCTTGGGCTTTACCTTCCTAAATTCATGTAATGGTTCCTGGGGCCTCACTGAAGTTATTTCAGCCTGTTATACCGTGCCTGGCTATAGCAGCTCTCTGGAACCTTGGTGCCAGAATTTATGATCCCTTAGTATTTTGCCTTCTACTCTTTTTTCTTACTATTTGTCTATTTATTTATCATCCTTTTATCTCAGAGAAGTCCTCCCAGATCCATCCCACGTTCTTATCCACACAACGACATGTTTCTTTTCTCTCTCATCACCCACAAAAACAAAAAGACAAAAACACCAAATCAAAACAACAACAAAGCACACATAAAAAAGTGGAGTCAGTTTTGTGATGGTCAGCTACTCCTGAGCATGAGGCCTGCACTGGAGCGTGGTTGACATATACAGTATCACTCCCTTGGAGAAAACTGATTTTTACTCTCCTAGCAGGTATCAATTATAAATACTTCTTGGGTAAGGGACTTTAGACCTTGTCTTAGTTAGGGTTTCTCTTGCCGTGATGAAATATAAGCAAAAAGCAAGTTGGATAGAAAACGGTTTATTGGTCTTAAAGTTCCACACTGTAGTCCATCACTGAAGGAAGCCAGATCAGGAACCTGGAGGCAGAAGCCGATGCAGAGACCATGGAGGGGTGCTGCTTAGTGGCTTGCTTCTCATGTCTTGACCAGCCTGCTTTCTTATAGAACCCAGGACCACCAGCCCAGGGCTGGGCCCTCCCCATCAATCATTAATCAAGAACTTGCTCTATAGGCTAGCCTACAGTCCAATCTTCTGGAAGCATTTTCTCTACCGAGGTTTCCTCCTCTCAGATGACTATAGTTTGTGTCAACTTTACATAAATCTAGGCAGCACAGGCCCAGTTCCCTTTCTCCATGCTGGAGTTTTGTCTGGCTTGAATTTGTGCAAATCTTGTGCATACTGTCACAGCCTCTGTGAGTTCATATGTGTATCAAGCCTATTGTGTCTGGAAGACATGATTTACTTTGAATCATCTAACATCTTTGGCTGTTACAATCTTTTTGCTTCTTTTCCTGTGTAGATCCCTGAGCCTCAAGAGGAGGAGTTTGATAAAATCATCCCATTTAAGGTTGAGTTCTCCATAGTCTCTCCATGTCTGTATATTGTCCAGTTATGGGTCTCTATTACTTTCTATCAAAAGTATCTCTGAGGAGGCCTTAGTGATGTGCTGATCTATGAATATATCAATGTCATCTTGATTATTTTTATTGCTGCATTCTCTAAAAGAATAACAGTAATAGGTTTTCCTCCAGGCCTGTGGTCTATGTAGTGTCATGCTCTTGGTCTTATTAACAGTATGGATTCCATCTTATGAAATGAACCCTAAGTCCAATTTAAAAGGGAAAAAAAAGGTTGATTTTTAAAACCGTTTGATTTTAAAAACCTAAAAGTGACACAACCTTTATGTCACTACTGCGTTAGTGTATCTCACAGGTAGGTCACTGTTATAAAGAGTTCATAGCTCAGTAAGATTGATAATAACTTTTCTCCTCTGGTAGCATGTATAGCAATTTTCAGCACTATTTATGCTACTCAGTAGAGGAGAAGCTTCTAGTTGGGCACCAGCTGGATCTCTCCATGTCTGATGACATAGGAAAGTGGTATCTTCAGCAATAGGGTCTTTCTGTCAGATTGTGAAGGGTAATCAATAACCTTGGCAATGGCTTATAATGTTTGGGAGAGTCTATGAGACTCCTTTGTCCAATGACTCAGCAAGATGTAACCCATTTCTGGCCATGAAAGATTTACTGGGTAGCATATGGGTCATTATCTCCCACATTATAGGGTAACACCATATAAATTCCACTTATACTTCTAGAGTAATAGGTTTCCATGTCTTTTCAATGGCCTTTATTGTTAGGTAACCATACCCACATTCCCTCCATTACCCTGGCCACCCATCCTCATGACCATTTACTCTTTCTATTCCAGTTTTCCCCTTATTCATTTATCACACTATATTCTATGTCCCCTGCCTTGGCGATCACCCCTTCTCCCATAGTCTATTAACGTCTACCTAACCTCTGTGGATATTCTAAGTGAAATAAACAATATCTAAAGCTTAAAAGCTAGTGTCCACATACAAGAGAAAACATGCAACATTTGTCTTTATGGATCTGGGTTACCTCACTCAGGATGACCATGTCTAGATCCATTCATTTACCTACAAATTTTATAGTTTTAGTTATAGTTCTTCATATCTGAATAATAGTGCATTCTTTTAATGTCCCACATGTTTGTTATCCATTCATCAGTTGATGAACTTCTAGGCTGTTTCCAATTTCTGTCTATTATGAATAAGGTAGCAATGAACATAGATTAAAGAAATATCTCCTGTGATAAGATATGCTCAAGAGTGGTATAACAGGTTCTTGTGGTTAGATCTATTTTCAGCATTTTGAGATACTTCCACACTGATTTCCTTAGGGGCTCTACAATTTTCACTCCTACCAGCAATGAATGATTGCTCCCTTTCTCTTCAGCCTCTCCAACACCCACTGGCATTTGTTTTACTGATCTTGGCCATTCTGACTGGGGTAAGCTGAAATCTCAAAGTAGTCTTAATTGGTTGGGTGTGGCAGCTATGGGGCCCTAAGTAGGGAACTCCACTGCATCTTTTATTCTTGAAGCACTGCACAATGCTGACAAGTTCTGCTGCCAACTCAAGAGGTAGCATGACCCAATCACCAAAGCTTTAGTGGCCTCTGTGTGGCCAGGCAATTATTTCCCTGTTTTTGAGCAAGGAAGATCTTCAGAAACACTCTCAGTCAGGCTTCTATTTCTCACACAAAATGTATTTTGACATGGCCTGGCCATTGTCCTCACAGTGAGTGTAGTTACTACACAAGTCCTGCCCCAAATGGGGCCTGTCCATGGCCTGTCATTTCTTCCCTCTCTCTCCCAACCGACTCCTTCAAGATTCACTCCCACCTCAGTACCCACCCAACTTTATTTATTATTTATTTATTTTGACTCAGCAAGTCTGTTTGCTACTAGAGTGTTATGGGCCTACCAGCCATACCCTTAAAGAAAACAGTCCATCCCTCTCCCAGCAGCTATCAATTCTAATAGCTCTTCAGTGAGGGGTGGAGCTTTATTCATGTGTCCTCCAGTGTATTCCAATAATCCAGATGCCAGTTTCTGTGCTGATACCATGTCTGTATTGGGCTCCATAGTGTAATCTTAAATCAGATATGTTGATACCTCCATCGTTCTTTTTATTGCTCAGAATTGATTTGGCGATCTCGGGGCTTTTGTATTTCCATATGTATTTTAAGATTGTTTCTGGGGGAAATATTATCAAACGTTTATTTCTCTGAAATCTGCAGATTTCTTTTGGGTTTATGGCCATTTTTGCAACATTGATTCTCCAAATCCATGGGCCTGAGCATGCACGTGTGCATGTTTCTCCATGTGTGTGAGTGTACAGCTACATAAAGTGCCACAGTGTGCATGTGGGGGTCACGAGACCTTTGGGAAGTCCATTTTACCATCCCATTTTGTTGAAAGAGTCTTTTTTCCTGCTGTACTGTGTATTCCAGCAGAACTTGGCTTTGAGCTTCCGGGTGATGCTCACATCTCTGCCTCTAATCTTATTTTAGAAGCTCTGGTGCTACAGACATGTGCTGGCACACCTGGATCTTTGACATGGGTTCCAGGCCTTCATTGGGAGTACTTTACCCTTTGAATAAATGAGATTACAGCTATTAATTTTAATGATGTTATCAATCTGGTATATAAAAACTATTGCCATTTTGCTGTGCAATCATTATAAAGATTATTGAGATATTTTTCTCTTTTTCATAGCAAATATTCAAATTATCAGATTAAATGCTAGACATAGCGACTCATATACATTGGAGGACAGCTTGGGCCACATCAGGAGAACCTATTTAAAATATACTGAGATTGATTTACACTCATGTCAATGTGTATTAACAAAAGTTTGAGTGTTTCATAAGCACATAAGGTTTGTATCTGTGACAGTGAACAGGAGAGTCACTTCAAGTCAGAAGAGAAGAATCCATGTTGGGAATCTAGTTTCTTGTAGTTTCTTTGTGCCAAATGCTGTGGTCTACGCCCTGCAGCCAACTCACTTAGTAACTTAGAGCAAGTTTCTTCCGTTCTCAAGGCCCCAGACTTCCTGTTTTGCTTTTGAGAAAATTAAGATCCAGGAAGAAATGTGCAACAACCAGAGGAAAAAATATCTCCGGAAATCATTTGCTTAATGGAGAAGCCTTCAAAAGTTATTTGCATTAATCGCTTACGTCGACTTGGTACTTCGGGTGCTCACAATCTCCTTATTATTAATGTCAAAACCACCCAGCCATATCCATGGAAGCAATGAGTTGTCACGCTCATGGTGTCACTGCGACCTTGATTTCGTCACAGTGTTACTGGTCATCCTTTTGGGAGGTTCTAAGGAAGAGCTAATAAAACAAGACTGCCAACATTCGATGCAATCGTAACCATCTCTGAGTATATTTAACTGTGGGAAGATGTCTAGGTGTTGCCAGGAGTGGTGCTGGGACTTTGTACTGTGATTGGGCTTGGAAATATAGTCACCTTCATTAGCTTAGAGGAATCCATGACTTAGGTATGACTGCAAGCTTAAGGAGAAAAAGGACATAGATCTGCCCCCACTAAAAACCAAGTAGTAGTCACCACTCCAAACACATGGGCCATCTCTCTGCTGGGAAAAGAATTCTACACAGATATTTAAGAGGGAGAAGGATTCAGGAAGTAGAGGTGTTAGAAACTTATTAAATAGATAATGATCAGAAAATTAACTTGGGTTGCAGGACAAACTGGCATGGTAATTGTCACGCAGAGGGACGATAAGGCACTACCATTGCTAATATAAGTTCGAGTGATGAATATTGAAAAATAATCCCTGACAGTAGCCCATGGCCTTTAGCTTGGCAAATTGCTAAAGATTAATGCTGCTTTTCAGGTTGTCATGAGTTGCTTTGTCTGTGTGTTATCATGTTCCACTTACGGAAGATGAGGTAGTGAAAGTTACAGAACTGGTCAATGGCAAAGCCTGCTTTGTTTCTTTGGGTTTTTTGTTTGTTTTTTTTGTTTTTTGTTTTGGGGTTTTTTTTTGTTTTTTGTTTTTTGTTGTTGTTGTTGTGGTGGTGGGGTTTTTTTTGTTTTGTTTTGTTTTGTTTTGCTTTGTTTTGCTTTTGTCTGTCCTTTCCATATCTTGCTGCTGTTCAGACTAGAAATGTAGCTCTGGTATCTTTTCCAACTTAGGGAACCTATTGTACTTTGTGGAAGAGTGTGTGCAGAGAAGGCCTGGCTGTTGAGCAGTATTCTAGCAAACTCCAGAACAGAGGAAGGTTGGGCACCTATCCTTCCATACATTATTTTTTTTTTCTTATAGTTGAGATAAAAGGAAAGGACAATGGCTGTTCATTTTCTATGGAGACAGCCATGTTTGTGGAGGGTTGGCTTGCAGTAATGCCAAAGCGAAATAATGGCTGGCTTTGAAGTGAGGTCTGTTCCCAGGCGGAGTTCTCTTTCAATGGTGGGCATTAGGTTCGAAACAAAGCTTCCTGTCAGTCCCCAAATCCCGTGGGAAAACAACTGGTACCCACAGTGCCAGCTGCTGATAAACTTTGATGCTAAATAGATTAGGTAGAGTCAATGCCTTTGCCATGTATTTTCCTTTTATAATTAAAAAGGCATTTATTTTATTTTCACTATGTCTGGTGCACAAGGAAGTCAGAGAAAGGTTTCGGGTCCCCTGGGACTGGAAGTATGGGTGGAGCTGGGAAACGAACCTGGGTCCTCTGTAAAAGCAGCAAGTATTTTTATTAGTTGAACCAACTCTCCATCCCCTTTGCCTATTTTTTTATTACATTGGGTTTATTGAGATATAATCTCACCCTATATCAAAGGTCATCTGTTTTCCAGTGCTACGGGCCACAAAATGTCATCACTAAGAAACACTTGCCTGGGAGTGCACATAATGAATTTAATTTAATTTAATTTAATTTAATTTAATTTAATTTAATTTAATAGGAGAAAGTATTCCAGATCACATCTATGTGGAAGACACTCTTATTTCCATAGCACACTTAATAGTTTACCAAACCTTTCTACATAGTGGCACAAAACAGATAATGTGGACCAGTGGAATACAATAGTGGACCCAGGACTAAACCCACTCAGCTACAGTCACCAAATTTTTGACAAAAGTGTTCAAAAAATACACTAGGAAAAAAAGATAGCCTCTTCAACAAATGGTACTGAAACCTCCACATCTACATGTAGAAGAATGAAATGAGACCCTTTCTCTCACCTTGAATAAGTATTCAAATCTAATCAAAGTCACAAGGCTTGGAGGCTAGGCAGATTGCTCTACAGTGAAGAGCACTTGCTACTTTTTCAGAAGACCCAGGATTGATTCCCAGCATCTACATGGTGGTTCTCAAATGTCTGGAATTGCAGTTGCAGGGGATCTGATGCCCTTCTCTAGCCTCTGCCATCAGCAGGCATGCAAGTGATGCATGAACATACATGTAGGCAAAACTCTCATACATTAAAAGAAAAAAATGCATATATGGGGCTTGAGACTTTGAAACTTCTACAGGAAAACACTTCAAGGCATAGGCATACATAAAAACTTTTTTAAACTTTAGTTCTTTTTCCAGTGGTGCAGAAAACAACTCAAAAAATTGACAAATGAGATCACATGCAATTAATAAACTTCGGCACAGTGAATAAAATAATCACCAGAGTGAAATAGAAGCTTGCAGAATGGTAGAAAAATCTTTGCCAACTATATATCAGATAGAGGTTGATATCTTGAATATAAAATAGACTAAAAAATGGACACCAATTTTTTCCCCCAAACAATGATGGGCTAATGAACTGGAGAGGCAGTTCTCAAATGGCTACTCAAGAATGGCCAGTAGACGTTTGGAAAGTGTCCGACATCCTTAGCCACCGGGAAAATACAAGTTAAAACTGCTTTGAGAGCTAGAGGTATCTCAGTGGTTAAGAACTAAATATAGCAATATTGTCATTCCAGAGGACTGGAGTGCAGTGCCCAGCACCCATGTCAGCAGCTCACAGCGTCCTGTAACTCCATCTTCAGAGGGAATCCAGTACCTTTAGCCTCTGCATACCCCCCCATAACTAAAAATAAATACATCTTTAAGAAAAAAAAGTTTTGAAATTCTATTTTCACCTTAGTCAGAATCAAGAAAACAATTGCTGCCAGAAGAATTGAGAAAGAAAAGTCCCACCGGGCATGTAAACTGCTGTTTTCTAAATCCATACAGAGACTTTCTCCACTGCCACATGAGCCAATGATACCATTCCTGAATCTATACCCAAAGGACTGTGCCTTGCATTCCACAAAGATCCATTGTTTATTGTATGATGTACAGTCAATATATGAAAGCAGCCTAGGTAAATAAATAAAATGTACATCATCACAACAACATTTTATTTCACTGTAAAGAGAAATGAAGTAACAGTCTTTGCAGGAAAATGGATGGAACTAAATATCCTATGTTAGGCAAAATAAGCCAGGCTCTGGACAAATCTATTTAATTTCTCTCTCATTGTGTGTCTATGTGATGAAATTGGTAGTGGACAATGAGAAGAGAAGAAGCAATCTTAAGAGAAGGGAGGGTAATGAAATATACATAACATGAAAGCAGAGGAGGGCTGTGGGGGGGTGGGGGGAAGACCCGCAAAAGGGAGTTAGAGAAGGGGAGGGGGGAAAAGGAGGAGAGATGAGGACGGAGTGAAAAGACAGCACATGAATATGTCACCACGAATCCCATACTTACTATGCAAACTTACAACATTACTTTTAAAGCCTTCCACAGATATACAAATGCAGCATGCGGTAGGTAGAGGGGTAGCACACAGTGCTTTGTGCATTGGCAGCAATCAAATGTCTGTTGAGTGAATAAATAAATCCATCTCAGTTTTACAGATAATAAAACTGAGGCCTGAAGTGGATGCGTGGTTTGTGACAGAACCATGCCCAAGATCTGTATTCTCTGGATTCAAGTCTCACCATGATTCTGTTTGAGCTTGAGAAAGATGCTCTGTGGAATAGGGAAAATAGTCACACTTTCTCGTGTAATTTTTCATGAATTGGAGACTTGGAAGTATCTAAGGTTTCTCTAGTCATTCCTAATCACTGCCATGGCTACAAGTTAAATAATTATTCACTCTCCCTGGAAAAGCCATAAAAAATATCAAATTAGCATTGGCTTCCAAAGTGGCCCGGGGCGGAGTGAAATGATAGGGAAGACTGGCCAACTTTCCAATTATCTCATCGAGAAATCAAAGCAGAAGAGCTAATCCATGAGCCACCAATCAGAAATAATAACTGCCTGGTGGAGAAAGCAGAAAATAAACACACAGGGAATCCCCCGCGCAGCACCTGGTATCATGGCTCTCCCAGATGGCAGAACCAGATGGCCCCACAGAGAGTGTATTTATTCTCCAGGAGCCTCGGTACTGAAGACAGAAATAAGAAGTGGCTTCATTTTGTATGTTAATTTGGTTTTTTTTTAGATTACAATATACTTACATCACTTCTCCCTTCCCTGCCGCCCTCCAAACCTTCCCGTAAGACCCCTCCTTACTCTTTTCAAATACATGGCTTCCAAGGTGTTTATTACCAAACCTCATAGGAGAAATGTATGACGGAGTTAAGGTTGAGGGAAGGGATGTGGCCAACACAGCTGCAGACATGTTTGGAGAGGTGTTTTCATTGTTTTCTTTCTGGCAGAATTTCGGTGCTAATTGGGGGACACCCCCCCCCATTTAGTCTCTAGCAGAAGGTCAGGGAAAGCTTATCAGGCATTTCCCAGGACTCAACTCTCCAGACTCAAGGAAGGAGAAGCTGCCGCTGCTGCCTGTGTTCATTCACCTTGCATCTGTCCTCAGTGCTAGCAAGTCCACCATCCTGAGATACACCATTTCTTTTTTTCTGAGTTGTATCGAGTGCCGCTTTATGTTAAGCCCAGACTTTAGAGCTCATTCCAGCCAAGGCTAAGACCTCTTCAGTACACCACATCACCAAATGACTAATTATGATGTTTCTGTTCTGGGAGAAAATAGTTACAACTTATGAAAACCACCCAACTTTCCAAACCTACCAACATTGGGACCACCTTCCTGGCCACATATGAGTCTTAAAGGATGGATTACAGGGATGTTCTGATCTGAAGAGATACTTGCTCTGGAACCATCCCTTTAAAAGTTTTTGTCTACAAATCAGGGGCGCTGTGGAGAATGAAAGGGTTGTCAAGACATTTGGTGGCACCATTTCAACATCTCGGTGTTGTCATGGTTCCAGGTCTTGTTCTATCCTGCAACATTAGAATTGGCAGAGAAAGGGATTTCCCCACCCCTGAGACACCTTCAGGGGTAGCTGACTCCCCTTGCTTATCACAGGCTACATAGTAGCCCCACCAAGCCACCTTTCCCATTTAATTTTTAAAGTTAGATAAACTCAAAGCTTATTCAAAGCAAACAATCTTATCAGAGTTTAGAAGAAAAATCCCAGGGCTGGCAAGTTGTAAATCTCAACATTCCAGGAGAATGGAGAAGAAAAGGCTGTGTGTGTGTGTGTGTGTGTGTGTGTGTGTGTGTGTGTGTGTGTGTCTGTGTGTGTGTCTTTAAGTGGGCATATAGATCAGCTACATGGTAAAAGGCAGCCCTGTCGTTGGGAGGTAAGCTTTAGTCAAAGATTGAAGAAACTCAAGTACCAGAAAGAACACACTTAGGTTCTTTAAAGCACCTCAAAGAGACAAAAACTGAGATAAACTTAATGCCTTTCTGAGTCAAGACTCAGAAATGCAAATAGATACTGCAGAACCTTATGGCAGCTGATGAGACTATTCCATCAATCCACTCTTGTCCCAGCATGTTAGCTTTAATTTGTGCTTTCCCAGCAGCAAGTCCCACCCATCTGAGACCTCAAAGAATGGAACATAATTTCAGAGAACTTGGCCAGTAAGTAGACAAAAATGGGGACACTGAGAGGCACCTGTAGGTTGACGGTGGTTTGACCTTTGACTAGATGCCCTCTTCTATGGAACACCCACAGAAATTTGGAGGCAAAGGAAACCTCATATCCAAGTTCCTCTTTCTTAGAGTAAGTGAACAGAGCCATTCATGGAGAGTGACCTACCTAAGGGCACACAGTTACATATAAGTAGAAGGATTTTGACTTTCCACTTCAAGTGGCTTAGGTGTCACACTGAAGATCAACTGCAGGCTTAGCGAGTCCAGCAGGTACACCAGGCTGGACCACAAGTCCAGGAGACCACAGCAAGCTGTGATCCTCCCCTATTACCTGTTCATTTGCAGCCTGGGTTTGGAATGCTGAGTCACCAAGATCTCTTCCTGCTGACATTCTGTGATGGTTCTGGGGTTAGACACTCTAGGAATCATCTCTTCCCCTGCCACCCCCTTCCCATTGCAGAAGAGTTTCATCCAGTGTCAACAAAAGTCAGAGAACTGTACACATTTGCCCATTGGTTCTTTTACTATCTTAAGAGAATTTTGAGGATGGGATTGGAACCAGACAATGGCTGGCTATTTGGGATGGATAGATTAGTAATACAGAAAGTATCTCAGATTTCCAAAAGCATGCTGACACATGGCAGAGGTCAGAAAACTTCCAGCCACTCATCCCTACACAGACTTCCCTAACCTCAGGCCTTTGGCCTTCTCAATGTCAACCACACAGTGCTGTGAGGTTGTTATTGTGTCTCATTCACCCCAGTGATTGGCATGTGGAATTACCTCCTTCTTAATGACCAACAAACAGCATTGTTTATGGAAATAGGCAGAAGAGAAATGAACCTACGATGTGCTCAAAGCATCCTGCTTTGGATTATCCTGTCATCTGGGCAAGTTTCCTCCTTCCTTTTTATACTTAAAAAAGGATGTGAAGAATGATTATTTTCCAAACTAGTCTGTAAAACACTGTGTGTATGTGTGTGTGTTCACATATAAACAATCTCCTTAGGTAATGTGGTAATATTACAGTTCCCTTTGGAGAACTGATATGGACTTTATAATTATAAAAACTCAGAATAGCTACAGTTAAAAAAAAAAAAACCTGCTTTCATTTAGCCAACTTCTTCCAACAATTTTTTGCCCCTTCCTCTTCAGATTTAAAAAACTAATATTCTAGAGCATACTTTTTTCTTTGGAAACTCTGATTTAGATCATCCCGAAATGCTTTTGTACACCATTGTCTCTCGTCCAGAGGTAATGATGACTGTTGTGGTAAGGACTGGGGACTTTAGAGTTAGATGGACCTGGGTTCAAATCTTCACTCTGTTCTTTAATATCTGAGTGGCCTTGGGCAAGTCCCTTAAAAATCCTTCCCAGGATTTCCTTATCTGTCAGGTGGGTTTGGTGATATTTCCTTCTGGGATTGCAAGTTATTGACTGGTGTTTAATAAGATAATAACAGAATTTATATTTAACAGTATCCATAACAGTGATTGACATGCTCTCTGTCCATAGTAAATGCCTCATATGGTCTCTTACAGTCTTCCCTATCTCTGAGTGTTTAGACCCAGCTGTTATCAGAGGAGACTAAAGTAGACAGGTAGGTCAAGGTCAGGTGCTCACATGACCCTTTGATGTTCTTTTGGATTCATGTACCAGCTGCTTGATAGGTAGAACTAGGTGAAGGGGCCAGAGCACAGGTGGCAAAGAATCCTGTTTCTGTTTATCAACCAAGTGAGACATCTGTGCTAGCAAACTAGGTCCCACAGGGGGGTAAGGCAAAGCCTTGTGTTTCCCAGGCAAGAAGCAAACATCCAGAAGGAGCTGGGCTAGAACTCTGAAAGGGTAGGATTAAGCAGGCTTCTAGCAGCTCTATCCAGGCCATAGCTATAGTGGGAGATATCTAGAAACAAAGCCACCACTCCCCAAGCTCACATCAAAGCAACAGCTTGGTGGCAGACATGCTCTATTGTGAGGTGGAAAAGGCAGCGTCTACACTGGAGGGAAAGATGGGTGTTGGAGCTTGAGTCTTTGTGAGGACTGAACAAGGCCCTGTAGACTGATGTGCTTCTGACTTCCTCTCCCCGACTCCTTCCCAACTACAGGGCAAACAGCAATAAAAGAGGCCAGCATTGAGGACAGCAGTGGGGTTGAGTGTTCCTCTGTCTTCACTGCCTTTGTATTTGTGGGAAAGGTACTTAATCTCTATGAGAAGCGTTGGTCCTTCCTATGTGAGATGACAGTAATAATCCCTACTCGGAGAACCCTTGCAAGGATTGGAGGGATCATGGTTCATGGGTCCCAGATTGTTACACACTGAGCACTCACACAGGAATAATTCTCCATTCCAAACCAGTTTATTTTCATATGCTTTAGCAAATACCCAACACAGCAAACCCTTATGTCATCACTTGGGTCAAGTTTAAAGTGGATACACAAGTTGATAAAAAGAAAAAAAAAGTATTTGAAGGAAAAAATTTAATAAATAAAGGTATAGCAAGTGTGTACACAAGGGGACAACCAGGTAAATGGCTTAAGTCTGCAAGGCTCAGAATCCACTGGAAGGCAAGTGGGGCTCACACATGACAAAAGGTCATATCCCCTTGCCATGTTTCCATACCCAGGAAAGGAGGGAAGCTGGGGAGAAAACAGAAGGTGCTTATGGTTTTCATATGTAAGTCCTTGTTCTGGCTAAAGCTCTTGGGTGTGCATAAATTGCCCCTTTACTTCCATTTTCTCCTAGTTATATGTCTTAGCTTCCCATTAGGGCATTCTTGCCCTAAGCCCCTTTGCCTAATGGGAGCATTGTCAGTTTTATCAGCTTGTATCAAAGGACACCCTCCATCTCCAACATGTCCTCTGGAGAGTTTCAGGTGGCACGTACTCTTCACAGGGAAAAGGAGGGATGTGAGGGAAAAGCTAGAGAGAACAAGAAAAGGGATAAGAGGAAAAGAAGGATGGAGTGGAAGGGTCTGGGGACAGCAGGGTCAGACTCTTAGCATAGTGTGAGATGTCTTTCTTTGCTAAGATTATCTCTCTCTGCCTCTCTCTCTTTCTCCCTGTCTCTCTATTTCTGTCTATTTGTCTCTATGTCTCTCTCTGTCTGTCTCATCTCTCTTTCTTTGTGTGTGTATATATGTGTGTGTGTGTGTGTGTGTGTGTGTGTGTCTGTCTCTACCCTCCTCTCCACCACAATGGAAGAATGGATTTCCAGAGACAGACAGTGACATTGCCATGAGAACAGAGGACCTGAACTCAGATGTCTCAGTTATTCATTCCATTCTTTGTTTTCTGTTGTCGTGATTCCTAGCCCTAGAAGGACCAAGTAGGTCTCCTTTAGAGTAGGTTCATCTGTGAAAACAAAACTAAAGCCACCACCATGGGATAAAGAGCTCTAAAATCCCAGACTGTGTGCAGTGAGGGCCTAGCCCTGGGATGACACAGAGCAGTGAACAATGGAGGAGAGCCTGCTGCCTGGAGTGGAGCTTTGCTACCCAAGCAGAGGGAGAATAGGACAGGGCATGATTGCAGAGCACAGCTCTTGCCGCTCCCACCAAGGTTTAACAGATTTCCTTAGATAAGTGTGTTTTGTTCTTATTTGCTGTACAACCTTGGAAGACATTTCTGGTTATTTCTTGGTTGTGCTGGGAGCCTGGTGTGGTTTCTACCTTGTTACTGCTGTGGTCATGTTTCATGCTATATTTTTTGTTCCTGGGGCTTTCTTCTGTTGGTGTTATTGCTTCAAAAGAAGATGCATGTATGATAGACACGCTGTGACCACCAGGTCAATGCCCCATCTCTTCATAATTACTAATAAGACCCTAATTTTACACTGGACTTGTGTTGTATGCATGGCAGCAATCCAGCAAGACAACTCTCTTTCCCAGCCCCTCAAAGCTGAGGGGAGCAGTTGCACTGAGCTGTAGTTTCACCAGAAATGACTGAGGCATCCTTCCAAGATAGCTCATTACATAACCAGCTGCCAGTGCTCTTTGCCCTTCTGCCTTCCTGCCAGAAACACAGGGTGTCACCCAGAGGTGCACGAACTATCTATGAGCTTGAGGCCAGGTAAAGCCAGATGGAACTGGAAGCAATCCCTCAAACCACGTCTCAGCTCTGGATGGCCTGTCTAAACTTTTCATTTAGATGGATGGAAGATAAAACCACTTGTGTGATTAAGTGCCATTCTTTGGGACTCTATGACAGGCAGCCAAATAAAATTCCCCAAGTCCTCTGGGCATGGTAGCACATACTTATACTCTCAGCTCTTGGGAAGCTGAGGCAGGCAGATCAGAAGTCCCACTCCAGCTTGGGCCACATAGTGAAACTCTGCCTTAAACGGCTGAGAATTAGCAACATATCTCAGTGATATCGTGCTTTCCTAGCATGTGCCAAGACCTTGGCTCAGTCCCCAGTGCCACAAAAACAAACAACAAAATCAGCGGCTATAGTTTCTTCATCATCGGGTATCTAGATCCTCTCCCCAGAGAAAACCATAGTTAGTATCTTCTTTTAAACCTTTCCAGGCATCATCAAGCTGTATACAAGGATAACTACATCTGTGCCTGCTTCCCCCCCTCCCCCCGCCCCAAGGCTCTAATTTAAATGTAGAATCTTAAAACTCGGAAGTAGGGTATGGATACAGAATACAATGTGATCATCTTGTTCAGAGATTCTCACTAAGAGTCAGGAATAGGGCAGAGGTGGACATGTTTGTTGACAATCTCTGTGTCTAATGAGAGATGTTCCTGATGGGTTTAGGAAGATGAGGTAATGTATTGGCCGAGGAAAAGGTTGACACCTTCCAATTTAAACAGAATCCTGCAACTCTCAAGGTCTCCAAGTGTGTTACAGAGAAGCCTTGATTAGACCCAAATCTCCAAATCTCCAGAATGCAAGGCTTCTATTTTACCCAAATGCTGAGGACACAGAATCTGAGCCAGAGAACCTGCTGGGAGAAACAAGAGAAACAGTGCTGGGGGCTTGCTGGAGGAAGACAAAAGATTATTTATTGTGAGTTGTAATTGACTTAAATTAATTAATTTTTTTCCTCTCTTGGGTCCTCACAAATTGCTGTACCGTGAGGAACAAACCTTGTTTAGATTTTCTAGACATTTTTATGTCAGAGAAGTGAACAAAACTATTTCTCCAAGCATTCCAGACTTGCTGTTATCTAGTCTGTCTTCTGGTAGACAAGGTGTTAGCCTCACCCATACATCTCATCTTTGGCTTAAAGTTATTGGCACCCTGCTATGAGGACCCACTTATTGTGCCAGAACAAGCTTCAGCCCTTTAAAGTTTATGACTCTTATTTTATAGTTCCCTTTACGGATGCATGAAACCAGGACCTAAATATGCTGCCTGGGAATCCCCACTTTGCTCCAGAGAAGTAAGAAAGCTTTAGTTTAGTTTTAATCTGATGAAAACCAAAACTCCCAGTTAAACGCAGCCAGCAGACAATAGATTTCCCAACTGTAAATTAATGTGCTATCTTGGGAATCAGCTCAGTGGTAAAGAGCTTGTCTAGCAGGGCAAGTACAGTTCCTAGCACCAAATTCACTGATAGAACTTCTTTAGTGCTGAATCCTTTAAAGAAACGAATAGCAAATATTGAAAATAATGACATTTTGTATATGCACACAGTGTACTTTGATCACATTCCCTTTTGCCCTCCCTGTCTTCCTCCCAGTTGTCTGCCCTTCCTCTCAAATAGACCCCCTTCCACTTATATTTTTTTTAAATTTATATTCTGCATATGAGAAAAATATGCTGTGTTGTCTTTTGGACTCTGTCTTACTCCAGTTAACACGTTTTTCCATCCATTATTCTCTTGCAAATAGCATAATCTCGTTCTTACTTATGGTTAACTCAAACTTATATATCACCTTTGCTTTACACATTCACCTAGAAATAGACATCAAGGCTGCTTCTGTGACTGGGCTTCTGTGAATAGTGCCGAATGGACATGAGTGGGCAGATGTCTCTGCTGTGTACCGACTTCGATTTCTTCAGGCCTGTACCCAAAAAGAAGCACAGCCGAGGAATCACCTTCTATGTAAGTCACCCAGTGTGCAACTAGGACAAACGAGAGCAGGCATTGGGCCCTTTGCTCCTGTCCACGGCTCCTTATTTCAGAAGCTGCCTAAACTTCAGTGCTATGGGCGAATAGGTCTGGAAAATGGCTAATAGGAGAGCTGGTCACGTGCTGTCAGGTGCCTTCCGGATGTCATTCCATGGATACACTCACACTTTGTCCTACCTTTACGCTGATGAGAATGTTTCTTCCAGTCTGTGTTATCTTTATGCCATGGTGAAATGTTCACTTTCTTGTGAATCTTTGAACACATTTAGTAGGCAAACTTTACTGATCCCTGATGTATACTCACTTCCTATGCGTTCTACTTGCCTTTCTTGTCATGGTTCATCATTGTAGCAAAGGCACGATCCTACTTCACTAATCCCCAGAAGAAGATACTTTTCTCCTGTGTCTACAATTTATGCATATTTATTGTCGACACAGCAAACGACAGGGAATATGAAACATTTTGCATTTTGTTACACAAATGCTAGTCTTTAAATTTTTTCTCTATTTGCTGAAGACAAATCAGATTGGATCACTCCAAATCCATGGCCTGCCTTAGTTAAACACTGTGGGTTACAGAACAAAACTTGGAGACACAACTGTAGGGCAGTGAGTTGGAGGAAGGAGGGAGGAGGTGGAGAGGGTGGGAAAGAGCTAAGAGAAGGGGGGTGGGAGCCATCGGACTGCTTCATATATGTGCATGACATTGTCAAAGAATAAACTCAAAAATGTGCCTCATCACACTACATATAAGAAGGACTTGAGGGAGTTTCCCAACTGAAAAGCAGGAAATGACTAAATTGGCTAGCCAAAACAGAGTTCTCCCAGCTAGAAGTCCTAGGTGCGCCAGCCTTAGTGGTGAGAGGGGATCCGGAAGGGAAGGAAGAGCCCCTGCACTCTCTTCTGCTCTTTGGTTCAAGTCACCATTCTGAGATCTTAGGCCAAGCATTTATTTGTAGCCTTGGTCCATTATCAGAAAAATAAAAAGTTGAGCTTCGTGGCCTCTGGTCTGTTTTCTTCCTAGGAAGCTACACCTTCCAGCAAGCTGTCCTTCACCTCCATCTTTTCCTGGTGTTCTCTCTGGCTACAACTTGGCCCTGCAGGTGGACCATCAGGAACCAGATGGTGGGCTGTAGTCTCTTTTTGGCATTTGTTCCCCCACCCCCACCCCACCCACGTGCTCATGAGTGGCCAAGAGAGCTTGGCAGAGAAGCCAATCTTTCCAACAGAGTCTTGCATCAGGTTGAGACCCACCCACCGATTTTCCCTCTAGGTCTGAGAACTTAGGGTGACCATTGGGATGAAAAGTGGAGGCAAGCCTTTCCAACCCTCCCTACTGACTCCAAGCACTGTGTGCTCCACAGAAAGCCATGTGCAGCCTGTGGAATGAAGACTCTCCATCACTGTCTGTGCTTCTCCTTGATCTTCTCCTTCCTGGTTTGTCTGAAACACATCCTCTTTAATAAGCTGACCTCACTATCGCCATAATCAGTATCTATCACTCTTTCTGGAGATTGAGTACAAGTGATATACACCCCTTTGGCTATTAGTTTATCATCTTCAAATTTTTCTGTTGCTTCTTGTCTGACTGTTCAAGTAAGGGCATCACTTAGAATTCACTGTGCCACTTGCAGCAGACAGTCAAAGAAATGCACACGGATGACTTAGGAGGGATCATCAGATACCTACTCTTCCTACAAGGTTTTGTTTAATCATGTTTGAGCGGGAGTAGGAAATGGGGACACAAACATTGAAGTTGATGTTTCTGGCATCAGATCCCAAGGGTCCTTACCTTCCTGTTCAGCCCTGGATTCCTAACACTGTCACTGAGATCAGTAACATCAGTCTCCCGGGTAGAAGACCCAGGTGAGGGCCTTCCTGAGGACCAGGCCTCATTGAATGGAAGAACCTAGGTCAGGTAGATCCTAACGGGTCCACATTACCTTATCAAGACAGCTAATTAGCTTCTGTAAGCTAAGTTCCTTAGCTGTGAAATGGATTGGTGCTCTCCAAGAGGCTTTAGAAGTTAACAGATGTGGAACTCTTAGCAC
Source organism: Arvicanthis niloticus (assembly GCF_011762505.2). Classification (NCBI taxonomy): domain Eukaryota; kingdom Metazoa; phylum Chordata; class Mammalia; order Rodentia; family Muridae; genus Arvicanthis; species Arvicanthis niloticus. Next base: position 100,807,605 of record NC_047659.1, read on the forward strand.
ACAATCTGACATCAGGAATAGTGGTGAGTGTATGAGTGTGTGTGTGTGTGTGCGCGCGCGCGCCTGCGCAAACATGAAGAGGGGCCACAGGAAGCTTCACAGGGCTACAGGTGACAGAGGCACCATCAGTTCTACCATCAAGTCCCAGGAGAGAAGCAGCCAGACTCTGTGTGAAAGGCATTTGAAAACATGGGTAGCGACTAATAACAATTTATTTCTGAATTTAAAAAAAAAAAAACAAATTATTCTTCATTTTCTTAATTTCCGTTTAAAATTTTTACAAATTGTACTGTATTTGCATCATACGCCCTTCCCTTCTTCTCCTCTCATGTCCTAACCCCATGCTCAAATTCATGTATTCACACACACACACACACACACACACACACACACACACACACGGTATTAAATAAACTCAGCAAATTGAACTTATATATTTACTCGGTATGTGTGCACATGCATGTGTGTATCCACATGTGTTCAGGTTTGACCACTTGGTATTAGCTAATCAATTAGAAGGCATATCCCTAGGGAAAACTAATTCTCCCTCTCAGCAGTCATAACTTGCCTATAGCTCTTCTAGGGGTAAAGCCCCTAAAAGTTCCTCCACTTATGTCAACTGGTGTCATTGTCAGGTCTTGTTTAGACAGCCATATTACTGATATACCATGGGTGCTGCTCTCCTGTCATATGTCCAAGTCTTCTTGGATGTTCAAGTCTTTCTGTCCACTATGACATTCCCTGAGCTTTAGGTGTGGGGTTTGTGTTGAAGATGTATCTGGGCTGAACAACTCCTCAGAGCCTGTGCTTTCTGTGTTGTGAAATCTTCAGCACCCTAAATCCCTTAATTAGAGGGAGAAAAAAGGCAAATGATCAATGGGCTTCTCTTTTGAAAAGCCTCCGTTTGCGTGTTCCATCTTACCTGGTGTCTGGGCTGCACAGTGTGGCCAAGCAGGAATTTCATCCTGTGTACAGCTGTCTGACTCAACTATGAATTGAAAATCATTTAGCTGAAATTGTGACAAAGCTAGCAATTATAGTTTGCCTGCAGGTTGGGGCTGTGGCCGTAGTCATGATGCAATCCTCCCACAGCTAGCATTAGGCTCAGGCAGACTCCCTGCTGCACCTGGCTGCTAGGGAGTTAACAGGCTGCTGGCCAGCCTGGATGGGCAGCCCTGAAGGCGACAAGGGAAAGGCCCAAGCAATGTCTCAGGAAGTATTCCTAGCTGTGACTAAACAGTAGTTCTGGGTTTCCCTGCAGCTCAGCAGGATTCGTGGTCAGGCAGCAGAGGTCAGTGTGAAAGTATCCAGCCAAGGCCACACAGCACGCAAGCTCTAGTGTCTGGATTTGCATCTCAGTCTTCTGAGTCCAGTGCATAGGCACTATACACTCTATCTACTGCACTGGAGTCCAAGGGAAGACCTCAGGACCAGGCATCAGCATAGACACTTGTGGGTCCCCTTGCAAAATTTGTGACACTCAGAACTGTGCAATTCTTTAAGGATAACAATTTTAATAATCTCATCACTGACTGCTTGCACTGGGCCGTGCCAGAGGACATGCTAATTAAGTTCTTTATGACTCCTTTAATTCTCACGACAATTCTGCTTCAGTTTTACAGACAAGGAAACGGAAGCTCTAAATGATGGGATGACCTGACAAAACCAGAGGATGGACTCGGGTCTGTATGACTTCAGGCTCTTCCCCAAGGGCAGTACCACCTGCTTGTCCTCTTTGGGTTACTTTGTCATATTATTCAAAGGAATGCCCAGCGTCCAATTTCCCCTGGCTCTCAGGCAAACAGAAATACTAACACTAATGGGTAATGTCTTCCTTCTCCTGTTCCACACTCCAGAGTACTCGGAGTGTACTCGTTCATCACAATGGGTCACACAGCAACTTTCAAAACTCCTGCTAGGATCCTGCATAACTAAGGTCTTCCCCAGAATCACAGCTTGTGGAACAGCATGAGCCACAGCCACGCTCAAACCTCCACATGGGACTCAGGGCTCTTTGCCCAATACCTCTGAAACCTCTGCTCTCTTCTTGACTGTCTACCAGGAAGAGGTGCCAAGCTACTTCTCCAAAAACCATCAGGACCCTAAAAAGGCCAAGCTCCCTCATCATCTGGGAAGTGGCCTCAGAGATTGAGCAGACCAGATCTAGAGACATTTAAATTTGGGTTCCAATCCTACAGCTGCATAGCCTCAAGTTCATCTGTTTGCCCCTTCATACTACAGCAACAACAACAGAATCTACGCTGGATATGTAGGTGGCGGGGGGAAAAGGTAACACTCGTGAAGGCAATGGCCACAGGAACCACCACAAGGATGGATGTTGTCATCTTCCTCTTAATGTTTCATTCATTCATTCATTCATTCATTCATGTAGTCAAGCAGGGGCCAGTGAGATTGCTCAGTAGATAAAAGTGCTTGGCACACCAGCCTGGCATCCAGAATTAGATCCCTAGAACCCACATAAAAGGATGGGCATGGTTGCCCACATCAGCAATCCTAGGGAGATGGAAGGCAGAGACAGGAGAATTTCCCAGAACCTTGAGGACCACCTAGCCTAGAGTAGCATCACGGCAGAAACAAGACAGGCCCTGCCTCAACAAGGCAGAAGGAGAGAACAGACACCCCAAAGTTGTCTTCAGATCTCCACATATGCACTGTGGAGATGCATGCATCCACGCATGTGCACAACACACATGCTAATAAAATAATGTTTTAATTTTTAGTCAAACAGGTTTGTGTTCTCACCATTGTCAACTACTCATCTAGGATTTGAGGAGAAAATTAATAACATACAGCCTGTACCTCCACAGAGCTCAGTCTAGGGGTGGGGACATATTAAGCAGACAGTTACAGCACAGTGTATTATTTATTTATTTATTTATTTATTTATTTATTTATTTATTGCTAGAGACTGAAGCCAGGCCATTTGTGCAGATGCCCTGTTTCTGTGCTTTATCCCTACCCACTTTCCCCAAGCTAGCCTATAACTTGTAGTCCTCCTGTCTCAGCTTCTCAAGAACTGTGATTCCAGCTGTGACCCCCAAAGAGCCAGCTATCTCTGGAGGTGACTGAGAGCCATTTGATATAGGTAATGGGAACAGAACTGGTCTTCTGGAAAAACAGAAAAGGTTACTAACCACTGAGCCGCCTCACCAGCCCTTCATCTCCCCTTTAAAGCTGAGGACAAAATGATTCCTCCTACACTCCTGGAGAGAGCATGCAGCTGGAAAGCCAGTGCTCTAGTGCTTTTTAGCATTTCTAGTGCTTCATAAAAAAGATTGTGCCCCCCCCCACCCCAACCTGGAATCTAACTGCCATCTGATTTCAAGATCTTTGGTATAGTCCATGGTGAGGCACGTATATTCGATTTCCACTTAAGTAATCATATTGAATTAATCCTCCATCCTTGTGAGATGAGTGTGGGTATGCTTATCCTCAAACCTAAACAAAAGCTTCAGAGCTTCAGATTTGAAGGATGGCCCAGGGCCTAACCAGCACTGGAACTTAGGGCTCTCAGCCTCCTCCAAATGTTCCTTATTACCCTTATCCCTGGGCTCATGAATTGTGGCATGTAGAGGCAGCTAGCCCTAATAACGCATGTGCACAGAGAGAAAGGACGTCGCTAAGTTCTAGACATCTCCTTGTCACAAAAGCCTTCCTGGCATGAGCTTGGGACAAGTTTCCTATATGCTGGGGGGTCCAGGAAGTCACTTACCTTTGTAAATAAAATAAGAAATCCTAAGAACAAACCATTCGGCTTTCTTTCATCTCCTTTCTTCTTCCCAAGCTCGTCTTGCATAAGCAGGATGACCTTCCATTGGGTGACAGGTATGTTGTAAGTGAAACGTTTACAGGCACTACAGGAATGACCTGGTGCCTCGCCCACCTCATTAGAATTCTAATTGGGGTGTGTAGGAGAGGCTTCTATAAATGGTAAGGCAATCCTTGGCGCCTGTCTCCCCACACCATCTCTGTCATTCCCAGAGGAGCCCCAGGAAAGGCAGAAGAAGCCCAACATGAGTGGTGAGTGCGGTGTCTCTCTAGGAGGTCCTCGTGGGAAACCAATACCGCCCTCTGGGTCTGGCAGAGCAGCCAGCTGGGACAGTTGTCTGTCTTGGGGACTCCGTGTTTTCAGGCTACATTCTCGGGTGTCTGTGTCCTAGAGTACCTGCTGGGTTCCTCAGACATATTTCAGTGGTGGAACATGACTGGAATGGATGGATCGATAGGCAGGATGTTCAACACACAGCCAGGGGTCGCATTCCCTTTGAGGACAAGCTTTGTCTTACTGGTACTGCTTATTCACTGCTACTTATAAAGTCATGCCAGACAGCATTCTGGGTTTCTCAGTACACGTTTCCTAGCTGTCAGTAGCAGGGGCAAAGGAAAACAGCTCTCACGGGATCAGAGAGACACACGTGGAAGCTGAGTGTTGAGAAACCACCAGCTGGAGGGTTCCTAAGTAAACTCCAGCACCTCTAACACTGGCGGGCTCCCTGGCTTGACTTGCTGTGTGAAAGCCCAGGAGCAGATGTGGCAAGCATGCCACAAGATCCCGACTGTCCCTATGAACAGCACCAGGGAAGGCGGCTGAAAAGGAACAAGATGTGCAGGTTTTTTGACTCCGTGGTTACTGTCGAGGATTTGGGCTCTCCTAATTACTGCCTGTCATGGTGATCGGCCTTGGACCTTGATGGCAGCAATGCCAAACCCAAACAAGGCGTGAGTCAAACCTGTAAAGTGTGGTGAATGGTGGTTAGGTGCAAGACAACCAATCCAGATGTGGAAGGTGGATATGGGCCACTTGAGAAACTCTCCAGAAGAGGACTGGACAGGGGGATGGTCACCTTTGCTCATCCATTCCCTCTCGTGAATACAGGCATGGTTGAGATGCTAACCAGAGGAGCACTAGGGGCTTTCAACTTCACCAGAAGGGAATGGCCGTTGTCATGTAGTACGCCTATCTTCTGCCAGGAAGAGGTTGCGGCCTGGGTATGGGGAGAGCCTTAGGAAGGTCAAACAGCAAGTTGGTAGGAAAAAAAAAAAAAAAAATCCCCAGCACCAAGGTGCCTTTCCACTAGGCTCTGTGTCCACATCTGAGTTTAAACATGATTGCCAGCAGGTGAGCCTCCAGACCTTTTTCTTGAGCTAGGACTTCAGCTGCTTTCTTGCAGGGAAGAATTGGGAATTCCTCCTGGGTCCTGTACTTTGTATTCACCTACAACCTACCAGAGCCCCCTTTCACATCTTTATTTCAGTTCCTTGGACCAGAGACGTATCCATGCTCTCTGAAAGGCAGATCATCTCTCTGGGCTCCGTGTCTGGAGACTATGGCCTCTGGCACCTCTCTCACCATCTGCTACCTGCTCATCAGAGGCAGAGCCCACTGTGCCTTTGGGCTTCTCAAACTGCAGCTGCCATTTAGGATGACACCCAGGAGCAGGGCTGTTGAAGCAGTTGGCTTGCAGCCCTGTCCCTAGTGATCTTAGAGGGACCCTACCCTGCGAGTCTGTTTCCTCAGCTGTAAAGTGGATTATACTCACCTAGGAGTGTCCATTAGCTCAACTTAGTAGCACTTGAGAATTTTTGTATTGAGCCAGTTTCCTTCTTGTCTTGGGATTGTAAGAAAGCCCGATGAGAGAGGGATCCATGTTGGGGGTGCCAAGGGAGAGCAGGGAAAGGAAACTGGGTGTGCATATGATCAAGACATTGTCTCCATGTATAGAATCATCAGAGAGAGAGAGAGAGAGAGAGAGAGAGAGAGAGAGAGAGAGAGAGAGAGAGAGAGAAGATAGTCTGTTTTTAAAAGGAGAAATCACCTGGGATAAAATCCATTTTCTACTCTTCTGTTAGATTCCTCCGTAGCACAAATCAATCACTCCAGCCTCCTCCTCATCTTCCTTTCACAGGTTCCCAGGTATCCTTGGGTCTGGGCACTGTTTGTTCACCTCTAATGGTTTTTCTATGTTGCCTCTACCCCTCAGGGCTGTGGTGTGCACATGGGGCAGCTGTTCTCCTCCCCAGGGCCCACATGTCAGGCTGGGTTGTATGCTGGAAATTCTCTCTGTATCACTTGGGAGGAAAGGAAACAAGGCTGGGTCTCTTGGAGTGAGAAATGGCTTCCAAAGGAGACTGAATTCCCCTTGCTGAGCCTCCCTCCCTTAGGAGATGATGGTAGCTTCTCCCCTGTGCCCCCCAGCCCCCATGGAACAGCTATACAACTCAGTGTGAGGGAGCTTTCACAAGTATGAAAGGATGTATAGGCCGAAGGTAACTATTCTCTGTCCCAGCCACACATTTAGAATCAACAGGAAAGCTGCTTTTAAATGCCAGAGATGGTTCTAATCTGGAGCTCTTGGATGATTGGTTTGGGAAGCTCTTGGATCAAGACATTACTCGCCTGATGACTTCCCTGTGTGTCAAGGCTTGAAGCCCCCGTCAGGAGAGATGACAAGCTCACTCTTTAGAAAGAAAGCATGTGACGCCCTTCACCTCTTACCTGTCAGCATGATGGAGCAGGCTGTGGTTAGTGGCTTCCACAACACCATGGTAGTTGTCTGAAGCTAGAAGCTTGGAGTCAGATTTTTGTCAAGGAAAATTGAATTCCAGCTTGGCCTTGGGTCTAGGTTCTGTCTGAGCTTGTGATATTGGAGAAATGAGTTCACCCAGTTGAACTTACAACCCCCACCTGTAAATTGGTATAATGCCGCAGGCTTTTATGAGTGTTGAAAGATGCAAGTGTAGTGTTCCATGCCTGCCACAGAAGGAGCTAGAGCCTTCCAGTTCCAGTGTTGCTTTGCTGTTATATGTGAAGTGCTAAGGCACATGAGTTCTTCTGTAATGCTAACCTTAAAAGAGGCAGATGCTGAAGTCTCACTACTCCCTTTGCACTGTTGAGACACCCACAATTCAGAGACATTGAGGTCTTTACCCAAAGCCTCTGTCTGTCCAGGGTTTCACCCCAGGAACTTTGTCAGAGCCTTCCCCTGCTTACTGATCCTGGGCTTGAGTGCCAGGAAATGCTGTGGTGTGTGCTGCACCAGGCTTGGAGGTGTCTGACCGTGGAGAGAAGCTAAAAGCAATCGACACCAAGTGGAAAGAGAGAAAGGAAAGTGTGTCTGTCGGTGAGTCCTGTGAGCCAGGGAGTGGCTGGCCATGACCTGGACTCTCGGGGAGCAGCCTGGGGAATGACTCCTGCTTCCATGGCTTGGATTGGAGACCTGGCTCCCAGGCCTAGCTCTGCTTCTAAACTACTCTGTGCCTTCAGTGGGTCACTTTTGCTACTCTGGGGGTAGGGTGGGGGAAATCTGGTTTTCTGAAGTGCAATATGGGAATTATATTGAATTATATCACCATTTTCCAAGATGTCCATTGCAATCCATTTCAGATTGTGACATCAGTTTAGCGGACTGCAACCAACATATTTTGTAAGGTAATGTAATGGAGATAACGTCAAGAGTATGTACATTATGGTATTCAGTTACAAATCAATGTTAGAGAATACCAAAATATGTTTCTTAGTGTGGCTTGAAATCCACTCAGCTAAATGATTTTTAGAATTTCTGTAAGTTTGGACTGCAGAGCTGGCTCAGTAGTTTAGAGCATTTGTTCTTGCAGAGGACCCAGGTTCAGTTCCAAACACTTGCATGGTGTCCCAGCCATCCATAACTTCAGTTCCAGGAATCTGATGACCTGACCTCTTCTGGCCTCTGAGGGCACAAGGCTTGCACGTGGTACACTGACATACATGTAAGCAAATCACTCATACACATAAAAAAATAAGTAAGGTATAAATTTCCATTAGCATTAATTAATTAACTTTGGAAATCTATAATATAAGAATGCATCTTTGCCTAAAGGAGGCATAATAAGGAGTAGAGTCCAGATAAATATGTGCAGGAGCCCAGCTCCCCAAGTGTTAGGTCTGCCATGTTGGTGCCCCACCAGCTCCTTTCTCAGCCCAACACTTAGCAACCAGGGCATCCTCAGATGTCTGCTGCCAGCAATCTCTTTACAGAGCTGGGCTGATAAGGGCCGGTTTAGCTGATGGTAATCTCCTGTCACAGTCTGGCATCTTCTTACGATGACCTGCCAAATGTGAGCCCCAGAAGAGATGGGCAAGAGATATACTCACAGGGTCATAAGATTGGGGCTACTTGGAAACGATAGTGAGCCCCCAAAAGGCAACAACAACAACAACAAAATAAGCAACCCAAATACTCTTTCCTTTTTACACAGGAGATCTGAATGTAGGTAGATCGGGGAAGAGATGGGAACTACGTAGTTCTCAGAGCACAGGCTCTGACCTGCCTCGCAGCTTACTCTCCCTCATGTATAGCCCTGTGTAATCTGAGGTGGGTATTGCAAGCCCCACCCACGTCACTTTACACCCCAGACAGCAGGATGGAAGAAGGGGGAGGAAAATAGGCCAAGCACATTTGCCAACTGCTGTCAAAAAGGTCTCCTGGCTGGGTTTGATGGTCATGATGAGGTGATGTCATCTAAATGCTGGGAGGCTGAGGCAGGAGGATCAAAAGTTTGGGCAAGCTTGGACATGTTCAAAGTACATGGAGATGGAATAGGTTCATACATTCAAGGCACTCCTGGGCTACATAGTGAGACTATCTCAGAAGCAAAGATCTTCTTTAAAAGAACTGAATACAGAACCTCAAAGAAATACTTGCTTCATAAAAGCCCTTTACACAACAGCCAAAATATAGAAACAACTCATGTCCATCAGCTGAGTAAAAGATAAACAAATGTAGGGTGTATTCGTGTGATAGAATATGGTTTGGCCATACGAGGATAAGCTGTGCATACATTCTGCAGCATGATCCAGCCTTGGAAACATTGTAATAGTGAAACAAGGTAGACCTCAAGAACCATGTACTGTGTGCTTCCATTTATATCAGATTGTCCAGAACAGACAAAAGCCAAGAGGCAGGAAACAGACCAGAGGTCAGAAGACACAGGAGGAGTGACCATGATGGGCATCAGGCCTCTTTTGGAAACTAGAGTTCACACAACATACAAATATACTAAAACCTACTGAAGTGTCCTTAAAATGTTAGTTTTTATCCTATATACACATCACTGCAATTTTTAAAAAGACTTACAGGAAGTTCTGGCCTATGAGCCACTGGCCGGCCATGGTTCATGTGCATTCCCTGACAGGAACCTGTGAGATCCACAGCCTATTAAAATGGGAATTCTGTTATAGGAAAGGAAGAACAAGTGAACTTTGGGATAGAATTTAGCAGTCTCTCCATCAGGAATGCTGGTGATACAGGTATTTTCTGAGAAATGTCTTCATCCTGACACTGATGTAGAAAAGTAACTCAGCCTAGTGTAGTGGTCTACAGTGAGACACCTGAGGCATTTGCTTGTAGGCTACTGCTCTCTCCAGACCTCCCCATCTTTATTCAGGGAGCAGCTTATAAAGTTGTTCCTTGGGGTTCTTTCCCTCTCTCTTCCCCCAGTGCTTGAACTCAAACCCAGGGCTTTGTGCATTCTAGTCTCGGGCCCTAAACTGAGCTATACCCTACCCTTTCTTTTTTTAAGTGTGTGACTTGATGGCCCCTGGTACCCACAAACATGAATTCCTGATTCAGAGGTTCATGGGTGGGACAAGGCCTGAGATAGGCAGCTAGTGGGTCTTCTCATGCAGCTCTCTCAGGGACCACAAGGCAGATCGATCCTGTTCATTCACTATCCCCAAAGACTGCCCTTTGAGAACATGTTTCTTCCCTGTAGATTCTCGCTGTCCTTATTGGTTAGGTTACAATGTCAGTGGGTAGACAGTACATCCTAAGGACCTTTTACCATCTACAGTAGCTTCTGGCTTCTAAGTCTTACATGGGACCTATTCCCAAGAGAAGAACTGGGGGGCACAGTGACAGAGTAGAGTCAGTAAGATCTGGTGGGAAGGAAACACTGTTTCTTTCTAGCCTGCTTACCCTGCTCCTAGTTAGCAAATGGATGAGTTTTCACACCAGCCAGCCCTCTCCCAACATTAACTAGGTGCCCTATGGCTGAACTCGATCCTGGCACTGTTTGGAGCGAGCACAGAGTTTATGAAATAAAAGCTAAGTTTCACAGGTCTGTGTTAATCCCACAGATGTGACGAAAAAGACTGCTGACCCAGATTATGGACAAATTAAAGCAAGCTTTATTTTGGTTTTAGGAAGGCTTCATTACATAGACATTCTTGATTGATTACAGAATTAATTAATGATTAGTGATGACTATAGTCATTGATGATTATATCGATTTCCCTTCCCTGAAGAACAGGGTCATGGTAAGTGAAGTCTCTAACCCTCTGACGACGTGGTTGGTTTTCTAGGCAACCAGCCACTACCCTGAGGCTGTCGGAAGCTCCCAATCACCAGTTATCTTAGTTTAAAAAGACACTCACCCTTTCCAAGATTCCAAATGTTTTAGAAGACCTATGCTAGGAAAAGACAGAGACCAAATGCACATTGTGTTTTGTTTTGTTTTGTTTTGTTTTGTTTTGTTTTGTTTTGTTTTGTTTTTTCCAGACAGGGTTTCTCTGTGTAGCCCTGGCTGTCCTGGAACTCACTCTGTAGACCAGGCTGGCCTTGAATTCAGAAATCTGCCTGCCTTTGCCTAAGATTAAAGGCGTGTGCCACCACCGCCAGGCTCAAATGCACATTTCTGATTGTGTCACACAGCATACTCCATGCTCTGCTGATTTCTAGGTACCGAGGAGGGTGCTCTGTCTCCTGAGTTTGTTTGCAGTTGTCAGAGTTCGTCCATAATATATATACATAATGGGTTCTCTGTGTTGTCAACAGTTGACACACTGCATGCTGGTGGCATATATGAGTCTGCCTTTCCTTCTTCCTTCAACTCAGGGAAGCCTTCCAGATCTCACAGTACCTCTCAGGTCTCTCATGACTATGTATCTACCATACCCCACTCAGGAAGGAGTAGCTATGACCAAGGCTTCCCACATCTTAGCTCTTTCATCTGTAAAACTCTGAGTGTAACTCACGGCATTAATAGGCTAAGGCATGTAAAGACTTGAGATGATAGTTAGCACATCAAAGTCCGGCAAACTTCAGCTAATGCAGTGATCGTCACCACCACAGTCACGCTGCAGCTGACCCGTCTGCTGTGTCTCTGGTGGGAAGGATCGGCTCCTTACAGCCTCAGTACCCTGAAGTTTAGCCTCATCTTGAGCACTCCTTCATAGCACAGCCACTGGTCTCTAGAATGAATGAGGAAGGCACAGCTACAGCAGAGTTCATAAGTGTTAGTAGAACCAAGACAGAGGTAAACCCGTGTGGATGGGAACAGATGCCAACAAAAATGTGGCTCTCCCCACCCTTCTGTCCTTACCCCTGTCCTCAACAGAGGGCCATCTGGGATACACTTTCTGCCCCCCAAACAGTTTATGGTCTAGCAGGGTGAGCTTTTTCTTCTGGCCATGCATCATCTGGGGGGGGGGGGATGAAGAAAGCCAAGGAAATGGCTGGCTCTCTCTCGCTCTGTCTCTCTCTCTCTTTCTCCCTTTTATTTTTGTTCTTGTTTTGATTTTTTTTTTCCAGTCAGTGTTCCTCTGTGTAGCCTCTGCTGTCCTGGAACCTGTAGACCAGGCTGTTCTGGAACTCAGAGATCCACCTTCCTCTGCCTCCGAGTGCTAGGCTCAAAGGATTGCACCACCACTACCCGGCAAGGCCCTTCTTTTCTTTGGAACAAGACATAAAGCAAAGCTCTACCACTCCTTAGCATCTAGGATGCTCCAAACGTAGTAAGCAACACTGTGGGAGACAGGGTTTTTTAAGTTGGTGACCATTGCCCTATACAGACCTAGTCCCTAGTCCCTAGCTGTATAAACCTCTGTACATCTCAGAATCTGTCAAACAATGTCCTATTTCTGAGCTGTCTCCATCTGACACAGAAATGTCCCTCAATGTGTGTAAAATGCTTTAGCTTATTCTGTCTCTCTATATATGTTGGATGAATGAATGAATGAATGAATGAATGAATGAATGAAATGAATAAATGAATATTTAGCACCTGGTACCTGATCCAGTGTCAAACCCTTTTCTCCAAAAGCAGTGTTTGGCTCAACATCCCAGAGACCGAGAACATCTGTCTGAAATTGCTCTGGTAGAAGCCCCTGTTCCAGAATCCCCATTCCATTCTTGCCTGCTCTTCTTCTCCCTTCAAGACAGGACCTCTGCTCTCGACACACAATATGCCTCACTTTCCAGACCATTTAGAGCCCTTTTGTCTAGGATGCAGCGTGTCCTTTGGCATCCAACAAAATCCTCCCCTTTCAAGGTCTATGTAAATCATACATATTTACAGACATGGTGTGATGGCTTCCGTGTGTACATTGTATGAGGTTAAATTCAGGTATAACATTTCCAGCTTCACAAACACTTTTCATTTCCACAGCTCAGTGTCCCTTCATAGTCTCCAGACTCTGCTAAGCACCAATCTGCTCCTCCATGTCTACGAAATCAACCTTTTCATATTCCCCAAGCAACAAGACCACGTTACATCTGTGCCTTGCTTATGCCACTTAATGCAATGGCCTCTGGTTCTACCCACACTTGTCCCAAAGAATGAGATTTCTTTTTTGTTGTTGTTAATATCTGAGTAACATGTCATTGTATGTAGAGATACCACAGTTTCTTTATCCTTTCATGAACTGATTTGTATTTAGGTTGTTTTTATTTTGTGTAAGTCATGTTAAAAATAAGCTAGGCATGGTGGTACATGCCTGTAACCTCAGTTCCCAGAAAGCAGAGAGAAGAAGGTCATAAGTTTGAGGTTAGCTTGGGATATTTAGCAAGCCAGCCTGAACTAGATCCTATCCCACCCCCTCACAAAAGCTAAAATAAACACAAAAGTAGAGATTTTAGTTTTACTGATTTCATTTTATTTAATACATACTGATGGTGGGATTGTTCGACCATAGGGCAGTTCAATTTTTAATTGTCTTTCATTTCCATTTTATCAACAGTTCAGAGGGTTGTTCTTCGCACAGCTTGCATTACTTCTTATCTTTTGTATTTTCGGAAGCAGAGATTCTTACCAGAGTAAGATAGTATCTCGTGGCTTTGATTGGCATTTCCCAGTGATTAGGTGTGCTGAGCACATAAACCTTCACACGGCTTTCTGCCAGTTTATGTTTTATTTCAAGGTCAAGTATTTTCAGTAAAGCTTTTTCTGATCTCTACAAAACAAAACAAAACTCTTCTCTCTTGTCTGCACTTCCCACGTTCCTTTAGTAGAAAGAAACTGGATTCTTCCACTCTCATCTTCTTCTTGTCTTACCGACTGAGAAAGACCTTTGAACTCTCAGCAGACATCTTACATGTTTCTACTCCCAGAATGTCTAGCAGTGCTTTATAAATAATAGGTCTCATTCTCTCCCTTCCTCCCTCCCTCCATCTCTCTCACATACACACACACACACACACACACACACACACACACACACACACACACCACCACCACCACCACCACCACCACCACACTCTGAATACCCCACATTCACCCCATTTTGTACACTACATTTTGAGTTGTACTTAAAACAGGTTTGGGTATTTATTTATTTATCTTCATTTTTTTGGTCGTGCGACTGTTTTGCCTGCATGCATGCCTACACATCACCTGTGCAGAAGTCATAGAAAGTCTTAAAATTCCCTAGAACTGGAGCTACAGACAGTTCTTACCCTCACGTGAACTTTGGAACTCTAACCTGGGTCCTCTGGGAGAACAGCCGATGCTCTAACCATTGAGCCATTCTCCAAGCCTCAAGACAGTCACTTTTTGATGTTAGTTTTTCTTTGTTCATTTCCATATTACTTCATTCACTTCTGTGCCTAATCAGTCAAGTGGAGGGCTAGGCCTCAGAATACAGAGATCAAGAGAATATATCCTCACGGACAGTCTGTCAACACACACAAATGGGAATGATTTCTGACAGTGGGATGTGCCATCATACACTCATCAAGACTGCACTTCATCATGAAAACAGAGAGCAGTTTGTTTTGCAGGGGAGTGAGTGATGTAACATCCCAGTTATAACTCAAAAGAATATGATTTCTCAACAAGTTGGTTTGAGCTAAATGTCTCATAAATTATGTCATCTCCCATAAGCCTAATGTAGTTTCGCTCCACTGCCTCTACAGTCATCTGAGAAGTGGAGGAGGGTGGCTTCTGAGACATGTGTCATAGGGAGCACTTTCCAGGGAGCACTTGCAAGTTGCTTCAGCTAATAGTGACTATCAATGCTGCTTAAAGTTGTGATGGATCTCTCTGGTAGCCAAGGCCAACACCAGGCTTTAGTAAATATAGGAGTAAATCATATAGACATCAACACTGGCTAGTTTGAGAGTGGAAAGATGCATTCAGGGTCACCTCCTCTCAGTTCTGTTGGAGTTCTGGTGACGCCCAGTTTTCTTTCCTTTCCTTTTTTTGTTTTAAACTTGTATGTGTCCAGGAGCACACTGCAGTATGCTCAGGATCATGTTGTCTGTGGATGTTGGGGTACCTTCCTCAATGCTTTCCATATTTCCCAGGGAAGGTCTTTCCCTGAACATGGAACAAGCTGTTCCATCTAGATTGCCATGTCAGCAAGCCCTGGGTACCAGCCTGTTTTTATCCCTAGGACCAGGGCTACAGCTGTGCACCAACACACCCAGCGCTTATGCAAGTGCTACGGATCTGAACCAAGGTCCTCAGGATTTCACAAGTACTTCATCTACCAGACTGTCTTCCCAGTCTCTTCCCAGTCTCTCATGACACGGTTCTTCTAGCTGGTTGAGTGATATTTCCCTGAGTGTTCAGCCTACCCCTCAAGGCCTAATGACAAGTCACGAGATGGATGGAGAGAGTCTGAGCAGAGGGAATAGCGTGTGGAGCCGCTTGACCGTCTGAAAGGCGGGACGTTTACATGATCTTGGGTCATGTGAGTTGGAGTATTTGAATACAGAAAAGGTGAATGAGGACAAGTGGTGACAGTTCTGCTATGCAGAATCAAAGCTTTTATGTCTTACTGTGACTCCTTCTACACGGTCAGCTGTCTGCTGCCTCCTCACTCAGAGATGCTTTTTTGGTATGCTTCGCACTTCTCTCCTCTCCCTCAAGACTTCATAGTCTACTTTCTGGCTCACAGCTTTAGAGATCCAAAACATCAACTGGCAGATGCTTATAAACCGAAGGGCACATCACACAGACAAGTTCTCCAGCCAGGAACTGATCGTGCGGAGAGGGCAGCCCTGGGAGATGATACTAGTCGGCAACCGAAGCCTTGAGTCTGGAGAGGATCTGAACTTCATCGTTTCCACAGGTACTCACTCTACTAAGTTACCCTTGAGGGATCATTGGACTTTGGGCTATGTTTTGATTCAGGGCAACTATGGGAGCATGAGACTTATGGTCTTCAAATCAAGAAGGATGTGACCTGCAAGTTCCCTCCAGTTACCTCAAGCACAATGATGGCATGCTTTACTGAATGAAGACCTAGATCAGTGGTTCTCACCCTTCCTAATGCTTCAGCCCCTTAATACAGTGTCTCATGCCATGGTGACCCCAACCATAAAATTATATCATTGCTACTTCATAACCGTAACTTTGTACTGTTAGGAATCATAATGTAAAATACCTGTGTTTTCTGATGATCTTAGGTGACATGGGGCCACAGGTTGAGAACCACTGACCTAGAGGGATTCACAGTGACATCAGAGCCTGATTTCTCCTAGGTCCTACCCACTTAGTTACCTTTGTTTTCTTCATTTTCTGTTTCTCTGACAGGTCCCCAACCGTCTGAGTCAGCCAGGACAAAGGCTGTATTTTCCATCTCTGGGAGAAACACAGGTGGCTGGAACGCAACGCTCAAAGCCAGCAATGGCAATAATCTGGTCGTTGCTATTGCCAGTCCTGCCAGTGCTCCCATCGGACTGTATGCACTGGATGTTGAGATCTCCTCCAGAGGCAGGGTCTCCTCTCTGAGACTCGGCACATTCATAGTGCTCTTCAACCCATGGCTGCAAGGTAAGTCTCTAAGCATGGCATTCCCACAAGTCCCTGATGGAAACAATGAGTATAGAAAAGAGAGATGGCTAACCTGTGCTCCTTATGGGCTTAGATCTGGTTGGTGAAAGCCTGTGGGCCATGGAAGGAGCAGAAAAGCTACTAGTCAGGAGGTCTGCACTAACTGGCTATGTGACTCTAGGTGGTTGCACTATCACCTCCATCCTCAAACACTTCCCCATAAAGTGGACATTGTGTCCTTACCTTCTGGGGCTCCCATGGGGGGTTGTGTGAATTTTTATACCCTATACAGCACGATAAATTATAAGAGACAATAAAAGAGTAAAAGTCTACAATGTGGCAGTGCCCTTCTATCTGAAGGAGCAAATATCTCATCCTTGAGTCCAGTTTTTAGACTCTTAGGTCAGCTTAGCTTCTCTCTTTAGGCTGAGTACCCCCAGTGAGAGCAGGAAGTGTCATAGCCCAAGACATCTTTCTTCAGTGGAGATTGGTGGATGGGCCAAAAATGACTCTTGTTCTAACCTCAACACTATTCTTCAGGAGTGGGAGGACTGATTTTATTGGTTCAAGATGACATCTGTTTTGTTTTTTTTTTTATTTCTCTCTCCCCTCTTCCTTTCCCTCTTCTTTCCCTTCTCCCATCGTGTGTGTGTGTGTGTGTGTGTGTGTGTGTGTGTGTGTGTGTGTGTAACAGTGGATGATGTCTTTATGAGTAACCATGCTGAAAGACAAGAGTATGTTGAGGAAGATGCTGGCATCATCTACGTGGGCAGCGCAGATCGAATTGGCATGGTTGGCTGGAACTTTGGACAGGTAAATGAACCATAAGAAGGCTGGGGTTGTCTCCCTAATATACAAGATGCTCAGAGCTTATAGCAGATTGTCCCATTTTCCTGCCCTTCTATCTGTCCATTCATTCTGAGCACATTTGTTGATCATCTACGCTGTTCTAGACCCTAGGTTAGAACACTAAGGATACAGACGAATAAATGCTCCAAAGGAGTCACGATCTAGTTGGCAAGATGGACTCATTACTGAATTGATGGAGTGAAATATTTCTGATGCCATAACACACAAATGATTAAAAGATCCAGCAAAGAATCTCAGGACAATAATGTAGCTTCTGTTTTTATTCTGCACAAAATTGTAGTAAAGCTCCATTATTGAATATCCTTGGCCTTTCAAACCCATAGCCTTTGTTTTTGCATTACCGTCTGAGCCCAGAGAGTTCCCTGCTTTTCCCAGCTTAGAAAATGTTTAGGAGAGACTTTTCACCTTTCATTTTCCAGGCCATACATAAAGGCAGGAGAGTAAAGTACCCTGGGCAGCCAGGATGCCTACATACCCAGAAGTGGGTGGGCAGGTGCATGCATATCCATCCCACGTTCCATTGTGTAGCTAACTGCATCAAGTTTCTAACGTGAGTCTATGTGTTGACTTAATTAAAAGGGAAAAACTGATGAGGATAAAAGTGCATCATACACCCTAGAGTGGGAGCAGGGCTATTTTGGGTGGGAGGGCTTGTGAAAGCCTTTCTTAGGAAGGAGTGTGTGAGCCTGAGGAGGGAAGGGAGGCTACTAGCTAGCTAGAAGAAGAATGTTCAGGGGAGAAAGAGACACAAATGCAAAGACAAAGGCAAGAAGAGCTAAAGGCTGACTTGTTCCTGAGTCCACAGCAAGCTGGGAGTGGGCTGTGCCATGCTGTGTCCTCTTCATGTTAGTGGAGTGTGTTCTGGCTCATGTGGAATGAGGATGAACTTGCTGGGTAAAGGCTAGTTGTGGTGGCCGCTCCTCAGCCGCTCTTAGTTCTGAAGGCCACAGAGTGACAGGGCTTGGGCAGGTCCTGTGGTCCTCACCATTGTGCTCCTTGTTCCCGTAATTAACCAATAAACTGGGTCATTTCCTTCATCTTAACATGTGGTCCCATTATAAACAGTTTGAAGAAGACATTCTGAGCATCAGCCTCTCCATTTTGGATAGGAGTCTGAATTTCCGTCGTGACCCTGTGACCGATGTGGCCCGCAGAAATGACCCCAAATATGTTTGCCGGGTGCTGAGTGCCATGGTAAGTAACAGGAAACAGTAGCAAGTACTACTTACCGTGTTGTCATGTGACTGCACTTCAGACCGATGAGCTCATGTCTCATGTGTTTGGTAGCTATGACCTTGCCCATTTGCCAATAGAGAACATGGAACTCCTATAAATTAAAGGGCTTGTCTGACATGCATAGTGATGGAGCAGCAAAAGCAGAACCAGACCCCAAGCATGGCTGGTTCCAAAGCTCTTTCTGCTATATGGTAAGGCCTGTTTTAGATGGTATGGGAACACACCCTCTTGGTGTTTACCAGGGGTAGGATGAGAGGGGGGATGAGAAGTTCTGCTTTATCATGAGGCCTCCTAGGAAGGGGGGTGTGTGCCCAGTGAGACTGGGATGTGGGCCTTCTCAGCAGCATAGAACCCTCAAGTTTCCTGACAGGAGGAGAGCAGAGAGCCACCACTCATTTCTAGACAGAGAAAGAGGCTCAAGGAGCTAATGTGACCTAGTCACAGTGTGTCCTAGTGAGTCAAACAATGTCTTGAGCTGTCTAGTCAGGGCTTCTTTCCATTCCCATGGACCTATACATGAGAACAGCACGTGCACATGCACGTGTGCGCACACACACACATGGCACACACACACACACACACACACACATAGCACAATCCTGGAGGAATCCATGGCTCTGCACTCAGTGTGTACAGAATGTCTCCATCAGAAAGGATCTACCTGCTAGGCAGTGGTGGTGCACTTGGGAGGCAGAGGCAGGTGTATTTCTGAGTTTGAGGTCAGCCTGGTCTACAGAGTGAGTTCCAGGACAGCCAGGGCTACACAGAGAAACTCTGTCTCAGAAAAAAAAAAAAAAAAAAAAAAAAAAAAAAAAAAAAAAAGGATCTACCTGCTTAAAAATTTAAAGGTCACTGTGGTGGCATTTGGGGGCCTGAGGAGGCCAGAGGATCATAAGTGCCTAGTCAGTCTCAGCTTCACAGAGGAACCTTGTCTCCAAAGAAAGCTAAAACTCAAAGTCGGCTCTTTCATTCCAACTTTCCTGAACTAATCACATAGAAATAGCTTTTAGCATCATTTTATGTTGACCCACGGTTTAGGCACACTTTGGACTATTCCCAGGCTGCCCAGTTACTTTGTTCGAAATCTGAACAAGCTTTTGTGTGTGTGTGTGTGGGGGGGGGGGGTAGCATGCTGATGCCTAAGATTAATTAGGGAGGAATTTTCAAAAGAACAGGATCTGGAACAGAGCCTTGCAGGAAAGAAATGAGCTGGTCCCGGAAACATTTCAGACCTTCAGATCCAGGAAGGCCTTGAATATCCAGGACAGAAAATGGAGTATTGGGAGCACTGAGCCGAACCTTCTAAAGCAAGTTGCTTAGATAAGGGGTAGTCGATGGAGGCAGAGGTCAAGTAAAACTGGAGAGCAGGGCCACTTAAGAAGCCAAGTTTCCTGCCAGCAAATTGAGTAGCTGAGTCCAGCCTTGAAGCCAGCTGGCTTTCCAGCTGCTGACTCACTCAGCCTGGGGCCAATCCACGCTATCTCAGAGCTGATTTCCGCAGACATGCCTCCCTGCTGCTCTCTCCAGACCCTCCTTTTGGGCTGGGCCAGGCCAGGAGCTAATTATGGCTTATGCAGAGCTTTGAAGTACTTGGCTTTCAGCCAGCAGTGACCTTACCCTCAAGCACCCATGACCCTTGGAGCTGGTAAGCTGCACATCTTCCCTGGTCAAGGACACCCTAGCTTGCCTGTTCCCACTGGAAGTGATAGAGAACTCACCTCGGGGCTGGCAGCTAGGGAAGGCTGGTGGCTCATCCTGGGACAAGATGCTTCTGTGTCTGCTGTCCTCTTTCATAAGCCTTGGTACATTCGTAGGTGCTCCAACGAGAAGGGGCAGATCTGACAGGTTGAAGAGTCAGTCTGTGAGGTCCTAGTCTAGCCTCTCACTGTCCAGTTGGAATAAACAGCAGAGTTTAATGGTCTCTGAAAACTGGCTGTAGGGGTACCTCTGATGAATCTACAGTGCACTTTGCCTGTATTGGAATGTGAGGTGCAATGGTCAGGGAGACATGTGGACTACCAAGATCACCAAGAAGACAAGTGACAGGAAGTACCTTTGAGCTCTTTCGCCTCCCTCACCTGGCAGTGTATGAAGATGAGTGTGAGCGTGTGCACTGTTGGAGACTGAAGCCAGCTGCACACATGCTAGGCAAGTACCCTGCTACTGAGGTAGATACAGGCCCTGGTCTCTTCTATTACTTTTATTGTGGAGAAATCCAGGCCTATACAAAAACAGAGAGAAGTATACAAGTCCTTAGGTACCTGTCATTGTCTACTGAAGGCCAGTCTTACTTTCCCTCTGATCCCTTCTCCACAGATGACTTGATGAACCCCAACATTGCATCCTTTTATATCATTCTGTCTATAAGTACTTTATGTACACCTGTAAAAGAAATGGAAAAATAGAACTCAGGTCTCCCAAGTCCTCGATGTTTGTCAATGCTGCATCCCATTTGTGCTCATTATAATAAATGAACAAATGGATGAAGGAAGGGAGGGAGGGAAGAAGGAGGGAGGGATAGAAGGAAGGAGGGCCTTATTCCATTTTTATTTTTTTGAGGAGTTATATGTTAAAGTTCTAAAATAAATTTTAGAAGACAGGTACACACACACACACACACACACAAACACACACACACACACACACACACACACACACACAAGCAGACAGCCATTGTCTTCTGCAAACAGGACTTCTGGGTCCTGTCTTGCTGCTGACAAACTGAAGCGTCTCCTGCTATATGTCATCCTGCAGGAAAGAACTGATGTCATTCAAGAGCAATCAGACATGGCCCATTAAATAAAGTACCTCTAAACTCATAAAAGCCCCTCCCTCTAAGTGATTTGTTACAATTTTCATTATAGACAGGTGCACTCAAGGCTCCACGGCTTCCTCATCTCCCACCTTGTGTTCTGACTTCTGTACATCTCTCCTATAGGCGACACATAGTATTAATTCATTTGGGATGTGGGGATGTTTCTGTACAGATTAATGGCAATGACGACAATGGTGTTATTTCTGGGAACTGGAGCGGTAATTACACCGGTGGTGTGGACCCAAGGACCTGGAATGGTAGTGTGGAGATCCTCAAGAATTGGAAAAAATCTGGCTTCAGGCCTGTCCAATTTGGCCAGTGCTGGGTCTTTGCTGGAACCCTCAACACAGGTAATTTGGGTATGGTGTGCCTTTTATGGGTCAGTGGGAAGTAATGGAGTATGCTAAGGTACCATCAGCAGCATCCTCACACTGATTTTGGTTTGTAGTGCTGCGGTGCTTGGGGGTTCCCTCTCGGGTGATCACCAACTTCAACTCAGCTCACGACACAGATCGCAACCTCAGTGTGGATGTGTACTACGACACCATGGGAAATCCCCTGGAGAAAGGCAGTGATAGTGTGTGGTAAGTGATGAGCCATCTCCCTGGGCATAGCGCACCAAGTTTGAGGAAGTCTCTCCTGTTGCTGTGGACTGACAGTGTATGTCTCCGGAGGGTCTGATGACAGTGGAAATCTGGGTCAAGAACTCCAGGAGACCACTGGAGGTGTATAGCAGCCATTAGACTTGGCCTCAGTTGAGAAGTTAAAATAGAAGCTACTGATTTTCCAACAAAGAACAAAAATTTATCTTAATTCCAGCAACCCTTATCACTTAAGAATTTTTTTTCTCTTTAAAAAGAGTTACTTTGTTTGTTGTTGTTAGGTTTTTGGTTGGTTGGTTGGTTGGTTGGTTGGTTTTGTTTTGTTTTGTTTTGTTTTTATTTTGTTTTGTTTTGTTTTGTTTTGTTTTGTTTTGTTTTGTTTTGTTTGAGGCAGAGAATCACTTTGCAGCCCAGGATAACCTCAAACCTCAACCTAAGATGTTCCTCAGTGCCGGGAGGTGGTGGCGCACGCCTTTAATCCCAGCACTTGGGAAGCAGAGGCAGGTGGATTTCTGAGTTCGAGGCTAGCCTGGTCTACAGAGTGAGTTCCAGGACAGCCAGGACTACACAGAGAAACCCTGTCTCAAAAAACAAAAAAAAAAAAAAAAAAAAAAAGATGTTCCTCAGCTCCTGAGAGCTAGGTTGCACCACCATGCCCAGCTTATTCTCTTAAACAAGAAAAAAATCCAGTACAGTTTCTCATAACATATATATATTACACATCTTAGTTGACAGAATGAAAACATATTTATTCTGGGTTGCCGGTGAAAATAAGAAAATGTATGTGTTTACGCATCATATATTTCTAATCATAAATATGCCATAGTCACATGGAGCCGTATGCGCATACACACACACACACACACACACATATATATATGTCAGATAGAAGTAGATTATGTAAAGCTTTAAAATGTATAATTACTTATAGCAATGTGTTTAAAGTATATGCATATTACTGCAACTGTTTAAGGTTATACCATATGATGGGTTATTATCAATGGAATATTCTGTATATATGCAGAAATATCTGTGGCTCTCTCTACCACACACATAGTCAATGTTGCACTGCCTGAGTCAGTTTCGAAGGACACATATGCATAGTTGTTCACAAGTGTCCACACGACCAGATGAACTTCATAGCAGTTACCATTTCTGTCCAGCTTTGAGCTTGTTTATATAACAGTTACTTATTACTTCCGGAATAAGAAGGTCCAACTTTTCTGAACTGTGTTCAGTCTAGCAGAAAAAAATGAAATAAAAGTAGGGAAAGGTTTTAATACAAACAAACCACCCCATGCTGACAACTGAACTAGTACAGTGTCCCCTTGCCCTCTACAGGACAGTGAACATATAATTCACCTACGGTCACACAGCTTGAGGAGGTTTTCCAGGGAGTTATATTGAGAGTTTTTTCCCTTTCTTTGGAGATTAGCTGCCTTGTGTTTCTGCTCCCAAGCTTCTCCTCCAGTGAAGCATTAGAATTGGTCCAGGACTTGATTATCATCCAAGCGTCTTACCAGCTCTTATAAGTCTCAACCATATTCTTCTTCTCAGACCCTGTATTTGGTGTGAGATCTAGCTGCTCCCTCCGGGGACCCACACATCAAGAACACCCAAGGAGAGGAGAATTACTAAACTTTTATAGGAAACACAGCTTAATTTTAGGCAGGAAAACTTAAGTCTAAACCTTCATGTCATAAATGTTGAAAGCTTTAGATTTAAACTGCTGTTCATAGGAGCCTGACGTTGTAGGTGGGATTGGCCAGGGAGTGCCTAGCGGCAGCTGATGCATGACTGGATGCCAACTAGTGTTCTCTGTGCTGATGTTTACATTCACAAGTCAGAAGATAGGTATTAATATTTTATTATTTTCAGACTCAACCTACAGGTGAGGGACTGAGACACAGAGAAGTTGAATAATTTCCTTCAAAAGACATAACCAGAAGGTTGAGATGCAATTTGAACTTAGACAGATTGAACTACAATGCACCAGAGAATGCTGTTGCTATTATTCCTGACTAAAGCCTGAGACATCCAACAGCTTCTATCTGGGCATTTTCCAAAGGAGGTTGGCAAGACATCATGGTGTGGAAGATTAGGTTGGGCTCACTTTAAACGGTAAATGACACTTCCTGATAAGACCAAGCATATCTCAGGAGTGCCACGAAGAAAAATGACTTGCCCAAAGTCACACTGTGAATTTGTGACTACGCTACAGTTAGGACATAATAGATTTCTATGAAAACAAAGAACATTAGGACAAAAGCAATCTGAGGGAGAGGAAGAGTCCTGGTCATCTTAACAGAGGAGTGAATAGATGCCCACCAAGAGTTACAGCCAGCCCTCTGTATCTGTTCACAGACTCACAGACTCTGAACTGGAAATGTAGTTAGGCCTACCATGATTTTGTCTGTCTGAACGTAACACTATACACATTCTATTCCCTTTCCAACATTGTGGCCTGTAACTTGTCTAAAGATGAGCAGCTAGGAGACAGACACTCCTACTGACTGTGAAATGCTGTTGTTTTTATTGTCTGTGGGGGTTTTTGTACTTAATTTCCCATCTATACATAGAAGGGCTGGGTTAAGCACCTTCTGCAGTTTCTCCCAGGGTTCTCCTGTACTCACACTTGAGCCTCCAATCGAATACAGCTTCTCTCCAGGCCTAAGAGAAATAAGCTTTCTTGTCTATCCAGAGACTTTGCTTTCTTCAGGAGCAGGATACTTTGGGGGAACTTGATGTTTGTTGTTGTTGTTGTTGTTGTTCTTATTTGTTGTTTTTAACCCAGGTTCCTGTTGAGCCACTGTGAAGGGGAGGGCTCTGGAGACTATTAAATCCGAATGTGGAACCAATTATTAGGAAAAGTTGTCCAAGTTTTCTTGATGAGTCTAGCTGCTCTTCTCTGTTCATTCTCTCTCTCTCTCTCTCTCTGTCTCTCTCTCTCTCTCTTTCTCTCTCTCTCTTTCTCTCTCTCTCTCTCTCTCTCTTTCTCTCTCTCTCTTTCTCTCTCTCTCTCCCCCTCGCTTTCTTCCTCCCTCCCTCCCCCACCTCTCTCTCTCTTTCTTTCTACCTCTCTTTATGTAGTTGCACACAGGACACTATGTAGATTTTGCAGAGCTCCATGGGAGGAGGCAGATGAGGATTGCCCTGCCCCGCCCCGCCCCGCCCCGCCCCGCCCCACCCCACCCCGCCCTGCCTAGGGAGTGGAGTGTTCCACTGTTGGTCTTCTTCAGTGACCCACCCCTGCCTTCTTACACAGAGCTCTGCCTTTGAATTCCTGATTCCTGTTCCTACTAACCCTTAACCGCTTGATCTGCAGGGAGGTTACCAGTGGACTCAGGAGCCTTGTTCCCAAAGCTGTTCAAATCAGCCAGCTTGACTCAGCACATGTCCTGAGACACTGGGTGCCATGAAAAGTTAAAAGCAGGGACTGTACTAGAGTAGTTTATAGCCACACACAAAGAGCAGTGGTTCTGGAGTAACAGTGGAAGCACTGGATGATGTACAAGACACAGAGTTCTGCTCAGCACACTCCCCAGATCTAGAAAGGGGTCCTGTGAGGCAGTAGCTGCGGCTGTGTTTGGAGTTTACCTGCAGACAGAGCTCAAGACAAGCTCTAGAGTGGCAGCTTCTAAATTTCCCCAGGTTTGCATCACGACTAATGTGAACGGGAGCTGGAGGAGCAGGCTTCTGTGACTGCTAACAAACACGCAGTCCTCTGAGGCAGGACATCTGTCTTTTACAGAGCTTTTTTTCTCTAGTTATAGGAATTTTCGAAATATAAGAAAAGTAAAACCCATATTATTCCCACACTTTAACATGTGATAGTTTCCTATCCATTCTTTAATGCTTTTTATTGATTGTAGAATTAAGATAATACATTTTGCAAAGTTCAGGAACAAGATAGAACATGTGATAGATGCATCCTACTATGTGTCATAGATGGAAGCCAGCCACTTCATGGTTTCTCTTAAAGGAGTTGCTTGTTTTTTAGTGTGGGACTGAGCTTAGAGTCTTTAAATATTTTTATATTTATTATTTGTTTAAACTCCCCCGTGTGTGTGTGTGTGTGTGTGTGTGTGTGTGTGTGTGTGTGCGCGCGCACGCATGCGTTTATGTGTGGAGGCATACGTGTGCCACGGAGAGCATGCAGAAATGCAGAAGTCCAAGGACAGGCTGTGGAAGTTGGATCTCTCATGGGGCTCCCAGGGATGTAACTCCAGCAAAGCACCTTTCCCTGCTGAGCCTTCTCTCCAGCCTAGAGCCCAGGATCTTGCCCCTGCTACCCAAGCACTCTACCACTGAGCTACATCCCCAATTAATCATATAGTTTTGTTATGTTATAAACATGCTCTCCTTGCTACTAAATATCCTTCAAAAGTGAAATTGCTTAAGTGACATATGATCCATTATACGTTTAAACTATTACCATGTTCTGTATTAATACTGTGGCATTTGCTCCCCTTCCCCTCCCCTTGAGGGGGATTTCCTTGAGTACTTGAATTTCCTGGGTGTAAATTGTGAGATCACTTTTCTTCATGCCACAGTTTACGAATCATAAAAAAAGAAAAATGAATGGTTAATGATTTCCATTTTATAGGTCAAGGATTAAACGAGTTAATACAGGGGCAAGGCTATGTATCAATGGTGGAGTGCTTGCCTAACATACACAAGGTCCTGAGTTCAAGTCCTACCACCACACACACACACACACACACACACACACACACATGCCCTACTGTTTTCTACCTTGATTTTGTAATTAAGTTCCCGTTTTCATTTTATTTTAGAAAATTTAATTGTTGATTTGGGGTTTTTTGTTTTTGTATTTTGTGGTGTTTGTTTTGGTTTTGAGATGTGTGTCACTATGTAGCACAATCTGGCCTAGAGTTCACAGTCTCCTGCTTTGGCACCCCAGGATTACAGCTGTGTACTGGACACATAGCTTCTATTTGACTTTCTTACTTTATGTTATGTTAGATAACCTTTCCGGTGTTAAATACTGGCTTCATTTTGCTTGTTATTTATTTTACGGCTGTGTGACATTTTATTTTATTTATAGCTGTGCAACAATGTATCTGTTCATTCCGTTAGTGAATTTTTCTTCCAACATTCTCCCTCTCACAAGCACTGGTGGAGTGAGCACTTTAGTCTGGACCACTGTTGGTAGTCATGAGTTTTCCACTGGAGAAATCCCTCATGATGGAAATTCTGGCTTGATGGGTATGCAAATTTTTAGAGATTTTTATACTAGTTGCCAAATGGCCCTCTGCAAAGGCCATACCACTTTAAATCCTCGCTGCTGACACTGGCAATTGCTTTCTTACTGAGTGTGACCAAGGCCCCCAGCCTAGACTTTAATCTCTGGTTAGCAGGCAGACTCTGCATGGCTGTCATGGTTCCTCAGTGAGGTTAAAACTAGAATCATATGTTCAGTCACCATGCTTAGGAAAACTGTCACTCTTTATTGGCACGTTCTTCTTTTATTTTGCTCTTATTGATCTGTAAGTAGCTAGTAACCGTACTATGGTAAGTTTCTGTCCAGCATATATGTTGTACCTATTTTTCTACTTTATTGGTTTTCATCATCTTTTTTTTTCTCTCCCATTTCCAGACATAATTGCAGTGATCTGCAGATCTCTCTTCAAGTATGTTCATCCATCCTCTCTTACAGCCCTTCCCCTGATAAACTCATCCACTGACTGATTCAATTTCAGATATCAGGGAGGGTGCAGTTAAAAACATTCCATTCCATTCTTCTAAAAAAAAAATTCTATTTATCTGCCAGAAGTTCCTCTCTTTTTGTTCTCTGTGAATATATTTCCCTGTATGCCATTGATTCTGGTTATAGTAGCTTCTTTAAAGTCCTTGCCTGACAACTTCAACTCCTGGCTGTCTTTTCTCTTGAGGCTGAGTTACTGTAATTGCTGGTCCTCTGTGTGTTGAGTTCCTTTGGCTTATACCCCAGGCATGTTGAACGGCTGTATTCTCTTACTGTGTACCAGCAAAACCCTAGATGGACCCAGATCGCAAAGTGCTTCAGTACAATGGGAGCAGTTCAGCTCCGTCATTTTTGTCACAATACTTGATTTGTTTCATGCATGTATAGTTCAAGGGTCACCAGATATGAGCAGTTTATAGAAAAATTGGGGGTTCCTTTCCCTTGATTCTTATGTTTCAGGGCAGCCTCTTCACTCTTCTTTGTCAGCCCCAGCTCTCTTTCCCATGTTTGGGCCTCAGGTTACAGTCCTGGGAGGATTTCGGGGAGCTGATGCCCACCAGGACTAGCGGAATTTCCAGCACAGGGAGCACCTTCAGGGAGGATCTGAGAGCTGTGTTTGGTCAGAGAAGTGGTGTTGTCCTTCACTTGTTATGTGGCCTTCTGTCTGCAGGAATTTTCATGTCTGGAATGAAGGCTGGTTCGTGCGACCTGACCTAGGTCCCCCATACAATGGATGGCAGGTGCTGGATGCCACCCCCCAGGAGAGAAGCCAAGGTAACCCTGCTCTAGCTGCACTGGGCTTACCCAAAGCCCTCTCTAGCTCCACATGTACAATGGGATGAAGGCTTTTCCTTGTTTTGTGTTGTTTATGCTGCCGTTTAAATAGATCCCTTCTCTGCAGCCCCTCCGGCTTTGCTGTCACTGAAGAGTCCTAGCATATGCCAGGCGACAGGGAAAAGATGCCATCCCTTGTCAATAATTACTTCCTACCTCTGCCACCAGCAGCAGGACCTTCGAGGGCAGAAGCCCTGTGGAGTCAGTCCTGTTCTTCCTGTGATAGGCCCGAAGCAATGGCTGCTGCTGCTTCCCCTCCCTGCTGTGTGCCTTCTGACTGGCTAGGCTCCCTTCAGATGGGTTGCCTTGCTCCTGCTCAGGGCCTGGGCCTTTGCTTTTGTCTCTTAACTCCTTCTCTGCCATCAAAGATGTATCTCAAGCTATCTGGGGTTTTTCTTCTTCTTCCTCTCACCTCTAAAGAGTCTATTTTGTCTGTTACCTCATTTTGAGTTGTTTCTTTCAAACAGTAAAAAAGAAATATAATAGTATAAAGTAGTATAAAGTAATATAATATGTTATATTGATATATTGAATATAAATTGAAACTATCAGAGTGACTCAGATAGTTATAAAAATACTTAGAATAAAAATACAGTCTCACTGTCAGCCTAATATCCTTACCCTACCCAGGAACACCTTTCTAAAAGAAACAAGGTATACTGTAAATTTAGGGGTGGAGGAAAACCTTTTGGATATTTTCTAGCCACTGTTTTTTAAATATTTCTGTGCAGTTCATAAGTGGTCATAAAATCAAGTCTATGAACTGTGACCATGTGAAGAAGTAAAATCAAATCAGGACAGAAAGGAAAACAAAGTAAAATATCAGGACTAACAAGACTATCTATTGACCTGTTAAATGTCTCACATACGCAAGACGCCAAATTTACTTTCTGCGATTTATGGTTTATTTTTTAAAATCTGGGTCAACCCCCTTCGTGCATAAGTTGTTGTGTGTGCATTTTTGTTTGCTTTGTAAACATGTGGACTAGCATACATGTATATGCATATACTATGTAATATGTTTATACTATATATAGTATGAGAGAGAGAATTTCTGTCTTTGTCTAGCCAAATAATCTACTTTATTGAATATTGGAGGAGAAAAGTGAAGGTTGGGGTTAGAAACTCAGAGGACTAAGGATCCTGTGGATGAGATGATCAGGAAAGATTTCTAGAAATAGAATGTCAGTGTGCACCTCGGGGCTAGAGCGATTTCAGAGGCAGAAAGGCAGCATTTCAGAGAAAGACCAGACTGACCTCAGTGGGTCAGCCCAGGTGAGACACACAAGTCTTAGGTGGAGCTGAACCAGGGACTTGGTACAGAACGATGGTGATGGGTAGCTGCTCTGTGCCAGACCGGTGGGCCACAGTTAGACCTGGAGTACAGGCAGGGGAGTGCTATACTGTCAAATCAGTATCCCCCCAGAGTCAGATCCTAGCCAGGCTGGAGTGGATGGGCTTAGCTGTCATTTGCATGCATTCAAGCTCTACATCCTGGCCATCAGGTGTGTTCCAGTGCGGCCCAGCTTCCGTCAACGCAATCCGAGAAGGTGAGGTGAATCTGAATTATGACATGATCTTCATCTTCGCGGAGGTTAACGCTGATCGCACCACTTGGATCTATAACAAGAAAGACGGCAGCCAGAAGCAGAATTCTGTGGACACTCGCTCCATTGGCAGATACATCAGCACCAAGGCAGTGGGCAGCAACTCTCGCATGGATGTCACAATCACGTACAAGCATCCAGAAGGTAGGATTGGTGCAGGTGGATGCCACATGGGGCTTGGTGATGGGTGGACAGCTCTGAGCTTCTTTTTCAATAAAAGAAGCCTTTTCCCGAGGTTCCTACATCTCAGCTAGTTCTACAGAAGTGCCAGGATGTTCCAAGCGCTCAGCTGTTGTTTTCAATAGGGACAGAGGTATCAAGGACAGCTACAATACCTGGGGGACTTAGCATCAGAGCACAGACAAGTGTAAGCCCAGCCCATCTCCAGATATGTCCTTTCTCAATTGTCAACTGAAGTGATGTTACTATGATTGGATATCACAGGGAGAGGCACAGTCCTCAAGGGCTTTGGGATACGTTTCTCTATCAGTCGCTGGTCTCCAAGAACATAGACAGCGAATGCTGTCTCGGCAAAGAAACAAACTCAGGGATGTGTGCTTGTGCCATCTGCATGCATAGCCCCCATGCCCTAAGAAGTCCCAAGTATAATCCCTGGAGGAGACTGATGCCATGGACCCTGAAATCTCCATCATCTGTACTGCTGCTGTCCTCCTGCGGTAACCTGAGAAGTCCATGGTCACTCCGAAGTTGCTTTAGGAACGAGCAGCATAGCAGTTCTCGAGAATGGCAAAAGCTCCCCGTTTAGAGGTGTGGTTCAGCTTTAGAAACAGCCCAGAGTTATTTAGTAGTTGCTGTAGCAGGCCATGGGCACTCTCCAATGGGTTCATATTTTACTCTTTCTGAAATACTTGGGAAAAGTTGACTGGAGACTCAACTGATCCTCACAGTCATTTCTAGGGTCAGGGGAGGTGAAAGAAAAATGCCTTTCTAAATGCGCCTACAGTGAGTGCTCCTGAAATCAGGCCAAATCTCTGACAACTGCTGGCTCTTGGTGTTAAAAAACTGACTCCAGAGGTGGGGTTTAACTCCAAGGCCAGAGGTTTCCGCTCTAGGTACCAGTGGATGGACACTTGGCAGTCTGGAAACACTGTTGAAATTCTCTGAAATAGAAATAACACTTGTTTGAGAATGGTAGAGCACTGGAAGGATATTGTGCATGCCACAGTAAACTCTCTGACAATTTTCACAAGCCTGAATGCCTACCCCAGGGACCCTGTAGATAAAACACAGCAGATGGTGTCACTGGAGAGGCAGGTGCCAGGCTGGTAATTTCAATATCATGGTGTAAGACAAGTATAAGGAACAGGGAACAAATAAGCTGGGACAGAAGGTGACTCTCAGTCCTACCTACCACTTATAACAGGCTTCGTATGATCTCTGATTTTCTTGTCCCCCTGCCAACAAAACAAGAATGGCAGTGTCTCTCTTGGGTTGGATTTCAATATAAAAATGCACACAAAGTACAGTGTTTGGCACACAGTACAGACTTAATGACTAGGATGGTGATCTCTGTCCATTTGGATACCTTCCCTGGAATAATGCCTTCCCACGAACTATTTTGTTCGGGTATTGTTTCCCTGGCTGCATGAACCTGTGACTTTCCCTATTACTCTCACATGTTGATCCTGTTCCTCTGAAGTCCTAGCAACCTTCTAAGCAATGGAGAGAGGCCTGGTAGGAAACTCCCTCCAGGATTCCTGGCAGTTACTCTGCTCATGCATGACAGCAGGATGGAACAGCTGTCTGATGTTACCCAGATCTTCTTGTCTAATGATGCCCCTTGGTCTCAGAGAGCCCCAGGCAGGAAAAGCTCATAAAAGTGGGTTGCTAAGCCTTTGCACAATAGCAATACTGCGGTGAGAAAACAGCAGCAGGAAGCACAGTCTTGAGTAAGCTCAGCAGGTGACCTATATAGGCTCTGGAACCTCCTTGTGCAAACGCCTGCTTCAGGGACTCAGGCAAAGAGGCTCAGAGGCTCAGCACAGCCTTCAGCTTTGGGTGTGGACTGACAGCTCAGCTAGAGAATGGAAGGGCATCCAGAGGAACCTGACCCTCCAGGAGCTCTCAAGCCCGGTAATCTAGCCACTTGCTTGCAGCAGGGTGGGTACAAGGGAGGATCCTTAGACCAGGCTCCAGATCCCAGGAGATGAGTCCCTCCCTTTCTTCATTCAAATCCCAGAGTAGTCCAAACCAGTAGCTTCTCTTAGATTTCGTGAACCTCTGAAGTCCCTGCCAGGAAATTTACATAATTCATGAAAAGGACTCACTAACTTGTAGAGTACTTATCTTAAGCCTTCTGGTTTACTTTGAAATTTTCACAGGTTGTTTGGGGAAAGCCTACAGGTCCATGTATACAAATTTGGTCACTCCTCTAGCTTCTTGAGAGGCCAAGACCTTCTGCTGTATGGTACATGCGTCTGCATGTCAGGACCAGGAGAGGAGGTGAACTGCTTAGTCAGCCTGAGCTTGGGGTTGTTTGCTCTGTTCCCAGTGTGCCACAAGGCTTTAGGATGTCACCAATACTGTCTTCTCACCACTCCTGCCGCCTAGTCAGAGCTACAGACCTACAGTAGGTTCTGCTGACCTACAGAGTCAGGGAACGCACCCTTTGTTTTGAGCCCTTGCAGTTTTGAGACTCCAGATTTCTCACCAATTCAAATTATCCATGACTTGGAACCTCATCAGCCTCAGGATGTTCTTGCTGACTTGCACAGACAAAAGTGTCACTTGCTGACTCTCAAAGTGCCTCTAGACACAAACCCAGGGAACGTGGGGAAGTGATTTGGAGTTCTTTTTCATAACTGGCTTTGCTTGTGGATTCGTTCTTACTCTTCTCTGTTCAGTTTTGCCATTTGCTTTTAAATGGTTTGTTCTTCAAGTCTCAGAATAAGGTCTTCTATCCAAAGAAAGAGAAAGAAAGTGAGAAAGAGATGGAAGGAAGGAGGGAGGGAGGGAGGGAGGGAGGGAAGGATGGAGGGAGGGAGGGAGGGAGGGAGGAAAGGATGGAGGGAGAAAATGAAAAAAAAAATAACCTAATTTAAAACAAGGAAATGATGAAGCACCATGGTAATGTTTGCAGAAACTGACCTAACTTTCCCTGCGGCTTCCTGAGAGTATAGACTTCATGGAAAGAGGACCAGAGCCTGGCTGGCTTGGAAACCTTATACTAAGAAGGGTTAATGGAGACCTGACAAGATTAGACACTTGCTGGGAGCATCTTGGGCAGGTGGAAGTGGTGTCAGTGTTAGATCTAGTCACTTTCCAGGCGGGTCATACTGTCCCTTGTCTGAATTGCAGCTACATCCCTGAGGTATCCTTGTTTTGATTTGGTTTCTCTCACCAACACACAGGTTCCAAGGAGGAAAGACAAGTGCAGGAAAAGGCTTTGAACAAACTCAAACCAAATGCAAGTTTTGGTGCAACGTCTTCAAGGAATCCAGAAGGGGAAGAAAAGGAGCCCAGCATTTCTGGGAAGTTCAAGATCACTGGGGCACTGGCCGTAGGCAAAGAAGTCAGTCTGTCCCTGATGCTCAAAAACACGACTAGTGATAGGAAGACAGTGACAATGAACATGACAGCTTGGACCATCGTCTACAATGGTACCCTTGTCCATGAAGTATGGAAGGACTCTGCCACAATATCCTTGGAGCCTGAAGAAGGTAACTCATCCTGTAGTTGATGGAACTCAGTCAATCTAGGGCTGGAAAGAGTTGGCCACTGATGGGATCCTACTGCTTTCGGTGAGTCGGCTAACTGTGGACAGAGTAGTGAGTGGCCTCCATGGGTAAGCCTTAGTTCTGACGCTCTGCAAGTTGCTGTCCTGTGAGCAAGGCCAGTCACTGTGGCGCTAACTACATGTTTATTATGCCTTAGCAAAGGAAGGAGAGAGGCTTCAACAGTTCATAGCTACAGTACAATGTCCTGAATGGGTTTGTGCTGCCCTGCATGATTTTCAGAGTGAATGTAATCTCACCTGGCCTTCTTAAAAAGGGTGTGATTTCAAGCCTCATGTTACAGAGGTGAACAAAGGCTTCAGATACTTGTGACTCTCTTGCGCCATGGTAATTAAGGGCCAATGCCAAGGTCTTGGTCCTTGGTTTCCTGATGTCAAGCTCAATGTCACCTCCTGTTTGCTAGGTTTTGCAGCTGCTGTCTGGTTCTAGGTTTGACCTTGGGTGGTCCTTGAAAGATCCCAGGGTCTTAAATCCTTGCCCCGTGTTGCCCACAGCTTCCTGGCTCTGAGTGCAGTTTTCCTGATGACAGTGACAGGTTTTCTTAGAGATCTAAGCATTTGGGAGGTTCAGTGACTTGTTGTTCCAGGGCAGCAGAGATGGGAAGGGAACCAGGCAGAGCAGAGGGAGACAAGACGGAGTCTGTGGGATTAGAATGTAGGTGTGTGCCAGCATTGACAAAATCCGGGAGCTGTTATGAAAAGTTTGGGCTGACAAAGCAGATTGACAAGGGTGGGGTGACTATTTGCTTCACACCAAGAATTACTAGAAACTGGTTAATTATGTAGCCTGTCCTGAAAGAATTCCAAGAAAAATTGAGCTACATTACCTCTGCTAAAAGGCAGAATCCCTTCGCAGTTCGTCTTCCAGCAGAAATGTCAGTGTCAGAAGCAACTGTTGGTGTTATTTACATCTGACACTTAAAAAAAAAAAAAAAAAAAAAAAAAAAAAAAAAAAAAAAAAAAGACCCTGGATGCTAGGCAAGAAGACTACCGAAGGTAAATCTCTAGCATAGGACAACGTATTTCTGTAGGCCAAAAATATTCCATATGAAGGGGGAAGACATTTTAATCCTCTGTAAAAACAAAACAAACAACAAACAAACAAAAACCCAGCAGAGTGGAGTGGAAAGCAGGGGACGTGGCCCGGGAAGCCTGATGTTCAGGTGCTTCCTGGATAAACCTGAGTGGGTCTCATTCCCTTTCCGAGCCTCAAAGTCAGACCACTGAGAAAGCTGACTCAACTGATTCGAGGATTCCTTCTCCATATTAGGGACAGCTGTAGCCAGTCCCCTCAGTAGAAGTAGAGGGAACTTTCTCCTAGCTCCCTGACCCCAACGGCCATGGAGCACAACCATGGGAAGAAAAGCAATGCCCAAGACCATCTGAAGAGGGAAAATCCCCACCATCTGCAGTGTTGGGAGGGTTTTGTGGAGTGAAAGCGTAGCTCGCTGATAGAATATGTGCTTAGCACGCACAAGGCCCTGGATCCTGTCTCCAGCACCACAGAAGGAGTCTTTGAGGCCTAGGGAGAAGCCAGAGGAGGAAATCCCATTAAAGGGAAACTCACAAGTCAGAAGTGTGGCAGAAACAAGTCTGATGTGTGTAAAGACTGGTGGGAAAGTGCAGCAGGGTGTTTCTAAGGAGGAGGTGCCTTTTGCACAATTGGGACAGGGCCAAGTTGAGGGTCTGAACTTTATCCCCGAGGTAGTAAGACATCATGGAAGGCTTTTGTGGTGAAGCACAAGACCAGCGAGATGATTTAGAAAACCTTGTGTGGTCTTTGAAGCTTTACCTTCCTTGAGTGTAGACAGCTCTGAAGAGGGAGTGCCCGGAGGGAGGAAGCCGAGGACACTGTCACTCTAGAATCGCAGCTCATTAGATGACTGAGGGAATACAAGCATTTAGTCAATGCCTTGGCCTCCCTGCCTAGTCATTACTGTATTGTTGCCCGGATTGCCGCCGCCATTGGGCAATATGTTAGCATCCTTCTTCCCTGTGTCTTACAAGAAAACTCACCCTCTGACATTTCCCAGGCTTGGGAGGGGCAGCTGCACCTCAGGCCTTTAGGTCCCTCTTTTTTGGATGCAAGCTTGCTTGCTTGCTTGCATCCTGAAACCTCCTTGGTCCCTTACTCTGCCCATCCCCACCTCCCAGTAAAAAAAAAAATCCAAACAAAACAACAAACCCCACAAAACCTGAGTGCTGACGGCTTTGAAAGCAATAGGCTGTACACAGATCCAGCCGCCAGCTCAGCCCACCTTGACTCAGTTCTAAAGAGGATCCCAGAGCTCAGCTTCACGCTCGGTCCACCCACTCCCTGCTTCTCCCTTCAGAAATACAGTATCCTGTGAAGATCGCATACTCTCAGTATAGTAGATACCTGAAGGCAGACAACATGATCCGGATCACAGCCGTATGCAAGGTCCCCGATGAGGCCGAGGTGGTGGTGGAGCGGGATGTCATCCTGGACAACCCTGCTCTGACCCTGGAGGTAAGAGGATGGGAAGGGTCCCAGTCCGAGGAGCCCCAGGAAGTGAGCAGAAAAGGCAGGGTTTTCCCTAGGAATGTACATAAGAGCCTCATAGATCTGGCTACCCTTTGTCTACTGTATCTATATATAGTGCTTGCTTCTTCCTATATAATCCCACTGCTGGCTTCCTGAGTCCCCATGGATCCAGGTAATTGTGTCTTCCCTGGTCCCGCCTCTCTTAAGCTGCCCCTAGTTTCTAGGGTTCCTGGTGTCAGGAGAGGGGTCCCAGGGTGTTCACTGTGATACAGGGTCCCATTTCCCATGCAGCTACTGCTTTGCTGTCCTGTTTAGTCCGCTGTGCTTCGGAAAAGGGGTGGTTCCACCTCAGGGCTAGACAGGCACTGTGGAGTAGTAATACCAACCCTGAGCCTTACTCCTTGGCCATGTATCTGGGCTCCAGTACTTGTCAGCATGGAAAGTAAGCAAGCCCTTCAGCTAAGTCTGTTGTACCAGCTCTGTCAGAGGAACGAAAAGATGCTTTCCTTGCAGGGTGCCACTTCCTCGGGATAGCCATGCTTGATGGATTTCACAGATCAGGCCTGGTCACCAGAACATTCTAAACGTTTGTCCCACTGAAAGCAAATATAACAATTTGTCTGATAGTCAGTGCCAGTGGAACTAGTGTTAATGCTGTTCTGGGGTCATCTCACCACATAAACCTCATCAAACAGAAACAGCATCCTCCATGGGTCATGACTGCAGCCGAGTTTGTTGCTCTGGGCCGCCATTCCTCCTTTCGCAGAGGGAAGCTGTTGTCAGTTCCTGTATGGCTCCTGCATGGTGCAGCCTCTTTTGCTTCACAAGGAGTTTCCAAGAAGCTCTCCCTGTCCATCTCTGCAATATGACAGACAGCTGAGTGTTTTCTACAACTCCCAAAGCTGGGAAAGAATACTTGATGGTGACCAGCTCATCTATAAAAATATTTTGTCCTAAAAGGATGAACATTTAAATTAAGTTAATTTTCCCCCATTTTATTATTAATCCTCAAACATCCTTACATAGTCATCATTTATTTGTATATTTATATTCAATTTTTAGATTTCCATATGATGTCTGATTTATCTTTAAAGACACTATAACATCTTTATCACTGATGCTGTCGAGATAAAGGCCATACTGAACTTCCTTGATTCTTTATAAGATACACCCAATTTTCCTTCTCTCAAATACACCCTCCCCTGCTGTTGAGATTCTAGAAAATAGAGATGTTTTTGACCACTAAATAAGTCGATGTGTGGTTCACTCAGAGCAGTGTCAGAAGTTCAAACTCATGAAGGGAATCTATAGAAAAAGATAATGTTCTAGATAAAATTCTCATATCTCATTTAACTGTCTCGTCAATCCCATCCCTCTAGCTCGTCTACTGATTGGTAATTAACATGAGCTAACCTGGGGACCTTACACCATGGGATCAGAAATAAAATCTGAATGTTTTTCCAAAGGGGTGAGAACCTTCAGATTCACGACTAGCGTTCCACGTCCAGTCTGCTGCTTGCATTTATAGACCCAAGTTAATACACAACCATAAAGAAACAGACACTTGAAAATATAAATGAGTGTGTTTATAGATTTGGTTAATAAACAGCAATAAAGATAAATAAATATACAGATGTGTACATTTAATGTCAGCAGCAAGATTACAGTACTATCTATGTAGCATTGTTACATACCGACAGCACAGAACTACGCTTTTCTGTCCTAATTATTTAATATACTTTGAATCCAATGGAGAGATGACAGAAATCACAATGTGTAATATGTTTCACTTATTCAGAGTGTACTGTGATATATTTCAATGTCTGCGAAAAAATAGTCTAGGCTTTAGGACCAGGTAGGCCCTTTTGTCTCCCAGTGTGTGAGTTTCCCAGGCTGTCATTTCCCTTTTACACCATACAGTGGTAGCCGTGAGCACTAACAAGAAAAACAACTAACTAACTAACTAACTAACTAACTAACTAACGTAATAGCCTCCAGGGTTCTCAAAGGAAGAAGGAGAGAAGTGTTCTAGTCATGCGATTTCAGCATTTCCAAAACACTGTCTTCCCTTTCCATGACGTCATTTGTTCCTTTCTAGATGGGGAGATAATTAATTATCCCTCCTTATCAGCCATGTCTGCCCAGATCATGGCTGTACTTAGCAGATAAACAACAGTTCTCACCTTTCGGGTGAGTAAGTAGTTTATGTTGATTATATGGCCCCAAATCCTGCTGTAGTCTTCTATGACTCCAGCCTCCTGAGTGTACACACACACACACATACACACACACACACTGTTGTGCACACACACACCCAAATTTTTCAAGAAAAAAAAACCAACCAATAAGTAGGAGGTTCACGAAAACTAGCTGGCAGTGGGCTGTCCTCAGAAGCAGGAGCTGCCCATTCTTGATGAACTGAGCTGGGGTTGTGAGCTTGTCTCAGTATGCTTCCAGTCACAGAGAACAGCACAAGTCACTGCCTGACCTGTTTCCCATATATAATGTGAGGATAATGGTAATATTTTGGTACCCCACATGGATGTTAGGATACCATCTAATACTTGGGACTGAATGAAATGGCCTTCCTTCTACATCCTAGGCAATATTTCTCTCTCACCATATCATCACGCTCGGCTCTCACCGGGTAGCAGGCAGGGGCCACATACCTAGCATCTTAACTCATGTGCCCTTCTTCCAGGTGCTGGACCAGGCTCAGGTACAGAAGCCTGTGATCGTGCGGATGCTTTTCTCCAACCCCCTGGATGAACCAGTGAAGAACTGTGTGCTGATGGTGGAGGGCAGCGGCCTGCTGCGTGGCAGCCTCAGAATTGAGTGAGTCCTGGGCCTAAGCAGCTTGGTGGGGATGGCTAAGAGTGAAGCAGGACGGCCTGCCCAGAGCCTTTAGGTAGTAGACAGGTAGAGTACTCTCTGACCTTGAACCTTCATTCTTTGTGGCCCTTGGTGCTCAGGAATCTACATTTGGGTTGGAGTTCATCAAGCTTGAAGTCCTAATTGCAAGTGCTAAAATCTGATCTTAAGGACTTAGCATATCTGGGAGACCATAAGACTCTGTCCCCTCCATAGCTGGATGTCACAGAGTTTAAAGGGAACCGGTTCACACCGAGAGACAGCTAGAGGGAGCTGAGGAAATGGTGGTTTTGCCCGATACCACTAGAACAGGCCTTGGAGTCCTCGAGGGCCCATGTAGCCTGAGCCCTCTGGATTTCACAGCAACACTAATCTGTGTCCTCACCCATCAGTGTGCCAGCCCTGCGCCCCAAGGAGAAGTCCCGGATCCGGTTTGAGATTTTTCCCACTCGGAGTGGCACCAAGCAACTGCTTGCTGACTTTTCCTGCGATAGATTCCCTGCAATCAAGGCCATGCTGCCCATTGATGTGTCCGAGTGACCTACCCAGCCTCACTCCCACAGACCTGGGTAACGCAGACCAGACAGTGCTCTCCTGTGGAGTGAAACTGTTGTCTATGCTGTCCAGCCTGAGAAGCCCTCCATGTCTCCATGGCTGTCAGATATGGACTTCTAGCAAGCCCTCCCCAACCCAACCCCCTTCATTTCAAGCTAGGCCAGGTCCCCCCTGGTCTGGGATTTGATCAGTTTTGCACATTTCCTGATTGCTTCCCTTGGAGATGGCCTGTTCTGTGAACCCTTGACCCCGCTGATCCCTTATACCCGGGCAATGCTGTGGACAGAGCAGCACCGGAGCTCAACACATTGGGAAGAAGCCAGCCTGGACTGCTTGCTGATCCCAGTCTGCAATTTGAATACCCTGTTCTTCTCTCGGCCTCCATGGAAGGCAGGGAGTAGTCACATATCACACCACTCACATCCTTACAGTCAAAATAAATGCCAAACAAGTGCAATTATCCAACACCAGTTCCATCAGACTGCTTTGCCTCAGGTGGTAAAGGAGAGAGAAGGGCTGGGGTTACCTCCTCTAGAGAAGGTCCAGATTCGGGAAGGCCTTGTCTATTGGGTACCAATATCCACAGAAAATGTGTTCACTCTTTGTGGCTTCAAGGGCAAAAATAGGAAAACACTGCCAGCTAGCTCTGGAAAATTTCCCGAGGTAATGCCCCAAATGAAATGAAGCTGTCATGGCAGGCTCTGACCCAGTAGTACTCAACCTGTGGGTCCCGACCCCTTTAGGGGTTGAGTGACCTTTTCACAGAGATTGCCTAAGACCATCAGAAAACACAGATATTTACATTAGCACTCGTAACAGTAGCAAAATTACAGTTATAAAGTAGCAACAAAAATAACTTGTGGTTGGGGTCACCACAACATGAGGAACTGTATTAAAGGACCACAGCTTTAGGAAGGCTGAAAACCTCTGCCCTAATCACTGTGCGTGCCTAGGAAACTCTTTAGGACCTTTGTGCATGTCTCAGAAAGAGAAAGAACTTCCAAGCATTTTCAGGAAATTTAAGGCAAAGTGGGCTCTGCCCGAACAGGGCTGTTTCCCTGCTGTGTTGGTCCATTTTCAAGGGCCCTAATGAAATACCTGGGGCTGGACCATATCCAAAGAAGGGGGTTGTTTCACTCACAGATTGGAGGGATGAAGTCCAAACAGGAGAACAGTGGCTCCAATAGGGACATCATGACAGTTGGTAGACATATATACAAGAGGAGAGAGTCACATGGCAAGAAAGGAAGCCAGCAAGTAAGGCAGGGCCAGGACCGATGTGTCACAACAATTCATTCTCATGACTTGGGGTCTCATAAGAACTGCATATCCCTCCAGAAAGCAGTAGCCACAATGGCTGCCCAGTATCCCTTTCCTGAAACTC
Source organism: Arvicanthis niloticus (assembly GCF_011762505.2). Lineage (NCBI taxonomy): Eukaryota > Metazoa > Chordata > Mammalia > Rodentia > Muridae > Arvicanthis > Arvicanthis niloticus. Next base: position 100,848,420 of record NC_047659.1, read on the forward strand.
TCTATCGCTTCTTAACATAGCCACACTGAGGACTTGGTTTCTAGTTCATGAGCCTCTAGTCAAAACTCAAACCCCCTCAAACTGTAGCACTCCCCTGGGCCAGCCTCTTCTCCCTGCAGCCAGAAGAGCCTGTGTTGGGCAGCTAGCCACAGCACTGTTGCCCTCTACAAACTCAGACAATACCTCCGCATTTGCCTGTAAATAACCCCAGGCAACTGAGCACACACCTGCATTCCCAGCTCTTGGGAAGTTGTTCATGAGTTCAAAACCAGCCTGAGTGAGCTATGTAGTGAGACCCTATCTCAAACAACCAAAATAATCTCAGGCAGACCCCCCCCCCTTAGTTATCCTGTCGCTGTACTGACCAGTCAGGCCATTCTGTTTTATTTTTGCAAATTTCAGGAACCAGTCTATTCTAAACAGAAACTGCCTGACCCAAAGCCTGCTCCCTTTATACTCATCTCAGGCCTCCCTGGTGCCTGTGAAGGAAAAGCCATCCTCACTTTCCTTCCTTTCCTTCCTGTTGAATTACAGCAGGGGGAGTCACAAGGGAGACAACTAAAGTGACTTTCACTGGCACTGATGCCCCATGGCCACGAGCCTCACTTGCAAGCTGGTGATTAAACGCAGCTTTTGTTTAGAGCATGCCCTCTAACATAGAAAGCATAGCCCGAGAGGTGCACATGCTGGCTCCAACTGCCCTAGAAGAGTACAGAAGCACTTTATGATGGCTTCAGGCCAGGTCCTGGCCTAGGAAGCGCACATCCCTTGCCCATCAGTGAGTACACATGGACAGGCACGCTGTGCTCACCAGCCTGTCCCATGGGGGAAGGCAGCACTTGAATCTCTATCCACATTTGCTCCCAACACCAAACTTTCCCCAGAACTCCTACCTAGCCCTGATTCTGGTGGCTGAGGGCAGCTGGGCTCTAAGTCTCTACTGCAGAGAGGTCCCCAGCTATGGAGGACAGAAGGATTGTAACTCGGTTTGCAACCTTACAGCTCTGTCTCTTTCTCTTTTGGTGACTCTTGGGGCCTTCCATTCATCTTGAGTTTGGGATATGGATATCCATTCTGCCTCAGAGACTCTGCCTCAGCCTCCAGTGAAGGCTGAAGTAAAATAGACTCACTACTGCTCTGGCCTCTGATAGGAAACTCCAGAGCGTTTCCTTACCTCGCACCCATAGGAGGCTGGTCTAGGCTGATTCCTCAAGCTCAGGGTCATCTGAGTTTTCCAATTACTTACTTTGAGCCAGACTTTGTATTGTACAGGGTTCAGAAATATCAAAACCAACACCAGAGTGATGATTGCCTTTGGCTTCCCATCCTCAAGGAGGAGACAGAGAAAAAAAAAAAAAAAACTATGCCAAGTGTCTATTCAACCCACACACAGTCTTGAGAAATAAATCTAATAAACTTCTCACCCTACTTGGGTTCTGGATTGGCCTGTGACCAAGAGTAAAGGCTGCCTGTCTACCTGGGTTTGATTTCTAGTCACAAGACAGCAGCTCATAACCATCAGTAACTCCAAGTTACTGATGTTATGAAGTAAGTCCAGGGGCTTGGATACCTTCTTCTGGCCTCCATAGGTACTAGACACATATGTGGTGCACAGACAGACATTCAGGCAAAACATTCATACAAATAAAATAAAAAGAATTTAAAGAAAACAGTATGACAGATGACATTTAAAATTATACATTTTGTGTCTGCTCATGTCCCACTGACTTAGTAACATGGCCACAGTTAACCACCAGGTCAGACAGGAAGTGTGGCCATCAGCTGGGGCACCTGTACTGAACTAATACATATAGTTTCTATCACTGTGACAAAAAAAAAAAAAAAGTACCTACTAGCCACCATGATTTCACTTCCCAACACATGGGCAATATGGGACAAAAACCTGCAGGAAATCCAGGAAAGCCAAGAGCACCAAGAGGAAATTCAATCCTTCATATCTAATTATTCTTTCCAAACCACCCATCAGACAAGTCTCCATCCCCTATCCCTGCAGGGTGCAGAGAGAAGCTTCAAACTTGTACAGGAGGAATTGCCCCTTATAAAGAAGAGGTCTTTCCCAAGGTCAGACCACTGATTACTTAATTCTCTTTACTCTTCTCAAATTGGGGTTGCCTAAAGCTACCCTGCAGAGTCCCAGCCATGCTTTGTAAAAAACATTCTCTAGCCTTTGAAACCAGATTTGTTGTTTAGAGCTAGGTGAGGGAACCCAATTTTAGCTGCTAAAGAAGCAAAATAAGAAGCCTTTGAGGCCAAAAGTAAATATATATATATGTGTGTGTGTGTGTGTGTGTGTGTGTGTGTGTGTGTGTGCGCGTGTGCGTGTGCATATGCGTATATATCAATTAGGTCCTTGAGAATATCAAAATGGGATTAGAAGTGCATGAAAATTACCAGAGGTGACACTTAATGCAAAGAAAAGAAGGACAGGTAGAGACTGGCCCTGAAGACTGTGTCAGGCCTGACTTCTGTAAGAGAAGCAGGAGGGACTCAGGACACAGCATGGCTTTAGGAAACCCTCAGCCATCCCCAGGGGAAGCTGTGTACAGCCAGTTCTCCCACAGAAATATTTACATGGGATAGAGTAGCTGTGCTTGGTTGTGGCGGGGGCTGTCCTAGAAGCCCATGGCCTCAGTTCAAAAGTTGAGGTATAGGCCGGAGCATCAGGAAAATATGAGGCTGCCCATTTCCATGTCTGCCATGTGGATCCTGAAGGCAAACCTGACCCTTTTTTAAACTCTTACAAAGCAGACCAGATCCGCTTTACCTCTGCCTGTTTTAACCAGCTAAACGGTACACAGAAGAGAGAATATGCATGAGAAGAACAGGGTGCTTCATGAGAACGCTTTAGATTCTTTATATAACATATGACTACTGGACAAGGCTGGAAAGGATGCCATATATAACTCTACTAATTACTGCTCCAAGTATTCTATAGATGTTTATTCAGCCCTTGCAACAATCCTTAAGGAAAGTGTTGCTATTATTTCAATTATACAAATGAGGCAGGTAACAAGAGTTTCTAGGTCAGGGGTTTCCCGGGTTCAAAAATGGCAGAGCTAAGAAACATCTCCAGGTGGACTGTGTCAGTCTGTGCATTATGCCCAACTGCCTACACAGAGTCTACTGTGTGAGCCAGTGGTGCTTTTTATTATGGGTTTACAGGGAGTCGTGGAGGTAAATAACACAGAAACACAAAGATGGGGCTGGTGCCATTGTAGACATTTTCAAATGTCTCCTCCCAGCAAGGTTCAACAGCTGCTACACCAGTGGCAGAGGACACAAGAGTCCCTTTTCCCCGAATCAGCCTCTTTACCCTTGCCCCCTGCTCTATCTCTAGGTCAATTCCTCTACAAACCTTGATTTCAGTTGCTTTGGGACACTAGTCTCAGACAGTCAGACTCAACACAGAACCTATGCTTCACTAGGGACTCATGTCGTTACAGTGTTGTTTCCTCTCTGGAGCCTTCGTAAGTGAACTCGTTATACAGTGGTCCTGATAAGGAAATGGGTCAGAGATGCCGTCCCCTTCCCTTGCCTTCGTATTGGCCTTCCTGTACCTTTATGAGCCTCACTGTGCTCTTTATATGTTGAGGGCTGGATGATGAACCAGGGCTTTTCCTGAGTCTCTGATGTATTGAGAGGGGATTTAGTTCCTTCTCTAAAACCAGGATCATGCTTAGGTAATGGCCTAGGACGGAGGCCTTGTAGGAGCCATAGCTTCAGATCCTGAGAACCCAGCTCTTTCTACCTTACAGGGCTGTGGTTATCAGTCCCAAGCCCCTATATGCACAGTCTGTAATGTCGGTGAGATATCCTGGGTTCCCTTGGGCAATACTGATTTGCTTCATACTGACTTTGCCCCCATTGTATGATAGTTTCTGCTAACTCTGTTCCATATCTCCCCTAAAAATAATATATAAGATGCTGCTTTGCTTCTTAATAAGCTTGCTTGACATAAGACCATTTATGCAAGGTCTCCTGATCCCAAACTTTCTTCTCTATCTTCTCTCTTCTTTATCTCCTCATCTCCTGGTCTTCTTGCTCAGGATCCTGTTACTGAAAAGCAACCAACTGGTCCAGGTAATTTATAACCAATCTATAATAGATTGTCTTTCTTTCTAATGAAGTTTCAATATTTGAACGCATGCAGCCACATTAAGGTATTTTGCACAAACATGTTAACATTAAAACATCTTAAATATGTAAAAATGTAAGAGGGTTTTTGTTGTTTTAAAGTAGACAATGACATTCCCCCACTCCTCCCAGAGGATATACTGCAGAGTATTCTTCCCAGTATTTTATAGTCCTTAGAAATAGGAAAGAGACACCTCCTAGTGGTCTGTGGGAGAAGGACATACATTGTAAATAAATCTGATGGCCTATGCTTGAGCTTGAATTCTGTGGGGTTGAGGGTTTAACTCTCCAGAAGGTTTTGGGTCTTTTAAAATATGGCAGTGACACACTTCATCCTACATACTGTGACCTCCTGGTATCACCAGGCCATAAAATTACCAGGCCAAAATTTCAGCGAGTGATAAATGATTAATGAATGCCTACTATGGTCAGATTTGGCAGCAATGCTTGGTGGTTTCTACAGGCTTGTGGTCACACAGACTGGGAGACTGGGAGTGGGGGGTAGGGGATAGATGACACTGTGAGGCTCAAATAGACCCTTGCCACAAATCCAAAAGTGCTTAGTGCTGGGGAACAGTCGGGAGGGGTGTGGTGCTTATGTGTCACTGTAATTGACAGTGTTTAGAGTCACCTAGGATACTCACCACACCTCTGGGCATGCCTGTGAGGGTCTTTCCAGAGAGGGTTAACTGAAGAGTCGAGACTTACCCTGAATGTGGGAAGCATGTGCCTTTGGGCTGGGGTCCTAGAGTAAAGAAAAGGAGAACACTCACAGAGCACACCACCACACACCTCTCTTCCTGAGTGTGGGCACACGGGACCAGCTGCCCCACTTGGCTGCCAACACAGCCAGAGCTGCTCTGACTGTCTGTCCCTCCTTTCCTGCCCTGCCATGATAGACTGTACCCTCAAAGTGTGAGCTAAAGTAAAGTTGCTGTTTTTAAGTTGCTTTTGTTAAAGCAACAAGAGAAGTAACTAATATTTAGTGGAAGTTCGGCAAACTAGAATAGAAGAGAAATGTCGGCAGCAGAGCCCTGGCTCGTGAACTTTCAGAGAAGGGTAAAGGCTCTGTTGGGATGAGGATGAGGACCATCCATGCTACACTCTTATAAAAAATCTAGGAGGCCTCCTCTTTTCCGAGGGGAGGCAGAAAGGGGGTGGATCTGAGGGAGAAGGAAGGTGGGGGAGAGTGGGGAAAAAGAAAGGAGAGGAGACTGGTCAGGATGTAATATGTGAGAGAAAGGTTTTTAAAAAGAACTAAAGGAAAAAAATAGTATCTTAATAAGCAAATCTACATGTAGAAAAACAAAGAAAAGAAAATAACCTGGCTACATTCTGCCCATGTCCTGAAAATCTGAATGGAGATGGATTCAAAACCAACAAGCCAAGTTGTTTGGTGGAAGAAATTGCATGGCAGGCCGTTCTGCAGACTGTGAAATGGTTGCTGCTTGTCATACTTAGATCTGTGTTGAGAGAGTAAAAATAAGTGGGATGTGTGCATTTTGGTGAGAGTGCCAAGCCAAACGCTCACTCAACATATTTGTGCCAGAAAGACTTATTCAACAAACTAATAAACTGAGACAAGCAAGTCTCAGTGCAAAACAAGTAACATGAAAAGCTAAGACAGAACATCCCCTCCAAAAGTGCTTTACCAATCTCATAGCCAATAGAGTGACTTGGATGAAATTCCAGACAAAGAATTCAAAAAGAACATGAATAAGCTTGCGGGTGGTTTGAGAATGATATGGATGACCTCCTGAAGGGAATCCTGGGAACGTAAATGGCTGGATTAAATGATAGAAGCAATTCAATTTGTGAAAATAGAAGTCAACAGAGACAGAAATACTGAAGAAAAACCAAGCTGAAAGGAAATTGAAAAGGAGATTCCATAAGACAAAAAAGCAACTCAAAGGAGAACCCTAGGGCAGAACATCAAGGCCTGGAGACAGCGGAGAGGAGTTAGATCATACAGTGCAACTCAATGGCAAATATTCTAAAATACAAAGGGAATATACAACATCTTTGCAACACCATGAAAAGGCCATATCTGTAAATTATAGACAAAGGAGAAAATTTCTATAGAAAATTCAATAAAACGTTTTCAGTAAACTTATAGAAGACAGCTCCTCAAATACGTGGAAAGAAATGTCCATTCAGTACAAGAAACCCAAACAGACAGAGCCAGAAAAAAGAATTCCCCACATAATGTTATAGTTTTAAAAAGAAAAGAAAGAAACCTGAATATTCAAACAAAGAAAAAATATTAAAGTGACAGGAGAGGGGCTGAGTCACATACATAGGCAGATCCATGAAAATAAAAGCCAATTTCTCTGTGGAAACTCAGTAGGCCTTTAAAAGATGGACATCAAGTTCTGAAAGACCAGAACTACAAACTCATGTTATGGTATCCAGCAAAGTTGTCACAGATCAAGAAAAAGTTAACATGTCTAAAGCAGACTAAAGCAACTTACAACCACTAAGCCAGCACTCCAAAGGATATTGGAATCAATACTATAGATGAAAGAAAATGATAAATTCATGCAAGAGCTACAGCAAAAGCAAGAATGGCAGCTGGATAGTTACTGAACAAATAGGACTAAGAAAACACTAAACACTATAAAATAAAAAATGAGAGGAATTAATACATCTTTCCATAATAACCCTGAATATTGAATGGACTCAGTTCTTCATTCTACCATACAAACTAGCAGATTAGATTAGAGAACAGAATCTCCACACTGGTGAGATGACTCAGAGGGTAAAGGCACCTGCTGCCAAGCCTGGATGCATACGTTCAGTCCCCAAGACTCCCAAGGTGAAGGAAAAACTGACTCCCACAAGATGTTCTCTGACCTCCATGCATGCACCATGGTGTGTGCACACATGTTTACACGCACACATGTTTACACACACACACACACACACACACACTCCAGTTAGATAGATAGATAGATAGATAGATAGATAGATAGATAGATGTAATGACAAAAACAGGATCCTTATGATTACTGCTTTAAAGAAACACACTTCATCAATGATAGATACAGCATTGCCCACGTGACTGCCTAGCATACGTAGTACCCACAGGTATGCAAACTTCTGGAGGAGGAAACCCATCAGCAGTCCTGCCTAACTGTGGTCCACGCATACTACAGTACCGATCTATCAGTTAATAGTACTATAGTGGCATGACTGTTTCAAGGGAAACAAACCACCTTTTGATTGAATTTGAAGTCCACTCCATAGTCCTGATTAGGTAAACCAACTCAAAACGTTATGGCTGAATTGTCATTGACTGAAGATAAGACCTTATGGCCAGAGACACCATGCATGTTGGATACAGGACTTGGAGGAATAAAACTAAAACTGACCTGGAAGCCTCCCTGAGGACTAGCTGTCACAGTATCAGAAAGTGCTATGCATGATACCAGGGGAGAAGAACAGTCAGTAGTAAGCAGCAAGCCCAGGAACCGTAACAGTGACTTGCCAGGAAACATCTCCAATAACATGATAATGGCACTTTTGTCTCAGGGGTAACCAACGGATGTTTAATGCCTGGCACCATGAACCTAGCCAACTAACTAGCCATAGCTGGAAAAATCACAGACCTAGAGGAGAGCCCACTACTGTCGTTTTTCTAAACCAATGTAATTTCTAAGTATATTCTAAATATACCCACAGATAAATGTAGCTGTCTCCTCTTATCCAAAAAGCCTCTTCTTTTTCATAAGCTTGGGGACACTTTTATTAGAATTTAAATAAAAACAACAAGCAAACATCACCAACAGAATCAAAACAATACAACCTACTGCCTGGCACAGCAGCTATCCAAAGGAAAATGGGGTAGAGAAGGGGAAAGCCCGTGTCATTTGAACCAGCATGGAAGTCAGGCACAGGGCAGATGTCAGACGGTGGGGAAGAGCACTTCAGAAGAGCAAGGAAGTCTAAATGTTGGGGAAGGCCACAGGTTAGAGAAAGCAGAAGTCATGTGAACACAGAAAAGGAAAGGTTACACTTTTCTGAATAATTTAGGCAAATGGGAAACCTTACGAAGCAGCATGGCTGGGTTCTTTAAGAATCTGTACTAGAGGATTAGAATTTAGGAAAGAAAAGGAACATTTTTTTTTTTTTTTTTAAAGAAAAATTAGGACTGAAGGTGAGCCCACCTTTCTAGGAGTGGTCCCTTGGCCAGGTGACTGACCTGGCCCAAGTGGAATGTTAGGTTTATTTTAGAGAATAGACCAGAGAGTCTATGCTCTTGACCAGAGTTTCTTTCTTTTTTTCTTAATGGGCCTTTATTGCTTCTCTAGCATCCCCCCACCCCCCAAGAAGCAACTCTAAAATCAGAAACTAGATCAGGCATCAGAAACACCAAACACCAAAGAAACTTCTTTTTGTAGCAGACAGAGACCATTGCAAAGATCCGCAATTGGTCAACATGGAGAAAATAAGTGACTTGGGGGTGCCCAGCTCCACCTGGTACATCTACAATACAACCTTTACATCTAAGGCTCGGGGACAATTATATAAGATGGGCCAGAAAGGGGCTGGAGAGATGGCTCAGCAGTTAAGAGCACTGACTGCTCTTCTAGAGGTCCTGAGTTCAATTTCCAGCAACCACATGGTGGTTCACAACCATCTATAATGGGATCTGATGCCCTCTTCTGGTGTGTCTGAAGACAGTGACACTGTACTCATATACATAAAATAAATAACTGAACCAAAGAAGAAGAAACACTTAACCAAAGCAGGACTAAAGCCCCGGAGGGCAACTCCAAGTCCTGGAGCTCCACATGAGAAGACAGAGTGCTGCTCAGATGGCTCCATCCTTCCAGCTTTTCTGCCTGCAAGATAATCCTCCCTCATGAGCTTACACACACGGAGACGGGGGTAACGCACAAATAAATAAACAAACATAAAACAAAACAAAAATGAGATAAAAATTGCAGGAATTAGGAAATGTCTTCAATCATATCCTTATATGTAACTAGCTCAGTTCATTAATAAAGAGGCACAGATTGCCTCAACAGATTGAAAAGAAAACTGGATCCAACTTTCTGTTTTCACCAAGGAACACACCTCACTAGTATAATCACCCAGGGACTAAAAGTCATAGCATATGAAACAATCTACCAAGCAAATAGGAACAAAAAAATACAAGCTAGTGTAACTATTCTGATATCTGATAAAAAACGATTTCAAATAAAAGTCAGTTAAAATATGAAGACGTGCATTATCAATAAAAGGAACAATTTGTCAAGAAACTATAACAATTGTAACTTTGTATCCATGAAAAAGGATGAGATCCTCCTTCCCGTCTGGGCCTAGGAACTGAGCAGATCCAAGATGACAGCTCTGCCCCCAATCACACAGAACCCAGAGGAAGTGGAGCTCCCAGGAACTCTAACCTGGACAGAATCTTAGGTAAGCAGACAGCAACGTTCACGTAACAGGGAGTAACTGGGACCCACAAGGACCCAGGAAGTCACTCCCAGCCTGGAGCACTGGTTCCTTCCAGTCTGGGACAGAGCACTGAGCAGATCTTGGGTGGCAGCTCTGCCCCCAATCTCTAAGAACCCAGAGGAAACAGGGCTCCCAGAGCTCTAACCTGGGCAGCATCCTGTCTGCACTTGAGCACTGAGCAGATTTTGGGCCCCAGCGCTTACCCCAGTAGTGACACCTACCCCACAAAATTCTGATACAACCAAGATAATAGGAAAGACAGGCTCCAGTCAGGGACAGGGCAGGTAGCACTAAGGAGATACAGATGGCAAAAGGCAAGCGCAAGAACATAAGCATCAGTAACCCAGGGTACTTGGCATCATTAGAACCTAGTTCTCCCACACTAGAAAGTCCTAAATTCCCCATATCACCAGGAAAGCAAGATTCAGATTTAAAATCACTTCTAATGATGATGATAGAGGACTTTAAGAAGGACATAAATAACACTCTCAAGGAATTTGAGGAGAACACAGGTAAACAGGTAGCAGTCCTTAAAGAGGAAACACAAAAATCCCTTAAAGAATTACAAGAGAACACAACCAAACAGGTAAAGGAATTGAACAAAACCATCCAGGACACAAAAATGGAAGTAGAAACAATCAAGAAATCACAAAGGGAGACTATGCTGGAGACAGAAAACCTAGGAAAGAAATCAGGAGTCATAGACACAAGCATCACCAACAGAATACAAGAGATAGAAGAGAGAATCTCAGGTGCAGAAGATACCATAGAAAATATCAACACAACTGTCAAAGAAAATGCAAAGTGCAAAAAGTTCTTAACACAAAATATCCAGGAAATCCAGGACACAATGAGGAAACCAAACCTAAGGATAATAGGTATAGATGGCCCTTAAAGGGCCAATAAATATCTTCAACAAAATTATAGAAGAAAACTTCCCTAATCTAAAGAAAGAGATGCCCATAAACATACAAGAAGACTATAGAATGCCAAATAGACTAGACCAGAAAAGAAATACCTCCCATCACATAATAATCAAAACACCAAGTGCACAAAACAAAGAAAGAATATTAAATGCAGTAAGGGAGAAAGGCCAAGTAACATATAAAGGCAGACCTATCAGAATTACACCAGACTTCTCACCAGTTACTATAAAAGCTAGAAGATGCTGGAAAGATGTCATACAGACCCTAAGAGAACACAAATGCCAGCCCAGGCTACTATACCCAGCAAAACTCTCAATTACCATAGATGGAGAAATCAAGATATTCCATGACAAAACCAAATTTACACAATATCTTTCCACAAACCCAGCATTACAAAAGATAATAGCAGGAAAGCTCCAATACAAGGAGGGAAATTATACTCTGGAAAGAGCAAGAAAGTAACCCTCTTCCAACAAATCCAAAAGCAGATAGCCACACAAAGATAACTTCACCTCGAATAACAAAAATAACAGGAGACAACAATCACTGTTCCTTAATATCTCTTAACACCAATGAACTCAGTTCCCCAATTAAAAGACATAGGCTAATGGACTGGATACATAAATGGGATCCAGCATTTTGCTGCATACAGGAAACCCACCTCAGTGCAAAGACAGACTCTACCTTAGTGTAAAAGGCTGGAAAACAATTTTTCAAGCAAATGGTCCTAAGAAACAAGTTGGAGTAGCCATTCTAAAATCTCCAGCCTGAGAACACAAAGGGGGGGGGGGGGAGACTCATGGCTCCACCTGTATAGGTAGTTGAGGGTGGCCTTGCCAGGAAGTGGACAGCCTTGGTACCTGAAAGTTTGGATTCCCTAGTGTTGGGGAATTGCAAGAGAAGGGAGGCAGGAATGAGAGGATGGTAGGAGCACACCCTCATAGTAATTGGAGGTGGGGAATGGAGTAAGGGGTTAGGCATCAGTGGAAGTGGAGGGTCTAGGTGCCCGAAAGTTTGGATTCCCTGATGTTGGGGAATTTGAGAGCAGGAAGATAAAAATGGGAGGATGGTGGGAGCACACCCTCATAGAAACTCACAGAATTATATGGATTAGACATGACAGAGGCAGGCCGCCAGAAGACTAGATTCCAGAATTCAAACAAACAATTATCTTGGTACTAAAATTTGTTTTGAGAATTGTATATTGCAGAATACACAGCCTCGGTATATCTACTCATCAGGCAAGCTGAGCAGACCTGCTCGAACCTCTGATGTTCTGGAATTCCAGCTGGATGCAGTGAAGACACAGTGTCAGAGGCTTATCAATTTACTCTTCCCCCAACCCCTCTTCTAATATCTCAACACCCATAATCAGCTTGAAGAAGTTAATGAAGAGTCAATGCCCCTATTTCCTGGGCTTGGGGACTGAGGTGGTTAATATTGGGCTGTCTTTCTAGGGAAAAGTAGTGGTTTTGGTGGAACAGGGAGGATTAGCTAGGATTTATTGCATAGCCATAACCTACTGGTAGAAATATGTATAATTGTTATTAAGATGAAGTTATAATTTCTTAAATGGTACAAAATTTACTGATTTCAAATTTAAGGTTTTCATTGGTATGAGCTTCTTATTAATATAAAAGTGAGATGAATATTGTTACTATCATAGGCATTGTGCCTGTATAACACGTTTAGGAATACAAGGCTTAGACCCAGTCCTTCTTTAACTTTTTAAACTTATTTGAGATGGTTAGCCTGTGAGTTAAGGGCCTATAGCAAATTCATGGCTCTGAGTTTATTGTAGGGTGTTTTCTATATTTTATTTAGAAATAGTTGAGAGGAGTTAACAGACAACAGTCCAGATTGCCTTACATAAATAGTTGGTTTTCAAAACATCAGAAATCCACAGAATTGACATTACAAACATTTCTGTATTAATGTTCATTTTGATTAGAGACCTGTCTGCTCCTGGCAGCTTCCTGTCTTGGATTCTAAGAAGAAATTGAGCATCTTTGGAGTTATTCCAATTGTGGTGAGACAGCCACTAGGCAAGAATTGCCTCTTTTCATCTACAGACAAATCACTGACCAGAAAAGGACACATTTGCAGAATAATCGACTGATTATATCTGCCAAGACAGAGTAATCAGCCCTTAATAATTCTGGATCACTAGGTCTGTCAGATGATCCTGGGCCAGAAGGCTGAAGATCGGATGCTCCAACATTCTCTAGTATAGGGACTGTCCAGGTGTTCAGTGGTCTCTATAAATTGGCTATGTTTTAGAAGGTATGCTTTGTGCTTCACATAATTTCAGTTAATTCAGTCATTCTGGATTTCCTACAGGGTTGAAGACTTATAGTCTCATAGTCAATCTCAGCTACTTACTTTGAGAGAAAAGATTTGAGAGGATGGTTTTCAGCTGACATTTATTCTAAAGCCAAGAAAAAAAAAAAAAAGCCAGGTTCAGAACTAAGTCTTTTAGTTAGGAGAGATGACAGAGGTTCTGCTTAGTCAACAAAATGATGGACTGGGTTTTAGGTCTATCTTGCACCTTACTGACATAAATTGGTATAGTTATGCTCTAACTGTATTTTGAGAGAAAAGTTTTTTTTAACAGGAAGGGTGATATGTAGGAGGAGCTAAGGTGGGAGGAGTAAGGAGAGGAGGAGTAAGGAGAGGAGGAGGAGGAGAGGAGGAGCTAGGTGATGAGAGAGAAAGAGAGAGGGGGGCCAGACATGGAGGCAGATGTTCACATGTCTCTGCCAGTCAAAGATAGTTGATATATCTAGGTTGGGTATTAGGCTACACTTCTGACTGATATTGAGCATTACCAAATTTATAAAGCCATTGGTTAACATTAAAAAATTGTATAAAAGCAAAAAGGAGAAGGGGGTATGGGATAGGGGTTTTCTAGGGAGGGGAAATGGGGAAAGGGGATGGCATCTGAAATGTAAATAAAATATCCAATAAAAAAAAAAAGAAAAAAAAAAAGAAAGAAAGAAAGAAAAGAAAAAGGATGAGATGGAGCCAGGACAGCTCAATGTAATATTAATGATAGCCAGCAGAGGGAGAGCTAGGCTAGAATTACCCTGAACCAGTGACTATAATGGGCATTCGAGAGTGAAAACTAAGGCCCTAAAGAATTAAAAGTACATTGGAAACTACTTAAAAATGTACTACACTCTATTCCGACATGGGAAGGGTAGGTAGGTTGGTGTGGAGGTTACATGTGTATGGAGCACTCCAATTCTCTTGGTGTCCACCTGTCACTAGCCGCAGTCACTGCTGCAGAACAGGCTTATGTACCCAACAGCCTTATACAGTGCTTTGGACTTTCATTCTCTGTCTGTGACTTTAGTTAGAACACCAAGGACCCAGCACAGCATCCGTGTGTGCGACTGGGAGCACAGCCTTGTCGGGTCCTTTGAGGCATCTCAGAATGCTTTTTCCTTGTTAGCTTGACTTAGAATCACCTGGAGATGGGCCTCCCAGCATGTTTGTGGGGGAGGAGGGGCTACCTTGTGTTAACTGTTGGTGGTGCCATTCCCTGGCTGGGCTCCAGACAGTATATGTGGGGGAAGGGAGGTGAGCAATGGCACATGTCCATCCATTGCTTTCTGCTTCTTGACTATAAATGCAATGTGACCAGCTCTCTCAAGCTTCCTGTCACTAAAACTTCCTAGCAACAGAAAGGGGACTGTAACATGTAACTGTGAGCCAAAATAAACCCTCTCTCCTAGGGGATTTGGGGTTTTTTTGGTTTTGGTTTGGTTTTTGTTTTTTGACAAGGCCTTGTTATGTAGCCCTGGCTTGTCTGAAACTCATTATATAGATCAGGCTGCGCTGGAACTCATAAAGATTCATCTGTCTCCCAAGTCCCGGGAGTAAAGGCATGTACCACCATGCCTTGCTCTTAACTTTTTTTTTTTTTTTTTTTTTTTTTGGCCTGGGTATCTTACCACAGGTGGTGGTTTGAATAGGAATGTCCCCATGAGCTCATGTATTGAATGCTTGGTCATTAGGGAGTGGTGGTGCTACTTGACAGGGGGATTAGGAGGTGTGACCTTATTGGAGTGGGTGTGGCCTTATTAGAGGAAGTGTGTCACTGGGGATGGGCTTTGCGGTTTCAGGGACCCAAGCCAGGCCTAATGCCTCTTTCCTCCTGCTGCCTTGGATCTGGATGTAGAACTCTCAGCTACCATGTTTGCCTATGTGTCATCATGCATCCCACCCTGATGATAATGAAACTGTAAGCACGAGCCAGTTAATGCTTTCTTTTACAAGAGATGCCATGATTGTGGTGTCTCTTTATAGCAATAAAACCCTGACTAAACAGATGGGTGCATAGGACTCTATTGTCCTAGCCCCTAATATATATATATATATATATATATATATATATATATATATATATATATATATAAATTTTTCCGTAATGAAATATAGCACATCCATGAAAACTCACACTCAGAAGACGAAATTCAAGAAGTCCTCTACAAAGCAATGAAAAGGCACTGTCAAACTTTGCGAGAGTCAGATCTACAAAACTCTTGAAATTAATCAAATTATAGCAAACTGATAGACACTCATTCAAAAACAGACTAAAAACAAAAATCCTTGCTGAATCTCAATAAAAGGACTAGACTTGTGGCGTTATTTTCTGATCTATTTCTCTTCCCCATTCTTTATGGAGCCTTAGAACCCAAAGGTCACAGTAGTTCTACTGGTGGTCAACAACCTGTGGCCATCAGAGGAGTCAGGTTTTAAAACTTCAGAAAGCTTCCCAGATGGCAGAGTGCTTGCTTGCCACAAACAAAGCTCTGGGCTTCATTGCTAACACAGCCAAAGAAGAAAGAGAGCCAAAGAAGAAAGAGAGCAGTTTCCTACAGAATATTCTTATTGTTTGATCCAGAAAGATCCGTTTCCTGAAGTTATCCCCATCTAATCTGAGTTGGAGATTTTTCTGCAGGAAAATTCTGTTTGCCAACGCAGTTGTCAGCAACTGTTCAGCATCAGGTGCTGCCTGGGACAGTGATGCCACTTGAGTTAAGCACAAGCTTGATAAAACTGTAAGATTTTGGAAGTAAAATGTCTGAAATGAAAAGATCTAACTTAATCCTGAGGATGGAGATATATCTGTACCTATGCTACGTCTGTATCTATACCATCTGCCTATATCTATCTATATAATCAGTATCAATATCATCTATCTCTACCTCTTTATCATCTACAGATCTCTATCCTTATATCTATATCATCAATCCATGTCTGTGTCAATGCACGCAGGAGGGGATGCTCACAGAAAATTAGAGCAATCCTTAATGTTTCTTATCTGTCCAGTCTTGATGCCCTGCTTGATGGTGTCAGACACTTACATTTTTCTTCATTCTTTTCCTTTTGTTTTCTGATGGGATTATCTCAGTGGACTCTCTTCAAGGCCATTAATTATTTCTTCCACCATCTGAAATCTAAGCAGGACATAAAGGCTAAAGCAGAGTTGTAAACTGTGAGCCTCTTAGCAAAAGATGAGAAGACTTACTGTTTATGGCCATTTGAATGGGAATGGCCCCCACAGGCTTGTATATGTCTGGTCCCCAGTTGGCAGAACTATTTGAGAAGGATTAGGAGGTGTGGCTAACATGGAGGAAACATGCAACTGGAGGTGGGCTTTGAAGTTTCAAAAGCTCATGTCAGGCCCTGTCTCTCTCTCTCTCTCTCTCTCTCTCTCTCTCTCTCCATCTACACACACACACACACACACACACACACACACACACACACACATCCTTCATGGTTATAGATTAGATGGAAACTTTCAGCTGCTGCTCCAGTGTCATGCCTGCCTGCTGCCATGCTCCAGCCATGATTGTCAGGGACTAACTCTCTGAAACTGTAACCAAGTTCCCAATTAAATGCTTTCTTTCATAAGATGCCTTGGTCATGGTTTTTCTTTACAATAATAGAATAGTAACTGGGACACCATTTAAAGAGTATAAGAAAATCTATAATCAGTAGCTGACCACTAAGCCATGGAGCAGAAATAAAAATTGTACACTCAAAAAAGGTATAAATCTGATTATATGAAATGTCCATCTTTTGATAAAAATTATGAAACTCTCTGCCCCTAGAGGCTTTGCATGTGTGACTGCTGTGTCACATGTGCGTCAATAGGTGGCAGAGGGGAGAGAGGCGATGTCTATGCTCAGTGTTCTGACTTATGAACATCTAAATAAAAGAAGCAAGCGGTGGAGAAATGGAAGAGAAAAGAGAAACAGAAGGATGTGGGCACAATGAAAAGAGGCAGAGCTGGAGACTTGAGGGTAGTAAGGAACAGTCTGATGTGAGTAGATGGTGATGTCACCTGGGACGATGGTGGGGTCTTAGCCTGTGCTGCCACTGAGGGCCATGTCTGGGTCTGTGGCCCTGCAGCAGCAGGAGTCTGTTACCACCAAAGACCAGGTAACAGACTGGTAACGTCCCTGGTCTGGGCAGCCATTCTGGGACATGTAGATGTCTGAGGGCTATGCAGAACTGGCCCCACCCCTTGCCTGGGAATTATGGGAGAGCTGGTCCTGGGGAAGTGGGGGCATGAGAGCTGACCCTGCCCCTAGCCAGCTGAAGTACTCAGGAAAGAAGGTCCTGCACATTGTCCAAAAAGCACAGTGGACCTAGCCCTGGTTACAGGAGTTATAGATGAGCAGTCCTGATGGTATGAGTGTGGGAAAGCCCACCCTGCCGCTCATCTCCTGAGAAGTGGCATGAATCAGGGAGACACCCTTCTCCCCACAGCCCCTTGCCACCTGCAGCAGGTGTGAGACCTGGCTCTGGGGTCATGAGAGCAGGAGAGCTGCCCCTGTCCCTCACCAGCTGCAGCACTTGGGAAAGCAGGCTCTGAACCTCCCCTGAGCAGCACAGTAGAGCTGACCCTGTTGGCAGGGGTTTGGATGGCCAGCCCCAAGAACATGAGTGTGGGAGGGCTGGCCCTACCACTTGTCTGCTGTGTAGTGACATGTGTAAGGAAGAGATGATTCCCTCTACCCCCAGGCCCTTGCCACATACAGCAGACAGAAGAGTTGGCCCCGAGATCATCGGAGCAGGAGAACTGGCCCTGTCCCCCACCTACTAGAGCTCTCAGGACATCGAGCCTTGCACCTAGCCTGGGCAGCATAGTGAAACTGGCCCTGGATGTAGGAGTTGCAGATATGCTGGCCTCTAGGGCATGAGCATTGGCAATTCAGCTCCCCTTTTGCCCTCACTATGTGTACCAGGAGGGAAAGCTGGCCCTACTAAGGTCATGAGAGCAGGAGAGCTATCCCTGTTCTTTACCTGCTGCAGCACTAGGGAGATCAGGCCCTGAACTTCACCTGGGAATCGCAGAAGATGTGGCCCTGGTTGTGAAGAGTATGGGTGAGCTGGCCCCGAACGTATGAGTGTGGGAGGGCTGACCCTGTATCTTGTCTGCTGCAGCATTTAGGACAGTGGGCCCTGCACCTCACCTAGGCACCACATAAAGCTGGCTCTGGCGGCATGGGCATGGATGAACCAGCCTGGAGAAAATGAGAGTGGAAGAGCTTGGTCTGCCCTTTGCTAGCTGCAGCATTGGGTGGTCCAGCCAGGACAAGGCAAGAGAGCTTGTTCTGTTGGTATGGGTACAAGAGAGCTGGCAAGCTAACCAGCTCAGATACCTCTCAGGCCCAGTTCCAGGGCTTTGGATTGGCCCACTCCAACATCTACCCCATCGATGAGCAGCTGGAGTGCATGAAAGGGCCTGTCCCACAGATCCAAAGCTGCAGGATCTCCATGATGCAGGCAGACAACAATCTGAGGGGAGTCCCAGTGAAGTTCCAGTATTAATGGAGTAGCAGAAGACAAGGGACTCGTAACCGACCAACGTCTCATTAAAATGAACATTTGCAAGCAAAGACGAGTGGACAAAGGTGTATACTGTGGCACATACTGCAACACACTACAGCTTCCACAACAGTATGGATCCAGGATGCCTTGATCCTCTCCTGTGGACACTCAAGGTTTAGATCTGTGTACTACACATGGTTTTCACCTAGCCCAGATTGAGAGGGTAAGGGATTTTCAGAAACTCTACATTATTTCCTATATCTTACTATGGTTAATTGGTTTGATGACCAGAAGTTCCCTCTAATAGATAAGCAACCATGTAGTCTCGGTGAGTCTTCCCACTCCATTTCCTACATCAGTGACCTGAAGTTACCAGCATTGCTGTGTGTCAGGACAGGCAATGGAGCCTGGTCAGGTTGTAGTTGAGTTATAAACAGGAAGCACATTTGCCCAGGTATGTACCAAAGACCAGATATGAAACTTTTCTCATGAGTGTGTCTGGTGGTCAGGGTGACATAGGCATCCTGACTCGTTAGGCCAAAGCTTTGGTGAGCCTTCAGTATTCTTTAATAAATGGCTAAATGACTCTAGTTTAGATTGCACTGGGAACAAGTCAAACATGGGGAAAGAAACAGGTCTTAGAGTGTCAAGGTCCTCAATGACAGCCTCCCAGAGGGAAAGAATATTTCCCATGAGGAGGAAGGAGCTTTTAAGTGCTCTTTGAGCTCTTTGCTTGTGGTCCCTCACAAGTGTAGAATGAACAATGTGCACCTGGGTAGAGAGGTAGACCAGTTGAATAAATCTCATGTGTGGAAAGGAGGGAAGAAGAGAAAAAGAAGAGATCAGAGGAAAAATGGAGGCATGGTTGTTAAACAGCTGTGTGGCTGGCAGTGATGGCAAAGCTGGAATGAACACAAATAGATCACAAATAGATCCCCTGGAATCAAGCTTAGGAGTGAGAGGCTTGTGTAGAGAATCCTGTGACATATGATAACATTCCTTCCATAGCCAAGGGTCCAAAAGATGGGCCATGAAGGCTTGGGTGTAAATTATCTCAGACTTCCTTCTTAAACTGTGACAGAAAAGATCTAGATAGAAGATACATTTATAGCTTAATGTGCCATTAAGTAGCCAGAGTTTCTTGGTCCAGGAGTGGGAATTTGTTACAAAGAAAGAGGTGTGTGTCTGTGTGTGTGTGTGTGTGTGTGTGTGTGTGTGTGTGTGTTTTGTTTCGCCTTTTGCAAGTCTGAGGATAAAACTTAGATCAGTTTTTTAATAACATGTCAAAGTGGTGAGTTAGACTATGAGTCCTAGCAGAAGTAAATCAATTATTTTTGAGGCATCCTTTGAGGTATCAGATATCCAAGTCATGGGTGAGACTCAGTCTCATCGTGCTTACTGGACCGAGGCACTCATGTCCGAGAATAAAGACCTTGTGACTCACAGCGGTAAAACACAGTTTCACTCTATAGCCAAACCTGTCTGGTTACTCAGGCTAGACCAACCTTCAAGTGATAAAAACTGAATCAGCTGTACAGGAAAGAGTAGCCACATAGCTTGCTGTGCAGGAAAGGGAAGCTGTGGAGCTTGCCATCCCAAGGAAAGCAAAATCATGATTGCCTATAGGCCTCTTGGATCCGGAAGTCTGACTAGGAAAGAAAACTGCAGGCAAAATGTTCCTTAGTTATGTGTTCACCAAGGGCCAGGCTGAGGAAGGAGGTAAATGAAGAGACGGGCAGCAATTGAATCCTCATAGTGTGTGTGGATTTGCCCTGGATGTTGCTGTGTCTCTGCCACAATGTTAACAGTGAAGGGGGCATCTATAAAAAAAATAAAGGTATCTCTTATCATTTAAAAGGAGCCCAAAAGAAGTTCACAGGGCTTCTCTGCCATTCATGATAAGCACCAGAATGAAGAGAAAGGTCAAGTGGCTAGATCAACAAGTCATTCTTAAGTGACAGTGTCCTTAGAGAGAGGACAGGAGATCAGAAGATAAAGAGATAGATAAGTTTGGGATCAGGTCTTGCACAAGCTATGTCCTGTGCCAACCAAGCATAATAAGGAATACAGCATCTTATATAGTATTTCCAGGGAGAAATGGGACAGAGTTAGCAGAACCTATCATATAATGGGACAAAGTCAGCGGGGAAGCTAATTAAATAACATTGAACAAGGGGAACAGAGATTATCTCAAGAGCATCTCAGTCGGAGCACACCACAGCCTTGAGACTGATAACTGTAGTCCTGTAAGATAGGAAGAGTTACGTTCTCAGGATCTGAAGCTGAAGCTCATCTAAGGCTTTGGTCTCAGGACATTACTGGCTCTGCCAAGCGTGTTCCTGCTTTTACATAAGGAACTGTATTTCTTCTCCTTGGGACCTTAGGGAAATCCTGGGACCAGCCCAGCCCACAACAATCAAGGAGGCAAGGGGAAAATGTTCCAGCCAGGCAACCAAAATGTTGTGCCAGGAAAAGGGAGCCCAAGTGTGGAGATAAGTTATTTATCAGACAAGAATTGATATAAAAGTTTTAGTAAATACTTGGGCCAGCAAGATGGCCCAGTGGCTAAAGGCTCTTGTAGCACAAACCTCACAACTTGAGTTCAATCCCCAGAAACCACACAAAAAAAGGAGAGAAAATACTTCAAAAGATTGTCCTCAGACTCCACATGTGCAACACACACACATCACGTCACAGATAATGTTTTGTTTAATTTTTTAAAAATAGGACATTTGAACAAAAATATTCTCAGTAAATCACCTCATTGGAAGGGAATGGGGTCCTTTTGTAGTAATTAAAAAGAAGTTTCTTGGCTTGGCATATGGCCATTTTATAGCATTGTACATAGAGTTCAACAGGGCAGCTCACTAGCTTGTTAGACAAATAATTTTATGACACCACTTGCCCTTCCTGAGACTATTTGGGTTGATGTGTCAGGGGTCATTAGGAATTAGGTTTTAGTTATTTGTACAAAGCATTTCAAGTCACTGGGTCAAGTTCCAAACAGCTATGACTTGACCATCAGAGAGTGGAGAATTTAATCTTTGACCCTTTTATTTTTGTCCTTTACCAATCACATGCATTTAAAACTCAGACAAAAATAGTAAGAAGGTTCAGACATAAAAATGCGTGCTACCAAGACTAATGGCCTGACTTTGATCCCCAGGTCTCACATAGGAGAAAGAGGGGACCGATCAGACATATGAGTACACAAATGCAAACAAGCTAAATACATACATTTAACAACAAATTTAAAAATCAGAGACAATTAAGTAAATAACTAAATTACAGTCTTGGAAAAAAGAAGAACAAGCTAAATTCAAAAGCATTAGAAAGAAGCAATTATAATTAGGGGAGAAATTAATGAAATGTAAATTTAAAAAGCATGGTTAGAATGAAAACGGTCCCAATAGGCCCGTAGGGAATACCACTATTAGGAGGCGTGGCCTCATGAGAGTAGATGTGGCCTTGTTGGAAGAGGTGTGTCATTAGGGAGTGGGCTTTGGTGTCTCAGAAGCTCAAACCAGGCCTAGTGGCTCAATCTGCTGCCTGCAGATCCACGTGTAGAACTCTCAGCTCCTTCTCCAGCACCATGTCTGCCTTCATATCACCATGGATGGTAATGAACTGAACCTCTGAACTGTAAGCCAGCCCCAATTAAATGTTGTCCTTTATAAGAGTTTCCATGGTCATATTGTCTCTTCACAGCAATAAAACCCTAACTAAGACAAAAAGCAATACAGGGAATCTGTGAAATGAATTTGATTCTTTGAAAAAAGTTGACAACCGTTAGCCAAATTAAGGAAAAGGAAGAGATAAAAGACCTAAATTAGTAAAATCACAAATGAACAGGGAGACATTACATTTCTATGAACTTTATAAAGCCATAACCATATATTTTAAAGCTCATATCCCATTAAAAGTTGAAAACTATAAATGAAATAGGTAAATTTCCAAATGTGGATAACCCACCAGAATTAATCCAAGATGATACCAAATATTTAAACAAATCTATAATTACCAGCGATATTAGAGCAGTGAGTTTAAAAGTGTCCAGGCCCTAATGTGGTCGCTGCAGAGTTCTGGTAGACTTTCAATGAGAGTCAGCTCTTCTCAAACTGTTCCACAAAACAGAAGAGGAGGAAAAAGTTCTAAACTCACTTCACAATGCCAGCATTACCCTAGCACCAAAACCAGAAACAACAAAAAGAGAAAAGTATGGACCAATTTTCCTGATTAATTAGGCACATACATCTTCAATAAAATTTTTGAAACTGAATTCAAGATCACAAAAAATCAAAAAGACCATTCACCATGGTCATGTTGTTTTCACTTCAAAGATGCAGGAACAGTTCAGTATATGTAAAAATATATTATATGTGAAATATATAAATATTAAAGATTTTTATTTAGTTAGTACTTATTTAGCTAGTAAAGTTAGTATATACTTATTTAGTATATGTACATATATACTAAATGTATAATATATATGATATATGATACATAATTATATAAAATATATAAAATAATATATATAAATATACAATTATATATTTTACATCATATATATGATATATAACTTGTATATATAACTTATATATAATATATATATATAACTTATATATATTATATATATAATATATATATAACTTATATATAATATATCCAGCCCTAGGATAGGAGTGTGGGAGAGCTGGCCCTACCACTATTCTCCCCTGCAATGGCATGGAAGAGAGACACCCTCTTTCCCCTTGCCTCTCATTACCTGCTGGGTAGTGGTGCAGATGAGGGAGAGATGCCCTCCTCCCCTTCCTAGTCCTTTACCATCTATGGCAGGTGGGAGAGCTAACCCCAGAATCATGAGAATGGGAGAACTGGCCATGTCCCTCATCAACTACAATACTTGGGAGAGTGGGCCCTGCACCTCACCTGGGCAGCAGGGTAGAGATGGTGCTGGTTGAGGGGTTGCTGGTGAGTTGGCCCAGAAGGCAAGAGAGCAGGAAAACTCAGATACCTCTCAGGCCTACACCAACATCTGCCACATCAATGAACTTCTACCCTGCATGAAGGGGTGAGTCCTACAGATCCAAAATTATAGGCTCTCCATGACACAGGCCAACAACAGAATATCTGAGAGGATATTCTAGTAGTGATAGAATAGCAGAAGCCAGAGGCTTCAAATCAATGAGTCACTGAAATGAGCATTTGAGAGAAAAGAAGTTGGACAAAAGGGTATACTGTAGGACATACTGTGACACGCTACAGCTTCCACAACGAGATATTTTTTTCTTGGTTGAGGGGGGAGGTTGCAAGGGTGGAAGGCAGGTATAAGGGGAAGGGGAGATGAATGGGACTGTAGAGCATGATGTGAAATTCACAAAGAATCAATGAAAAGTAAGAAGAAAAAAAGGACAGAAAGAAAAGAGACTCATGGAAATTAAACAATACACTACTGGGTGATAATTGCATGAAGAAAAGAATCAGTACCTCAATGTCAAAGAAAAACAACACCAAACACGTAGCCCAAAGTAGACAGGAATAGTCAAAGTAAGTGCTGAAATCAAAATAGAAACAATAACAAAAATACAAAGAATCAATTAAAACAGTTAATTATTTGAAAACATTAACAAAATTGACAAACTTTTAGCCCAATTAACCAATAAAAAACAGAAGGGATCCAAATTAAGGAAATCAGGTATGTAGCCAGGCGGTGGTGGCGCACGCCTTTAATCCCAGCACTTGGGAGGCAGAGGCAGGCGGATTTCTGAGTTCGAGGCCAGCCTGGTCTACAGAGTGAGTTCCAGGATAGCCAGGACTACACAGAGAAACCTTGTCTCGAAAAAAAAAAAAAAAACAAAAAAACAAAAAAAAGAAGAAGAAAGAAAGAAAGAAAGAAAAAAGAAATCAGGTATGAAAAGGTAGATATCCCAATAGACACTAAGGAAATTCAGAGACTCATAAGTATATACTTTACAATCAGTATTCAGCCCAAGTAAAAAATGAAGCTACAAAAGCTAAATCAATATAACAAAAGCAAGATTTTAACAAGCCTTAACTTTCAATGATATAGAAGTGTTAGTTAAGTCTCCCAACTAAAAAAGCCTATGAATGATAAATTCAGCACAGAATTCTATCAGAATTTCAAAGAAAAATTAAGGCCAATACTCTTAAAATTATTACACAAAACAGAAAATAAAAGAACATTTCCAGTTTTTTTTTTTAAAGAAGCTAGTATTACTCCTAAACCAAGACCATACAAAGACCAAACCAAAAAAAAAAAAAAAAAAAAAAAAGGAAATTTTAGACCAATATCTCTGATGAACATTCAAATATTCTCAATAAAATACTTGTAAACTAGATTCAAGAATGCATCAAAAAGATAATTCACATTGATCATGTTGGCTTTATCTCAGAAGCACAGATGGTTCAAAATAGGAGATTAATAAATGTAACCCATGACATAAATGGGCCATAAAAGACAGAAACCACATGATCATTTCATTAGGCAAAATTTCATTTGACAAAATTCAACATTCAATCATGATTAAAGTTCTAGGGAATCTAGGAATACAGGGAACATATCTCAATATAATAGGCAATATACAGCATGCCCACAGTCAGCATCTTGCTAAGTAGAAAAAAATTAAAGCATTTCCCACTAAAATAAGAAATAAGACAGGAATAAGAATGTCTACTCTCTCCTTTATAACCAATATTGCACTGGAAGGTTAAGATAAAGCAATAAAAATAAATGAAGAAGATAAGGAAGGTACAAACTGGAGAGTCAGAGGCCAGTGTGTTCTTTCTTGCAGATAATATGATTCTATAAATAAAAGACCTTAAAGACTCCTGCAGCTAATCAAATGCAGTCAGCAAAGTAGCAAGATATAAAATTACACACTGAAAGCAGTAGCCTTCTTATACATGAGTGAGAAACATATCAAGAAAGAAATCAGGGAATCAATTGCATTCACAGTAGACTCAAAAATATCTTGGACTCAATCTAATTAGGAAGTGAAAGTCTTGTACAATGAAAACTTTAAGGTATTAAAAATAAATTTGAAGAAGACACCAGAGGTGGAAGGGCCTCCCATGCTCATGAATTAGTAAGACTAGTACTATGAAGTGTCATCCTACCAAAAGCAATCTGCATATTCAATACACTCCCTACAACAACTTTAAAGAAAGTAGGTAGTTTTAGGATAGCCAACACACACACACACACACACACACACACACACACACACACACACACACACACACAAGGATATATCATTGCCCCATATTTCAAGTTATATTAGAGCAATAATAACAAAAACAACATGATACTGGCATAAAAGTAGATTGTTTGACCAATGAAATAGTATTGAGGATTCACACATGAACCCAAAGTCCAACAGACAACTGATTTTTTTTTTTTTTTTTTTACAAAGAGACCAATAATACACATTGGAGAAAAGACAGAATCTTTAACAAAAGATTCTGGTCAAACTGGATAACTACATGTAGAAGAATGAAACGTGATCCTTATCTGTCAGGGCGAGATGTCAGTCTTTCACAAAACTCAACATGAAATGGATAAAAGAACTCAAGATAAAACCTGGTACTCTGAATCTGATGGATGAGAAATGAGGGAATGTACTTGAGCTCACTGACATAAGAGGGAACTTTCTGAACAGGACTCCAGTAGCACAAACATTAAAAGCAACAAGCAATAAATTGGGATCTCATCAAACTAAAAATCACCTGTACAGCAAAGGATACCATCGTCTGAATGAAGAGGCAGCCTACGTGGGAAAATAAATCTATACCAGCTATACACTGGACAGAGTGTTAGTATCAAAATTAAAAATCAAGCTCACTTGGTCCTTTTTGGGGGCAGACTCCTAGCTGGTCTGCTCCCATGAAGACACCATATCCTGACCCATCTTAGAGGAACCACTACACTCAGAGCAGTGGAGAATCTCCTGCACTCAGAGACTTTGAGGAAATTGGATTCTCAAGAGCTCTAACATGCCCAGGATTATAGGATTTCAGGATCCCAGAGGCAGCCTGAGTCCCAGGAGCCCTGCCACCCAGGAGCTCAGGATCAAAGGATCACAGCTGGACTCTGAGGAGTTCTGGCACAAGCAAGATAACAGGAGAGACAGGCTCCAGTCAGGGACAGTGAGTACAGGTAGCACTAGAAATAACCAGATGGCAAAAGGCAAGTACAAGAATATAAGCAACAGAAACCAAGGTTACCTGGCATTATCAGAACCCAGTTCCCCCACCATAGCAAGTCCTGGACATCCCATCATACTAGAAAAGCAGAATTCAAATTTAAAATCACTTCTCTTTAAGAAGGACATAAATAACTCCTTAAAGAAATACAAGAGAACATGGGTAAACAGGTAGAAGCCCTTAAAGAGGAAACACAAAAATCCCTTAAAGAATTGAAAAAAAAAAATCAAACCCTCAACCAAACAGGTGAAGGAATTTTAAAAAACCATCCAGGATCTAAAAATGGAAGTAGAAACAATCAAGAAATCACAAAGGGAGACTACCCTGGAAATAGAAAACCTAGGAAAGAGATCAGGAGTCATAGATGCAAGCATCACCAACAGAATACAAGAGATAGAAGAGAGAATCCCAGGTGCAGAAGATACCATAGAAAATGTTGACACAACTGTCAAAGAAAATGCAAAATGTAAAAAGCTCCTAACCCAAAACATCCAGGAAATCCAGAACACAATGACAAGACCAAACCTAAATATAATAGGTATAGATGAGAGTGAAGATTCCCAACTTAAAGGGCCAGTAAATATCTTCAACAAAATTATAGAAGAAAACTTTCCTAACCTAAAGAACGAGATGCCCATGAACATACAAGAAGCCTACAGAACTCCAAATAGACTAGACCAGAAAAGAAATTCCTCCCATCACATAAAAATCAAAACATCAAATGCACAAAACAAAAAAAAAATATTAAAAGCAGTAAGGGAAAAAGGGCAAGTAACACATAAAGGCAGACCTATAAGAATTACACCAGACTTCTCACCAGAGACTATAAAAGCCAGAAGATCCTGGACTGATATCATACAGACCCTAAGAGAACACAAATGCGAGCCCAGACTATTATACCCAGCAAAACTCTCAATCACTGTAGATGTAGAAACCAAGATATTCCATGACAAAAGCAAGTTTACACAATATCTTTCCACAAATCCAGCACTTCAAAGGATAATTGATGGAAAACTCCAACACAAGGAGGGAAACTACAACCTAGAAAAAGCAAGAAAGTAGTCTTCTAACAAACCCAAAAGAAGATAGCTACACAAATATAAATTCACTTCTAAGAACAAAATTAACAGGAAGCAACAATCATTTTTCCTTAATATCTCTTAACGTCAATGGACTCAATTTTCCAATAAAAAGAAGTACACTAATTGATTGAATACGTAAACAGGACTCAACATTTTGCTGCATATAGCAAACACACCTCAGTGACAAAGACAGACACTACCTCAGAGTAAAAGGCTGAAAAACAATTTTCCAAGCAAATGGTCCCAAGAAACAAGCTGGAGTAACCATTCTAATATCAAATAAAATCAACTTTCAACCAAAAGTTATCAAAAAAATAAGGAAGAACACTTCATACTTGTCAAAGGAAAAATGTACCAAGATAAACTCTCAATTCTGAACATCTATGCTCCAAATGCAAGGGCACCCACATTCATGAAAGAAACTTTACTAAAGCTCAAAGCACACATTACACCTCACACAATAATAGTGGAGGACTTCAAAAACCCACTTTCATCAATGGACAGAACATGGAAACAGAAACTAAACAGAGACACAGTGAAACTTAACAGAAGTTAAGAACCAAATGGATTTAACAGATATCTATAGAACATTTCATCCTAAAACAAAAGAATATACCTTTTTCTCAGCACCTCATGGTACCTTCTCCAAAATAGACCATATAATTGGTCACAAAACAGGCCTCAACAGGTACAAAAAGATTGAAATAATCCCTTGCATCCTATCAAGTCACCACAGAATAAGGCTGATCTTCAATAATAACAAAAACAATGGAAAGCTCACATGCGCATGGAAACTGAACAATGCTCTACTCAAGGAAAAAATAGAGAAATTAAAGACTTTTTAGAATTTAATGAAAACGAAAGTTCTTCATACCAAACTTATGGGACACAATGAAAGCAGTGCTAAGAGGAAAATTCATATCCCTAAGTGGGAAAAAAAAAGGAAAAAAACTGGAGAAAGCATACACTAACAACTTGACAGCACACCTGAAAGCTCTAGAACAAAAAGAAGCAAATACACCCAAGAGGAGTAGATGGCAGGAAATAATCAAACTCAGGGCTGGAATCAACCAAGTAGAAACAAAAAGAACTATACAAAGTATCAACAAAACCAGTAGCTAGTTCTTTGAGAAAATCAACAAGCTAGATGTGCTCGTAGCCAGACTAACCAGAGGGCACAGAGACAGTATCCGAATTAATAAAATCAGAACTGAAAAGACAGACATAACAACAGAAACTGAGGAAATTCAAAAAATCATCAGATCCTACTACAAAAGCCAATACTCAACAAAACTGGAAAATCTGGATGAAATGGGCAATTTTCTAGACTGATATCAGGTGCCAAAGTTAAAATCAGGTAGCAGATAAACCATCTAAACAGTCCCATAAACCCTAAAGAAATAGAAGCAGTCGCTAAAAGCCTCCCCACCAAAAAAAAGTCCGGGACCAGATGGTTTAAGTGCAGAATTCTATCAGACCTTCAAGGAAGACCTAATACCAATTCTCTCCAAACTATTCCACAAAAAAGAAACAGAAAGAACACTACCCAATTCGTTCTATGAAGCCACAATTATGCTCATACCTAAACCACACAAAGACACAACAAAGAAAAAGAGCTTCAGACCAATCTTCCTTATGAATATCAATACAAAAATACTCAATAAAATTCTCACAAACTGATTCCAAGAACACATCAAAACAATCATCCATCATGATCAAGTAGGCTTTATCCCAGGAATGCAGGGATGGTTCAATATTCGGAAATTCATCAACGTAATCCACTATATAAACAAACTCAAAGAAAAAAAACCACATGATCATCTCACTAGATGCTGAGAAAGCATTTGACAAAATTCAACATCCCTTCATGGTAAAAGTCCTGGAAAGATCAGGAATTCAAGGCACATACCTAAACATAGTAAAAGCAATATACAGCAAGCCAGTAGCCAACATCAAACTAAATGGAGAGAAACTTGAAGCAATCCCACTAAAATCAGGGACTAGACAAGGCTGCTCACTCTCTACCTACCTATTTAATATAGTACTCAAAGTCCTAGCCAGAGCAATTAGACAACAAAAGGAGATCAAAGGGATACAAACCGGAAAGGAAGAAGTCAAAATATCACTATTTGTAGATGATATGATAGTATAGTTAAGCGACCCCAAAGCATCTACCAGAGAACTCCTAAACCTGATAAACTTCAGCAAAGTGGCTGGATATAAAATTAATCCAAACAAATCAGTAGCCTTCCTCTACTCAAAGGATAAACAGTCTGAGAAAGAAATTAGGGAAATGACACCCTTCACAATAGTCACAAAAAAATATAAAATACCTTGGCGTGAGTCTAACCAAGCAAGTGAAAGATCTGTATGACAAGAACCTCAAGTCTCTGAAGAAAGAAATCGAAGATCTCAGAAGATGGAAAGATCTTTCATGCTCGTGGATTGGCAGGATTAATATAGTAAAAATGGCCATTTTGCCGAAAGCAATCTACAGATTCAATGCAATCCCCATCAAAATTCCAAATCAATTATTCATAGAGATAAAAAGAGCAATTTGCAAATTCATTTGGAATAACAAAAATACCCAGAATAGCGAGAACTATTCTCAACAACAAAAGAACTTCTGGGGAAATCACCACCCCTGACCTAAAGCTGTACTACAGAGCAATGGTGATAAAAACTTCGTGGTATTGGTACAGAGACAGGCAGGAAGATCAATGGAATAAAATTGAAGACCCAGAAATAAACCCATACACCTATGGTCTTTGACAAAGGAGCTAAAACCATCCAGTGGATAAAAGACAGCATTTTCAACAAATAGTGCTGGTTCAACTGGAGGTCAGCAGGTAGAAGAATGCAAATCGATCCATTCTTATCTCTTTGTACAAAGCTCAAGTCCAAGTGGATAAAGGACCTTCACATAAAACCAGATACAATGAAACTAATAGAAGAGAAGGTGGGGAAGAGCCTCGAATACTTGGGCACAGAGGAGAAGTTCCTCAACAGCACACCAATGGCTAATGCTCTAAGATCAATTGACAAATGGGGCCTCATAAAATTGCAAAGCTTCTGTAAATCAAAGGACACTGTCAATAGGACAAAACGGCAACCAACAAATTGGGAAAAGATCTTTACCAATCCTACATCTGACAGAGGGTTAATATTGATATATACAAAGAACTCAAGAAATTAGACTCCAGACTACTAAATAACCCTATTAAAAATGGGGTACAGAGCTAAACAAAGAATTGTCAACTGAGGAAACTCGAATGGCTGACAAGCACCCAAAGAAATGTTCAACATCCTTAGTCATCCTGGAAATGCAAATCAAAACAACTCTGAGATTCCACCTCACACCAGTCAGAAAGGCTAAGATCAAAAGCTCAGGTGATAGTAGATGCTGGCGAGGATGTGGAGAAACAGGAACACTCCTCCATTGTTGCTGGGATTGCAAACTGATACAACCACTCTGTATATCAGTCTGGCGGTTCCTCAGAAAATTGAACATAGCATTACCTGAGGACCCAGCTATACCACTCTGGGCATATACCCAGAAGATGCTCCAACATATAACAAAGACACATGCTCCACTATGTTCATAGCAGCCTTTTTTATAATAGCCAGAACCTAGAAAGAACTCGGATATCTTTCAACAGAGGAATGAATACAGAAAATGTGGTACATTTACACAATGGTACTCAGCTATTAAAAACAATGAATTCATGAAATTCTTAGGCAAATGGATGGAACTAGAAAATATCGTCCTGAGTGAGGTAACCCAATCACAAAAGAACACACATGGTATGCAATAAGTAGATATTAGTCCAAAAGCTCGAAATACCCAAGATACAGCTCACAAACCACATGAATCTCATGAAGAAGGAAGACCAAAGTGAGAGTGCTTCTGTCCTTCTTAGAAGGAGTAACAAAATACTCATGGGAGCAAATTTGGAGACAAAGTGTGGGACAGAAACTGAAGGAGTGGCTGTCCAGAGACTGCTCTACCTGGGTATCCATCCCATGTGCAGTCACCAAAGGCAGACACTGATATGGATGCCAGGAAGTGCATGCTGACAGGTGCCTGCTATAGCTGTCTCCTTAGAGGTCTGCCAGAACCTGACGTATACAGAGGCAGATGCTCAGAACTAACTATTGAACTGATTGTGGGGTTCCCAATGGAGAAGTTAGAGAAGACTGAAGGAACTGAAGGGGTTTGCAGCCCCATGGGGAGAGCAACAATACCAACCAACCAGGGCTCCCACGGTCTAAACCACCAGCTTGGGAGCACATAGGGAGGAACCCATGGCTTCAGCTGTATATGCAGGGGAGGATGACCTTGTTGAGCAAAGGTGGGAGAGGTCCTGTTAAAGCTGGATACCACAGTGTGGGGGAATTCGAGGGCGGGGGAGGTGGGAGTGGTGAGTGGGTGGAGTCACATCCTCAAAGAAGCAGGAGGAAGGAGGATGGGATATAGGGTTTCTAGGTGGGGATGGGGGAAATGGGGAAAGAGGATAACATCTGAAATGTAAATAAAATATCCAATAAAAATTTAATTTAAAAAAATTAAGTAAGCAAACCTAACTAAAACATAGAAGATGGGGGAGGGGCTGCAATGGCACATATTTTTAATCCCACCACTCAGGAAGCAGAGGTAAAGATAGAGGCAAGAAGATCTCTGTGAGTTTTAGACCAGCCTGTTCTACACAGTGAGTTTCAGAACAGCAAGGATTATAGAGAGGGACCCTGTCTCACAAAAGGGGATGGTGGTGGTGGAATAAAACAGACTTTTCAAAGGACATTATACAAATGACTGAGAAACATGTTTAACAGTACTCAGCATCCTTAGCCATCAGGAAATGCTAATTAAAACTATTTTCAGATTTTGTCTTACCCAAATAAAAATGGCTAAGAGCCAAACCAAACCAAACCAAAAACAAAAATCAACAACACGACAACAAAATTCACATGCTGCCAAATGCTAGTGTGAATACAGGGAAACAAGAAACCTACCCACTGCTGGTCACTGTGGCTGGGAATGCAAACTGGTACACCCACTGTGGAAATCAGTGTGAAGAGCCCTGAAGAAGGCAGAAGAAATAGAGCTGTCACATAATTCAGCTGTACCTCTCATGAGCATATGCCCTAAGTTATCCTACTATAGAGATATTTGCTCATCCATGTTCAGTTCTGCTCTGTTCACAATAACCAGGAAATGGAAACAGTCGAAAGTCCATCAGCTGATGAATGCATAATGAAAATGTGTTACATTTACACAGTGGGATAGCATTCAGCTGTTAGGAGAAATTATAAAACTCACAGACAAATAGGTGGAGATGAAAGCAATCATTCTGAATGAGATAACCAAGACCCACAAATCTTACATGTTCTCTCTCCTTTGTGGAAGTCAACTTTAAATCTTCAGATACCTGCGTTTCATTTGAAATAGCCACAAAGGTCAAGAAAGTTATTTGGGTACATGTGGGTCATCTTGGGAGGGAGACAGAACTGCTATAAAGGCTTAAAGGGCTATAATGGTTAATGCAGAGGGAGGTGCAGGGAGGATGAGAGCATCTGGGATTGAGCTACAACTAGCACTGAAGGCATTTAAAAACTCAGGCACACATGTAAAGAGTTTAAACATTACCCCATTGTAGTTTAAATATGCTTGGCCCAGGGAGTGGCACAATTAGGAGGTGTGGCCTTGTTGGAGGAAATCTGTCACTGTGGGGTGGGCATTAAGACCCTTCTCCTAACCACATGGGAACCAGTCTTCTCCTGTTTGCAGTTTGAACAAGATGTAGAACTCTCAGCTCTGCCTGCACCATGACTGTCTGGATGCTGCCATGCTCCTGCCTTGATGATAATGGACTGAATCTCTGAATCTGTAAAGCAACCCCAATTAAATCTTCTCCTTATAAAACTTGCCTTGGTCATGGTGTCTGTTCACAGAGTAAAACCCTAACTAAGACACCCATAATGGGACAACAGTGACTCTACAGGACTTTACAGGATAACAAATAAAAAGATCAGTTCCAGGAATGGGTTGTCTCCTTTGGAATCACTAGCAAGAGAAATCCAATGGGACCCCAAACTTTCCAGGCTATTTCCAATACTTTTGGTTAACCTACCATAACTTGACAGTAAGACCCTGAAGTGGGAGCTTCTAGTTTCTTTGGAAAGTTATGGCAAATGATGGTTTCCTGGGGCACACAGGTGAAAGGATGTCTTGCCAAAGCAAACATGTGAAAGAATGTTTTCCTGAAGCAGACATAGGTGAAAGAATGTTTTGATATAGTAAAGACATGAAAGGACCCAGAATGAAGAAGTATAAATCTTGGCAGATATAATCAGATATAATCAGATATAATCGTGCTTGATTCTACTACAACTGCATCGAAGCTGTTTCTTTTAAGGACTTGCTTCCAGAACTTTTCCAGAACAGCTAGATTGCCTGTCCAGCCTTTCTGACTGTCACAGTCATGGTGTCAGCTAAGCAATGAACTTTCTCAGCACATAGTGACTTCAAGACAAATGATGCCAGCTAGCTCTCCTTTGACTAAGCCAATTTTCCTATTTCCCTTTGGGCCCCCAGATAGGAATTCTTTGCTCCAATTCAACTGGAAGCAGACAAAAGGAGATCATCGTCCCAATTCCTTGGGGTGGATGGTTCTGGTTACTTTAGAAACTACACATGTGTTGTCATTTAAAGAATACTTTACAAATGTAGCTTCAGACAGGGAGGGAACTAGAGAGCTTAATCTCAGGGATTTCTACCTTTCCTGTTCTCTTCTCTATCCTTCCTTCTTAGGTAAAAGGGAGGGAGGAAAGAAAGAGGGAGACATAGTAATATCATAGAAATAGACAAATAGAGTTAGGTTAGCAAATTTACTCTTAAGTGAAACATTACATATGTATATCTTACATTGGTAGAAATCTTTATGATTGTTACAAGGTTGAAGTTATAATCTCTTGCATTGGTATAGAATTTATTTTGTACAAATTTGGGGTTTTCACTGGTGTGAGTTTCTTATTGATATAAAAGTGGGATTAATATTTTTACTCTCATATAGGCATTGTGCCTGTATAACTCATTTAGAAATACAAGGCTTAGACCCAGTCCTTTTTAAACATTTAAAAAAAAAAAACTAATTTGAGATGGTTGGCTTGTGAGTCAGGGGCCTATAGCAATTGCATGGCTCAGCACTTACCATTAGGGTGTTTTCTAGATTTTAATTAGAAATAATGGAAAGGAATTAACAGACAACAGTTCAGATTGCTTTACATAGATAGTTGGTTTTCAAAAACGTCAGAAGTCCGCAGAATTGATGTTACAAGCATTCCTGTATAAACATTCATTTTATTGGAGATCTGTCTGCTCCTGACAGCTTCCCTGTCTTGGATTCTGAGAAGAAATAAAGCATCTTTGGAGTTACTCCAGTTGTGGTGAGACAGCCACTAGGCAAGAATTGCCTCTTTTCATCTACAGAGGAAATACTGTGCAGAAAAAAGACACACTTGAGGAATAGTCGACTGATTATATCTGCCAAGACAGAGTAATCAGCCCTTAGTAATTCTGCATCACTAAGGTCTGTCAGATGATTCTGGGTCAGAAGGCTGAAGATTTGATGCTCCAACGTTCTGTAGTATAGGGACTGTCCAGGTGTTCAGCAGTATCTATAAATTGGCTAAGTTTTAGAAGCTATGCTTAGTGCTTCCCATAATTTCAGTTAACCCAGTCATTCTGGATTTCTGATAGGGTTGAAAACCTATAGTCTCATAGCCAATTTTGGCTATTTACTTTGAGAGAAAAGATCTGAGTGGATGTTTTTCAGCTGACATTCATTCTGAAGACAGGACATAAGCCAGGTTCAGAACTAAGTCTTTTAGTTGAGAGAGATGGCAGAGGTTCTATTTAGTTAACAAAAATGATGGACTGGGTATTAGGTCTATTTTGTACATTAACAATTACAACATGGTAATATAGTTTGTGTTCAATTTATATCTGAGAGAAAAGAGTCTTTTAATTGGACAGAAAGGGGGAAGTGTTATGGATAGCCCCAGCCTTTTGTTTTCATGGTATTTCCACTCCTGGGAAGGGCTACAGAGGAGGAGTGAATCTTGTGAACCTTCTGTCCAATTGAATTTGTAAAATAAAGGCTAGAGCCAGTGATTGGGCAGTAGAAGGGGAGGTGGAGAAAAAGACTTAGGGGAGGAGTCAGATGAGGAAGTTGCTGGGAGAGAGGTTACATAGGCAACGGAGAGCCAGAGGAGCCATTGGAGCCGTTGGTAGAAGGACGAGGAGGAGGAGAAGAACATGGCTTAGAAAACTGCAGGTTTTAAGGGATCTCATAGCGGGGAATAGAGTAGTACAA
Organism: Arvicanthis niloticus; assembly: GCF_011762505.2. Classification (NCBI taxonomy): domain Eukaryota; kingdom Metazoa; phylum Chordata; class Mammalia; order Rodentia; family Muridae; genus Arvicanthis; species Arvicanthis niloticus. Next base: position 100,884,495 of record NC_047659.1, read on the forward strand.
TGGTAAATCTGCCCAATCCAAGGCTTGCAGTTTATAATCATATTGATTTGTGTTTTCCTTGACTGGACGTGTTTGGGTCAGAGATTTACCACAACATATAAATATGACCTCACAGACAGTGGAAGAGGAGCACTGAGCTTTGGTTTGGTTTGCTCTGCCTCGTTATTCTTTGCTAAAGACACACATGTATTGGTTTGCTTTACATAGCATTGTTGAGCTCAACTTGTGATAATGCTGCCATCATCACCTAAGAAGGTTCCTGCAGGCAACTTGCCGCTTCTCTAGCCTTGCCTCAGGCTGGTTGGTGAGACTGGTGGCTTCTTCAGGGTTGAACTACAGCTGCGGGTTTATGCCTGGTGTCTGCTTCCTGAAAGCACTGGACTGTAGCTGCCGAGTCATATTTGGTGTTTGCTGCGGGACTGAACTGCTGAGAAGGAAGATTGAACTCACCCCAAAGAACTATTGCTGAACAGATCCACTTTCTCCACATCCTAATAACTTTTCTCTTCCACTACCTCTGCTGGGTGGTGGCTAGAGGAGAAGTTGAACCCTTATTAAAAGTAGGTTGCAAAAGATTTATGCCTACAAGACTCTATTACTAAGGACAGCATTCACTAAATTTGTATAACAAGGAGAAATCAAGCTGATGTTCATCTGGAAGTTACATCCTACTTACTAGCTCTCATAGTGGTGTAATGTTCCACACCACTAGAAGAGAAAGGCAATCACAAATATTGCCCAGGTTTGATCCCTATAAGCTACAACAGTGAACCAGCCTGACAAGACATGACCACTGGTACATTATTGGCATGGATGTTATGGGAGTTACCAACCATTTTTCTTATTACACCTAAAGCCTGCTACACAAGTTGAAACCATTATCTGATAGTGTTCTTATGACCCATAACCTGTGGCTAGACAGGTCATAGGCCCTAAGGGAGAAGGTAATACAATTACTCTGCTAAATGGACATAATATTAAACCAACTCCTAACGACTTATTACTATACCCACAAATTACTGCGTTAGTCATTCTTCATCAGAGAAGCTTCTTGATGCTGTAAGTGTTCATTAACAAAGAAACCCACAACTGAGCAGGGTACACAGAGGAAGAGACTGTGCAATTCTCAGGCCTAAACAGAACATCTATATTATACTCTCTTTACTCAAGGCTCAGGAATTAGGGCAGAACTGGCAGGGAGAGGGAGGGCACAGAAAGATTGCAAAGGCCATAGGTGGTAAATGATTACAAGGAAACACAGTTTTCTGGACATGGAAGGGTAGTTGTACATATTGGGTTCACAACAGTGAAGCATACACAAGGCCTGTGCAAGATCAAGCCAGACAAAGTTTTTGCATGAAGAGGGGAAGTGAGCTCAAAGTCCCATGCCTAGCTAAGGAACTATATAGACAGTTAACAGCTGCTGGGGGAAGAAGAGTCAGTTTTCCTTAAGAGTGCAGCCCCTGGTAGGTAGACCACCCTCCAGAGAGATCCATACATCCAAGAGTGTATGGGCAGCATGAGCTGTTCTTGACAGGTTAACAAAAGAAAACGGACGTTAAGTTGGGATGAATCTGAATTGTGGAAACTGTGAGGAAAGGCATTGTATGAAATTCCCAAAGAACCAATAAAAATGAAAAACACCAAAATCTGATGTGATTTGAATATGATATGAACATTGCAAATACCTCAGTTGAAAGAAGATAGCTGAGCTTTCAAAGCAAAGAAATAACACCAGATGCAGAAGTCCCAAGACGTTAACATAAGAAACAAAAAAGAGCAAAGACATAACTCCTCCGAAAATTACTAATCCTGTAATAAGAGGATCTAATAAGAGTGAGTTGTGTAAAATTCCAGAGAGAAAACTCAAAAAGAATGATTATTAAGATGTTTCAAAGAAATCAAAGAAAAATTAAGCTCATTATTGAGGACATGAATAGCTAAGTGGAATAAGGGACGGGAAGTATAAAAGAGGAATTTGACAAAAGAAAAAAACACAGTACGTTAAAGAAAAAGACTCTGTAGAAAGTCCTAGCAACAGAATGGATCAAGGAAGGACAAAACATCTGAGATTAAAGACTGGGTGGGGGAACTGGGGCAACCAAACAAGGGCAAAAATAAAAGCATAGAAAGTTGTCAGTGGGAATTCCAAGCTATGTGTGATACTTGGAACAGACAAAATCTACAGATGGGTTATACATAGAATTTTCCTTTAAAAAGGAACATTTCCCAGAGTAAGTGAGAAAGTTGCTAATCCAGACACAGGAGGCATTTGGGATCAAACAGCTGCCCTTGTCATATTATAATCATAACACAAGACACACAGAACAAAGAGAGTATATTTAAAATGGCATAGAGCCTACCAAAATAGTCTAAATGGATCTCTAACAAGTATTTAAATGTCTCCCAGCTGAGAAACAGTCTAGGGCCACTTGGTTCACTGAAGAGTTTTACCAGACCTTTAACGAGGAACTAATACCAATGTTTCTCAAAATATTTTATAAAATAGAAAATGAAGGAACCATCTAAACTCATTTTGAAATTTCAGTATTACCCTGATTCCAAGACCAGATAAAGACACAACAAAAAGGAAAATTGCATACCAATTTTCCTAATTAACATAAACACAAAAATTCTCAACAAAATAGTTACAAATAGAATTCAAAACTTTCCTACCTCCCAAGGTCGCCTATTTCCGTTCTTTCTGCTGGCCTTTGGGCTTCAGTCCTGTTCCTCCACCTCCCTAATGCCTGATGTTGTTCCTCCTTTCCCATCCCTATCCCTCGCCCATCCAGGTCCCTTCCTCCTTCTGCCCCCCCCCCCCTGCTTTCTTCTTCCTCCCAAATGGGATTGAGGCATCCTCATTTCGGTCTTTCCGCTTGTTAACCTTCTTGAGTTCTGTAGCTTGTGTCCTGGGTATTCTGTACTTTTTTGGCTAACATCTACTTATTAGTGAGTACATACCATGTGTGTCCTTTTAGGTCTGAGTTACCTCACTCTGGATAATATTTTCTAGTTCCACCATTTGCCTGCAAAACTCAGGATGTCCTCATTCTTAATAGCTGAGTAGTATTCCATTGTGTAAATGAACCACATTTTCTGTATCCATTCTTTCATTGTGGGAGGTGGGGGGACCCTCTAGAATGTACTAGAGACCTGGGAGGTGAGAGACTCTCAGGACTAAAAAGGGAGAGACCTTGGATGAAGTGCTCTACAGTGGGGAGAGTGAACTTGTAGAGCCCACCTCCAGTGGAAGAACAGGGCATCAAGTGGAGAGATAGAATTGCTGTTCCACAGTCAAAAGCTCTGACCCAGAATTGTTTCTGTCTGAGGGAACTGCAGGGACAAAAATAGAGAAGAGCATGAGAGAAAGGAGGTCCAGTGACAGGCCCAAACTGGGATCCACCTCAAGGGGAGGCCAGGGCCCTGACACTGTTACTGATGCTGTGGTGTGCTTACACACAGGAGCCTAGCATGGCTGCCCTCTGAGAGGCCCAACAAGCAGCTGAAAGAGTCAGGCAAATACTAGCACTCAACCAATGGACAGAAACCAGGGACCCCTGTGGTTGAATTGGGGAAAAGCTGGAAGAAGCTGAGGAGGAGGGCAGTCACGTGGGAAGACCAGCAGTCTCCACTGATCTGGAACCCTGAGATCTCTCAAACACAGACCCACCAACCAGGCAGCATACATTAGCTGATATGAGGCCCTTGACACATATACAGCAGAGGACTGCCTGGTCTGGCCTCAGTGAGAGAAGAAGCTCCTAACCCTAGAGAGACTTGTGGTTCCAGGGAGTGAGGAGGTCTGGTGGGGTTGGGGGGGGGGGGGCATTCCTTGGAGATTGGGGGGAGTGGTGGGGGAGGAGGTATGGGATAGGATGGGGAGCAGTCAGAGGGCAGACCAGGAGGAAAATGAAGTCTGAACTGTAAAAAAAATGGATTATAGAATAAAAAAATAATAATTACTTTTAAAAAAAAAACAAGAATTCAAAAATTCCCCCTAGACATCATTCCCCATATCCAAGTTGACCCCATTTCCAGAAACATAGGGATAGTTCAATCTATGTAAATATTATAAATTACATCAATGAATTCAAGGACAGAAACCACATGGTCATCTTCATAGGCACAAAAGAGGCTTTTGACAAAATCCAATGTTCCTTCATAAGAAAGTCCTGAAGAAGCTCATAATAGAAAGAACATATTTCAACATAATAAAGACTCTATGTAAAAAACCTACAGCCAATATAATATTAAATGGGGGACAGAATTTCAAAACATTTCTAAGATTAGGAGAGAGGCAAATTAAAGGGGCACAGAGAGGAAAGGGAGAAATCAGTGTAGCCCCCTTTGTAGATCATATATATAACCACAACCATATCAAATCACAATTACACACACAGGAGACTGTAAAGACTCCACCAAAGTGGCAGGATTGGGGGTGGGGAAGTGGACTTTGAGGAGTGAAGGTGGGGGAATGGCAGTCAGAATGTAACCTTTGTAAAGAATTTTTTAAAAATTAAATTAAAAAAAGAAAAAAATTAATATACAAATATCAGTAGTATAATTTTGCCCAGGAATGATAACCCCTCTGCAGTGTACTCCCTCAGGATTGTTCAGACTGTCCTTGGCCTTCCATGCCCTCAGATGTGAAGAATGGCTTTGTGATTCTTCACAGGAGATATTTGATACAATAATCTATAGTAATTGTCTTAAATCTATAGATTGCTTTTGGTAAGAAGCTCATTTTTATATTAATTCTTCCAATGAGTGAGTATAGTATTTCTTCTAATGTCTCCCTCAGTTTCTTTCTTCATTGTCTTTAAATTTTCATTGTAGCAGACTTTTATTTTCTTAATTAGGTTTATTTCCAGGTGTTTAACTGTTTGTATGTGGCTGTGGTGAATGGGATTATTCCTCTGGTGTCTTTATTAGTAGATTTGTCGTTGGTATATAGGAAGCGTACTCACTCTCCTATGGTAATTTCTTATCCTGCCGCTCTGCTGAACGTGTTCATCAGCTCTAAGAGTTTGTTTGTGGAGCCTGTAGGGCCTCTCGTGTACATAACCAGGTCATCTGCAAAAGGGGACACTTCGGATTCTTCTTTTCCCATTTGCTTCTCTTTTTGTTTGAGCTAAGATTTCAAGCCCTGTATTGAATAAACTTGCAGAGAGTATGTCTGTGCATTGTTCCAGGTTATAGGTTGACATACCTTTGAGGTCTTTCTCTATTTAGTATAATGATGGCCACAGGTTTGTCACATATACCCTTCATTACATGGAGGTATCCTAGTCCATCTGTCACTGGGATTTTTTTTTTCAAAAGCTTTTTCCACATCTACTGAGATGATCCTGTGGTTTCTGGCTTTTATTTCATTAATGTGATTAATTATGTTTATTTATTTATTATGTATGTCAAACCATCCCTACATTGATGGAATAATTGGAATCCAATTTGGTCATAATGAATTATCTTGATGCCATGTTGAATTCACCTTCGGGATATTTTATTAATGATTTTTGTATTTATGTTCATCAAGATCATTCTGTAATTTACTTCTTTGTGTGTGTGATGTCTCTACCTGACTTCGACATCAGAGCAACACTAGCTTTATAAAGAATTTGAGACATCTTCTTTGCTTTTCTATTTCTTTTAGCATCTGTTGCAATACCTCCCTTTTCAACTCCAGTTTTATTTATTGGATCTTCTTTCTTCTTTTACTTAGCTTGACTAAGAAGTTTGTTGGTTTTATTTATCTTCTTGAACAAACCGATCTTCATGTCATTAATTCTTTGTATTTTTTTAATTCCTATTTTGTTAATTTCAGCCCCAATTTAGATGGTTTCTTCCTGTCTACTATTTAGAGGTGGCTTGTCCTTCTTCTCCTAGGCTTTATGGCATATCATTACCTTACTGTTTATCTGTTTAGTTGAGATCTCTCCAATATTTTTACATGGGCCTTTAGTGCCAGAAACACTCCTCGTGGCCATGGGACTGCTCTCATTGTGTCTCACAGATTTTGATACTTTACATTTTCATTTTCATTCAGTTTTAGGAAATGTCTCATTCCATCCTTGACTTTGTCAGTGTCCATGTATGATTAGATAGTGCATTGTTTAATCTACACGCATTTGTGTACTTTCTGTCATTTTTGAGCTGTTTATACCTGAGCCAATTCCATTATGGTCAGAAAGCTTCATTTGCTTAGAACACATTTTTCACCCTTTCACCCTGAAATGGTGTTAGTATGTGGGTCCTAGGGATCCATACTCGGGCCTTCATGCTCGAAGATCCCCTAATGCATCTGCTCAACCACTAGACTAATGGCTTACTCAAAAACATAAGTAAAACTGGTGAACTTCTTAGTCAAGTTAAGTAAAAGAAGGAGAAAGAAGATCCAAAAACATATTAAGTGTTCACTTTGATAAAATTTGATGATCAACCAAATCCAGATGGTGAACATTTCTATCCTCTCCAATTTTCCTGTTCTTTTTATTGTTATAAAGCATGAAGTTTGTCATTTTAACCAGTTATTATTTTTATTTTATGTTGTGTGTTTGTATATGTGTATATGGTATACATCTTTGTACATATATGGGTGTCGCGGCCCGAGCAAAATGTTGAGGCCCGGGCTGCCCCACGTATGGCGGCCACTGTATCCTGGCCCAAGCTGCTGCTCTGGTCCGAGAGTCGGGGTTCAGCAAGAGAGAGAGTGAGGACGGACTTGAAGAATGAAGACCAGACAGAGTGTGATTCGATCCCGTTTATTCTTCAGTCTCTCTTCCTGGTCCAAGTCCCAAGTCTAGCTGTACTCTCTAAAGAGTCTCCCTAAAGAGTGTATCTCTCTGCTGTCTGCCTCTGCCTTTTATATGTCTCACTTCTAAGCCATCCCTCTAATTACACCTTTAATCATGCCCTTAGGTCTTGTCTCTAAATCTGATCTCTAGATCACACTCTTAAGTCACACACCTTTAATCTCACACACCTTTAATCTCACACTCCTTTAATCTCACACACCCAAGGAAAGTCCTGAGTATCCTAAGCAAGATGTTATCAGAGTGTGCTCAGCTGTTGTAGGCTATTGTAATCCAAGTCTCATGTCAGGGTATATGGCTCAAGATGGCTGCAAAGCTGATAGCCGCTTTCTGCTAAAAGTTGACCCCCAACATATGGGTACATGTGTGCAGGTACACAAATACATGCATGTAGAAGCCAGAGGTTGATTTCAGATACTATCTCAATCACTCTCCACTTTATTTACTAAGACAGGGTTTCTTTCTAATCCAAAGCTCACCAGGTAAGCCAGAATATTAACACTGATACAATTCACCAAACTGAATAGTAAAATTCTAATTTTACCCATAGTAATGGGGTGCTTAATTATATGAGAATTTTATCATATTTGGGCTCATGTATCCACTGCCTCGGTTAATATGAAGGGAAATTCTATCACTAAAAGTCAGAATCCCTAATGTTGCTCTTTCCTAGCTACAGCAATCTATACCCATCTTTCAATAATAACTCTGAATATTACTGGTCTCAATTCCCTCAAAAGACACAGACTAGCATACTGAAAAAAATCATTAAAGCAGAATCCATCATTTTGTTGCCTCCAAGAAACACACCTCACCATCAAAAACCTAAACATCATATTTTGGCTGTATTTTGTCTTAGGATACTTCATTGAAACCAGACCTCAGGGTATAAGCCTGAACTCTCAACTACTATATAGGCTAAAGCAGGAGGGTTACAAATTCTAGGCCAGCCAAAGCAACCTAAAGAGACCATGTCTCAAAAATTAAAGGTTAAATGGGGGCTAGTGACATAGCCCATTGGAAGAATAGTTGCCTGCCATGTGAGAGGCTGGAGGTCAATCTCCAGAACTGAAAAAAGAAGAGAGAGATTTTATTCATAATTTGTCTCTCTCTTTCTTTCTCCCCATATACGCTCCCCCCACACACACTCACACACCACATGCACATACACACATGATTGAATTGAAGAGTATAAATTGTCATGTGTATGCGTGTGTGTGTGTGTGTGTGTGTGTGTATGTGTGTGTGTGTGTGTGTTAGAGAGAAGTTAGGGAGAAAGATAGGGGCAGGGTCATGTGCCATTTTCATTGCTACTTTATAACTGTATGTTGCATGTGTGGAGGTCAGGGGACGATTTCTGAAGTCAGTTCTTCTTTTCTCCTTGTTCCCAAGGTAGCATCTCTTTGGCTTCTACACTACTACACCAGGCTGACCAGCCCATGAAGTGCTGGCCAGTTATTCTCTTTCCACTTCTCATCCCTTCATATGAATGTTACGGTTAGCTGTATACCACCATATTTACATGGTTTCTGGAGATTGAACTTGTAATCATTCTTGCATGTCCAGCACATTTATCAGCTGAGCCTTCTCCCATGACTGGACTGTCCTTCTAATCCAATGGTTCTCAACCTGTGGTTCACAACGTCTTTGACAAACCTCTATCTACAAAAAAAATATTTGCATCACGATTCATAACAGTAGCAAAATTACAGTTATGAAGTAGCAGCAAAAATAGTTTTATGTTTGGAAATCACCACAACATGAGGAACTGTATTAAAGGTTCTCAGAATGAGGAAGGTTGAGAGCCACTGTTAATCCTCTGTGTGTGTGCACACACACACACACATTTGTTAAGTAATACGTCCACTTCCTGTTCATCACCAGTGTCCTGGTGTCACGCCTGTAATCTCCCAGAGGTGTTTGTTTGGATGCTTACTTGGCAACCTTGTTCTTGCTTCATGTTAGCAGCATTTTTTCACACTCTAAACGAGATACCAAGAATAATAATTTTTATGAAGATTCTTTTTATCAAATAAGGTTTCCTCTCAGTTTTTCATTTTGTTATACTTATTTCTTCCTTCATCTTCTATGTTAGACTTCTTCTGATATCTAGTAAGTGCTGCCTGCTCATATTTAAGAGTGGGGACCACAAAAGTGATTAGACATTCTCAGGGCATACTTGTTGAATCAGAACATCCTTGTGGGCTGATGGTTAATCAAATTTATTTAGCTGGGGGACACTTTAACTGGCAATGTTTGTCAGTCTTTCCTTTTTACTTTGTCCGACTTCTGAGAGGGGTTTGTTCCTGTCTGCAGCATCATGGCTGTAACCAGTAAGCAAAACATGGATAGCCAGGATCTCAGTAGCCACTGTGAAAAATGCCCTTGCATTTTCAGTGTGACACCCCAGCTTGTAACAGCTCTTACTATGCTTTAGAAACAGGACTTCAGCTCTACTTTACTCTCTCTAAAATTACTAAGCCATGGACTTTTGTTGAGCTGGGAAAGAAAGTCATTTGGCCCACAGAGTGAGAAGCCCCAGGATTGACTGTTTCTTAGCAGACTTTGGACAATTTCCTCTTATTTTATCACCATAAGCCCGGCCCCACTCCAACCTCCATTTACAGAATAGTCTGTTACATTCCAGAGGTTTTAAGCGGATTCTTCAGTGCATACTGGGTAGGATTGCATCATTGCCTGGACCTCCCCATTATCAGGTTAAGAATCATTTTTCCTATTGGCTCAATCATTTCCTGAACGTTCCTCTGCTTTCCAGCTATAAACGTTTGCTGTTTTCCCCTTCTTCCAGGCTCTCCTATATTTCTGCATTCATGCTCTTTATGGAAGAAATTCTTTTTTTTTAACCAATACATAAGAATTGATCATGAAGTATCTCCAGGGTACAATGTGGTATTTTGATACATACATGCAATGTATCAGGTTAAAGTAAATTGATGATTTTAAATATTTACCATTTCTTTGTATTGGTAACATACAAAGTTCCTCTTCTGGATACACTAAAGCAGGCTGCAAGTTATCTTTAATCACACACACACACACACACACACACTGTGCTATTTATAGAATACTAGAACTCTCCCATCATTTGGTAAGACTTCAAGGAATGGTCACTAATGGACATTCCAATTTCTGATGCCCATGCATCTTTGTTTCTCCATCCAACAAAGCTCTCAGGAATGTATTTTGTGTCCAATCAAGCAACACTCTTGTCTGGCTGTCTAGAGCATGAGGCTATGTGCGACTTTGTGTTTTTCTGGACACAGCCCAAGCCGAAAGACTCTCACATTTTGTCTGTTCTTTATTTTCATCTCTCTTAATAGCCTGAAATTTTCTCTAAGGACAAGAAATAATGGGAGTTAGATTGTAGGAGTATTTTCCCAACCGATTCAATCTGATAAATAATAATAATGATAATAATAATAATAATGCATTTATGACTTTAGGACTCAGAGAAAGAGCATCATTTGCCCAACAGAATTACTTGTATTCTGTTTCCTAGGAAACCTTTGATAAAAAATTTTCTTTCCCAATGCTGAGCTGTTTATGAGGCTCTTAGAAATGGCCATTTTCTACTGTGTGGTCATAATTATTATGTGTTTGTCTGTTTTCCTTTCTTATAGCAGTGAGTTCCTTTAAGGCTAGGGGTTGTATGTTACTCGTTTTTATCTTCTTCTGCCCATTATCATCTTGACAAAAGCTGGTCTTAAAACACCTTTCAGAAAAGGATATGTGAGAAATGGCAGGATTCCCAACAAGGAAACTGCAGGACTACATTTAAATTTCCCACTACTCTGTAGCACCTTGCCCAGCACTGTGTGACTGTGACTCTGTGTGTGTGTGTGTGTGTGTGTGTGTGTCTGTGTGTGTCTGTGTCTGTATGTCTATATGTATCTATGTGTGTGTCTGTATGTCTATGTGTGTCTGTGTCTCTGTTTTTGTCTGTGTGTGTGTGTCTGTATGTCTATGTGTGTCTCTGTGTGTGTCTGTGTGTGTCTATATGTCTATGTGTGTCTGTGTCTGTATGTCTATATGTATCTATGTGTGTGTCTGTATGTCTATGTGTGTCTGTGTGTGTGTGTCTATGTGTGTCTGTGTGTGTCTGTATGTCTATGTGTGTCTGTGTGTGTGTCTGTGTGTGTCTGTGTCTGTATATCTATATGTATCTATGTGTGTGTCTGTATGTCTATGTGTGTCTGTGTCTGTGTGTATGTCTGTCTGTGTCTGTATGTCTATATGTATCTATGTGTGTGTCTGTATGTCTATGTGTGTCTGTGTCTGTATGTCTATATGTATCTATGTGTGTGTCTGTATGTCTATGTGTGTCTGTGTGTGTGTTGGGTGAAAAGATAAACTGCAGAATCTTAAACAAAACATAGCTAGAACAGCTGTTTTTAGAAGATAAAGACAGAGCATGGCCTCCTCCTCGTGTTTCTGCTGAGATTGTCTTTAGCTACAACAATGCTATCTATAGATTAAAGAAACAAAGGCACTTTAAAAGAATTACTGGACTAGAAAGCTAACAGTGACAGCATAATTAAGAATAAAGAACAATTATTAAGCACTGGTGAAAAGAATGTGTTATAAACTCAAGCTGCCTGCGTTCCACTAGCAGCTCACAAGCAGGAGCAATTCAGATGTCCAGAAACCCAGGAAAAGCAGATCCCAGCAGCCTCTGGCACACAGCACACAGTAAGTGGTAGTAACTTCTGAAAGGGCTGAAAAGCATACTTTTAAACCACTGATCTAATCTTTATGAGCCCTGGTCCTATTGAGCCCCCTGTATTAATTGCACCTTTGATGCTTCTACAAGGTCTCGGAGACAATGCAGTCCTAACAACATGGGTGCTCAGGCTACCAGGCTTGCTCTTCTCCAGGAGTGGATCTGGAGAGTTCATATGATTAAGACTCACGTGATCTTTTTACAGAGATATTTACCTTTTCTGATCCTTGACTGTTGATGTTTGATGAATGCCTTGTTCCACCTTGCCTTCAGGCCATAATGTTGGCTCATAGGCCTGGAGGCTATGGCCCCTCCCATGGGCCTCCATTGGAGAAGTTCTTAGTCTGCATGGTTTCTGTTGCAAACCCAGACCATTCCTAGTCAGCAGACATTTATATAGCATCTTTACTCCTTCTCTCTTGGTATGTGGGAATTTTTGGACACCTACCTGCTGTGGACATGAGTTTTGTCCCAGGCCCACATGGGTAAGTTGTCTATTAAGAAAATGAGAAGGGCCAGTTGTGCAGGTTAATATCTGGACTCTCATCCCTTGGGGGGCTCGGCAAGGAAGATCTTGAGTTGGGACCAGCCTAGATGCAGAACAAGACTTGTTTGAAGAAGATGAGGAGGAGCCACAGATCCGCAGGATCAGCAGCAGCTTACAGCCCCCAGGGTGATGTTCTGAGCCTCACAACTGACCTGGAAAAAGAGAAGAAACTAATGGTAACACCTATTAGTTTCCTGTCCCTGCTCTATCAGTGCCAGCAAAACTGGTGTCAATATCCTTTAATTGCAGACTTCTACACAGACTCCTGCTTGCCTGAGCTTGATTTAACAAGCACAAGCCAAATCCCAGTGGTTTTACAGGCAAGAGAAACTGGGATTGAATAGTGACTCTGAAACTAGAAATTTATAGCGTCCAGCAAGACTATTCAAATGTGGCTGAGCAGAGGCTGGGGAGATGGCTCACTGGGTAAGAGTGCTTGTTCTTTGAGTATGAATCCCCAGCAGCCACATAAAAATAGGAGGACATGGCTGTGAATGCTTGTAACCCCACCAAGGGAAGGGGACAGAGACAGGTAGGTCCTAGGAACTCACTGGCCATCTAGCCTGACCTAAATAGTGAGCTTCAAGTTCAGCAAGAAAGAGCCTATCTCAAGACAATGAGAGAGATAGTGCAAGTTCAGCAAGAAAGATCCTATCTCAAGACAATAAGAGAGATAGTGAGAATTCAAGATACCAAACATCCTCCTCTGACCTAGGCAAGGACACACAAACACCACATCCATGTACTATACAACACACACACACACCATCCACATACTATACAACACACACACAAACACCACATCCACATACTATAAAAACACATACCATATCCACATACTATACAACACACACACCACATCCACATACTATACAACACACACTCACACACACACACAAACACCACATTCACATACTATACAACACACACACACACCACATCCACATACTATACAACACACACATACACTCACACACACACAAACACCACATACTATACAACACACACATTCATACACACACAAACACCACATCCACATACTATACAACACACACACACACATGTTTTTTATTTTGCAAAAAGACTAGGCAGCTAACAAAATAACACTTCAGGAAGCCAACCCCCCTCTTTCATTTTATTACAAAGCATCTCAGAGAGCAAAGCTGGAAGGATTTAATAGTGACTGTCACATGCCCACCACCTGAGGTCCCATTAACATCTTCCTATATTTGTTTTATCATTTGTGTATCCAGTCATCCAAACACATTTTTTTTCATTTCAAGATAAATAGCAGGCATTACTCTTGGCTATTAAATTCACATTAAATGAAATATGCAATCTTTTTTTATACTGCTTTATTTTTATATGTGGAGAATGGGGTGTGCTGTGTGCATGCTGTAGTGCCTATGTAGAGGTCAGAGAACAGTTTTCAGGAACTGGTTGTCTCCTTCCACCATGTGGATCTTTTACCTGCACCGTTACCTACTGAGCCATCCACCAGCCCAAAACACACAAATCCTAAATGTACATTTGCTAAAAATGTATCATAGCATTTTCTCCAGCACTCCCCCCACAACCTCTGTCCCCACACCAACCCCAAAGAAGGCACTCACTGCTCATTTTTCCTACTGTAGCCACTCAACAAGAGCTCTCTCCCATTTGGCTTTTCACTGAAACTATGCCGCTATAGCTATTTTCCCAGCTCTTAGAATTTGACTCAGGCAAAGAACTTAACTGTTTCTCCTCTTGGTCTCCTTTTCCTTCCTACCATAATCAGGGCTGGGCTTCTCCTCTAGAAATGGTGGAAAGAACATTTGTTAAATGGTATGTCCAGTGACCTTGTAGCTTATAGTTATACTCACTGTCAAGTCTACTAGGCTAGAATTCATTAGACCTTCTCTTGGCAGCATCTACTTTTAAAGACCACACTGGTTTGGGAAAGACTACACCAAACAAAAACATGAAACCAAAACACCTAACCCATCAGTCCATTCTGGATGACAGTCCATTATAATTGGTCTCCTCTTCCCTATCTCTGAGTTATTGAAAATTTTGGCTTTCATGGGTAACACTATAACAGGAGATTCAGCTAGAAATACTCCAAAAACACTGTTTTCATCATGGGATACATGAACTAAGGAGAAGTTTTAGAATCATATGACATCTAGACATTAATAGAAAACACAGGCATCTTATAGTCCAATGATTGACATTTTTCTGGGCACAGGGAAGTCTTTGTTAAATGGACTTGGGGAAAATAAATAAAAAATTGATGAATGATGAGAAGATCATTAGGAGTCTCTTAAGCATCCAAAGCAAAAACATGAGGGTGGGGGTTGTATATACTACAGCAGCTTGAGGCTCATAACGATGTCTGATGGATGGAAAGATGGGCAATCTGGCAATGCCTTGACATGGAATGAAACAAAGACATCGCTTTTCTCCTAACTTCTTCATAACTACCAATACACACACACACACACACACACACACACACACAGAGAGAGAGAGAGAGAGAGAGAGAGAGAGAGAGAGAGAGACCTGCTGAGGGTACTACAAGGGGACCTTGGCTTTCTCCTGGATGGTTGCCTCTCTCCCTAAAGTCTGAACTCTGGTATCTCAATACCCAGCAAGGTCATTGCTCTCAGGACAAGGCAATGAAGAAATGAGTTAAGGCTTCATAGTCTTTTATTGGTTGTCTAATGACTTCATCCCGAGCTGGAGAGATCAGTATCATCTTCATTTTACAGCTGGATTAGCAAAGATCCAGAGAGAGGATGGCCTCCCACTAACTAGACTAGTCGAGATGTGTCCTCTGACTTACTGTCTTGTGAGAATGAGTCCCCAAGATGATTTAGGTGACTCCTGACTGGAGCATACAGCAATAGCTGCTCAGACTTTGGAGTCTGCTGATGGGAAGCAACAGGCCTATGGCTGTTAGAGCCTCAGAGCTTGGAAATGGAGCTCCTAGCACCATGGGGTCTGGGGTACCCCTCCAGAGTGTGAAATCACCCTTCTGGGGATGATGATCTTATCCTTAGCCTCAGCTCTCCTCCCTTGTGATTTGGGTCAATGTGACATTTTCCTTAAACAGACCACACTGGAGTCCCATGAGGGAACCAGGTTCTAGCCAGCAACTCTAAAAAAAAAAAAAAAAAAAAAAAAAAAAAAAAAAAAGTGTTAAGGGGCTAGAGAAATGGCTCAGTGGTTTGTTTACTTTGTTTTTGGTTTTTTATTGTATTGAGGAGGGTGTTTTGGCTTTTTAAATAGCACTTTCAATGGAAGGTTTAATTGATATCAGCTTGATTTCCGTAAGAGAAGTCTCCATTCAGTTTGTTTGTTTGTTTGTTTGTTTGTTTGTTTGTTTTACAAATTGTGTAGCCACTAGAAAACTTTACTCATGGGAGGATTTTTTTAAAAGGCTAAATCTAAACACTTTCATTGTTGCAAAATTTCATAAAGTCTTGGGAACTTGGATTTTTCTCTGAGGATTGCAGCTTTCTAAAATTTAATATGTATATTAATCACCCTATGCATTGCTCAAATGAAGATTCTGGCTTAGACAGCTTTCTGTTACTATAACAAATATTTAAGATAATCAACTTTTTAGAAAGAGGGGGATGTTCTGGCTCATGTTTTTGGGCTGTTTCAGTCCATGATCAGTTGCTTCTCTTGCTATGTGCCTACTATAAGGCATCACATCATGGCAGGAGCACATGACTAAAGACTGCCCACCTCATAGGTGGACACAAGGAAAGGACAAGGAAAGAGGAAGGTCTGGGTCCCACTAAGCCCTTCAAGGAGCACAGTGATCGGAAGACCATCCACTAGGCCCCGCCTCTCCACCACTTCCCAATAGTCATCAAAAGCTGGACACTAAGCCTTTAATTCATGGGTCTTTCGAGGACAAGATCCAAGCTACAGCAAGGGATCTAAGCTATGGCTTGCATTTCTCCCAGTTGCTTAGAGATACAGAGACTGCTTGCCTCAACTACACACTAATAAAGCCACAACTCATCCTCTGATACCAGACAGAGCAGAGTAAATATCACAGACCCTGGAAATATTATAGGGCCCAGTCCATAACAATCAAAACAATAAGCTTAGAAGTAAGTAAACTCAAGAAAATTATTAGTTTCTCTAAGGTGCTTGCTTTGATTAAGCATTTGACCCAAGGGGAGAGACTGCACAGGCTCCCTGGAGAAGTTCCTCTTTCATCTTCCGTTGCCCATTAAGAAGCAGTTGTTTCTCTCTCCTCAACATGATGGAAGAATTTTGCACAATCTGCTGCCTGTGGAATGTAGAGTTCAGTGTTGGGAGGGAATGGGAGGACTGTAGAATGCGAAGTCCTCATACCCACCTCTGTCAAAGGATTTAAGCAGGCGAAATAACCCATTGCAATATGAGGTTCATTGACAGACAGACAGACAGACAGACAGACAGACGCTTCAAACTGCTGAGAGCCCTGGAAGTTGTTGCAACCAGGCCATGCTTTCAGGACGGAAGCTCAGCAGTGCTAGCATTTTCTGCACAAAAACAAGGACAAACATGGAGCAGAGGGACCAACCTGAGGTACTCTGATATGAGAACAGAACAAAAACGTGCGAAAGTTTTCTCTGCTGGTCTCTCTTCCTCTGACTTTAAAGATAGAACATGCTTGTGTAGAAAAGCCAGCACAGGATGTGAGGAGAAGAAGAAAGACAGCAGTGCAGAGGTTCTATAGGCTCTGAGGGCTCTGCAGCGTGGCACACGGAGCCTGGGAGATCTCTGAGCTCAGCCCGAAGTACTGCAAATCCCAAAACCGAATAGCTCAGAAAGGATGCCTCCAGATATTGGTTGTTTATCTGACACCCCTCTAAGTATTTGACATTAGAGGAATGTAATTCTCAGGACAACCCCGAGTAATAGATGTTTTTATCCTCCATCTTACAATTGTAGAAACTGAGGCACTAAGAGGTTATTTACCAACAGGGTGGTGGATGGAGCTGAAATCTGTGTCAGATAATCTGACTTCAGAGCAAAGATCTCAAGCAAATCACATGTCACAAGTATCTCTGAACATGTGATCTCTGCCTACTCTGCCAGGTACTAGCTATACTCTGATACCTACTGTTGGTTGTGATATCCTGCCTCAACTCAACTGGTAGTATATAGTGTTTCCTCCTTCTCCTCCTCTTCCTCCTTCTCCTCCTTCTCTTCTTCCTTCTCCTCCTCTTCCTCTTCCTCCTCCTTTTTCCTCCTCCTCTTCTTCTTCCTCCTCCTCCTCCCCTTCCTTCAAGACTGTGTCTTACATGTGTGGTCCCTACAATGGCTCTAAACTCAGCAATCCTTTTGTTTCCCCCTGTGTTCTGGGATTATAGACATAAGCCACGAAGTCTGGCTCTCTGCCACAGAACATAAGATTAAATATTACTTTTGGAAATAGCTCATTCGGCATCTTCAGGCCATGGTGCTGTTGGAGGTGACGGTTGGCAGATGTTGCTGACCCTGTGTAAGACAGACTATTCATACAGAGAACCAAAAGACTTGGTGAACATTAAAAATGTGTTGTAAAGGGTATTGAAAACGAAAGTCAAGGGTTTGCCATAGGCGATGAAGTGCCATGGAGTGTTCAGAACAGGAGAGCTGAGTGAGAAATGGTGCTGAGAAATAAATGTGCAAGGAAAGACAAAGAAAGATAAGCACACTGTGGTGGTGTTATTCTTTTAGGTAATCTTTTTGAAAAAAATAGTGTATACACACAGTAAAGTATGTCTAAGAGTTTGAATATCATTTCTACCTACTTCTGGCCTTCATTTTCCTCCTCAGCACCTTACTTTCTGTTTTTAATTTCACAGCATATCTGGGACACTATTTCATGTCAGCATGTATCCACCAGCCTCCCTTTACTGAATGGCTGGATTGTAGTTTCTTGCATAAATACATCTGATGAGGACAAAGGATCACAAAGGGACACACCAAGAAGGAGAGAGAGATACACATAAATAAAAATAAATCCTTGTCTTAAAGAATACACAAAAAGCACAAGTGAAAAGATTACACTTCTTCCTAAGGACAGAAAACTGGAAACAACCTAGATTTCCATAGCTAGGGAAGGGCCAGCTAAAATCACATAAATGCACACAGGCAGACGCTGCTGACATTGGTGATGTTTGTCTTCAGTCTGTGCTTTCACAATGAAGAGCCCAGTGTGTGATTAACTAAAAAGCCCATCTTTCAAATGGCTTCCTTGTGCACTTAGGTTTCTATAAACCCATTTATATGTTTGTGGTGATATATATGCATGTTTCCTCTGTCTCCATATTGCGTGTGTTTTCTGTATGAGTATGTGTTCCTTTGTAGTAACAAGAATGGTTTAACTGCTTTTAAAACATCTGATTGCTCCATAGGCACAAGTTTCTGTAGGACATGCACCTGCTGTGTGCTGGTTCTGTTCTGGGTGTTTGCTTTGGGCATGTACCTGCTGTGTGCTGGTTCTGCTCTGGGTTCCTCTGAGCTGGTCTTAGTATTTGACTACTGCTTCTCACCTCTAGCCTTACTGTTTAGAACCAAAGAATGTTGGGATTGTAAAATGTAGCTTGGGTCCTTATTTGACAGGTGAGGTCACCAAGGGCTGTAAAAATCACTTACCAAAAAGGTAAGTAATTTATTGAGGGTTACACAGCCATTTATCCCCAAAATAATATGCAAGCACTCAACCAAACTGTGCTACTGTCCCCCAACCTGAGTGCAGATCCCTTCCAAGCAGGGTAGTCATCGTAAATGCCTCATCCCCTGGGAGACCTTGTCTAGGCAAACCTGGGATGGAACATAAAAGGGCCCTGAGTAAGACTGTCATTAGAGGGGAGGAGCCTGACCCTGCCAGGCTGAAACAGCTTTATTAGAGCTCCGACTCTGCCTAGGTGGCAGGCTGCAGGCATTAGCAGAAGAGCTTCCCTGGGCTAGTGCCAGAAGTCAGTTAATTATAAGGCAACGTGGACCTAAAATGGCCCATTAAATGTGTTTGCATTGCACCAAGCAGAGCTCAACCTCTTTGCTACTTTCTAAAAAAAAAAAAAAAAAAGATTAATAATAACACTTTTGACCTTTTATATACTTTCCTGGATGTTTGGGTGATCCCTGGCATAGTCACATCACAGGGTATGGTCGGGGGCACACCATTGTCCACTTACCCTCCCTGAGCGTCTCTCACATATACTGCCCCTCCTGCCTTGGCTCAGCCCACACCAGGGCTCTCAGAGCTCAAGTCATCCATCAAAGCATTTCCCTACAAAGAGAAACTTCCCAACCAGCTTCTATAAAACTAAAATTCCTCTATTTAATTGCACATAAAATTCTAGAGAGCTAGGATGGCAGAGTTCTGGGGCTCAGAATCTTTGAGCTAGAATGGCCCTAAAAACGAGTACTATCCATTTGGTTTATAACTATCAGTCCCCTAAGGCTCTAGGAAGGGAGGGTGCTTGCCCAAGCCACAGACATGCAACTTGGAGACAGCTCAGAGAATTCACGGATCTTGGCTTTTAATCAAAGAATAAGCTTTCCTCTTCTTATTTATATCTACCCAAGGATCCAGGTCACTGCACCCTCCTCTCAGCAGGTAAGCTATATTAGGGAAGACTTGCAAGATGCCCAAAGCTAAGCAAGACTTTTCCCAGGGAGGTATACCAGATGGTCACAATACTTGTCTTCTACTTCAAAGTTCAGGCCTCCTGTATAGTTAGGAATGTTTGCACACATTGAAGGAAATAGATGCACTAGAGGAATGCCCTAACTCCCAGATTCTCAGTGGTAAGAAAGCACTCAGTATCTGCTGGGAGAGGAACAGTTGAGTCCAGCTTGCAAAGCATCTATCTCTGCCCACTGGTTACCTTAATCACCCCCTTAGGAGCCCCAGTAATAAGGAGAGAGTGTATTCCTTTTGCTAAGGAATTCCTCAAAGATGGAGAGGACCCAAGCTTCAGACCAGGCTGTGTGGGTTCAAAGCTGTCTTTCTAGAGCTCAGAGCTCTCTAAGCAGAAGCAAGGCCTGTGCCAAGTATGTGCAGGGATTGCAGAGGGTGTTGAGTGATAGTTGCCAAGCCTGTAAGATCACAGGCCAGCAACTCTGGACCTAGAGGGAAGCTGTGGTTCCAGGACTCTTCTCATCTTGTCTGAAGGAGAAGAGACAACCTGGACTGGGCACCATGACTCCTGGACTCTGGTCGGGACACTGCAGCTTTGCTATCATGTACCTTCTGCTACACCTGTACCTTCAAGAGGCTCTGAGTTCCTGTGTACTTGAGTGCTGTGAGTGGTAGGAATGGCTGACCATATTAACCATCAGCTCCTCCCATTCTTCCTAGTCCACGTCTCATTAGTCTTGTGACCTTCCTGGGCCTGTTCCTCCTGTAGCGCAGCCCTCAACTTCATGTTTCAAAGGCATCTTGGCTGGATCCACTCCCACGCTGGACACCTTCTAGGTGCAAACCAAAGCAATTACTGGGTGATTATGTGTCTCATGGATGTCATTGCTGGGGTGAAGAGGCCACGCCTCTTCTCCGGAACCCCAGCTTCACTGCCTAGGAGTGCCCTGAGATGTTCTTCACTAATGTGGATCTGACTGGAGATCCTGACGATCTACACACTGCTGCACAGGGACCAGGCGTTCATCTGGCTGTTGCATGGCAGGTGAGTGGGCAGGGGCTGGAAACATCAGGTGATGGGTGTCCCTGCGAGGAGCTTTCGCACTTGCGAGACAGGAGGAGTGCTGTTTGGGATGAAGCTTTGATCACTGCTTATTAGAATTTTAGATTTGGTTAGTCCACAAGATAGTCTCTCATAGTTATCAAGAAATGGAAGAACTAACCCCAAACCGCCCTGTCAATCATGGCCAAGGCTCAGGGAGGATCAGACCTTCCCCACAATAGTTGATGAACTGAAGGAGGCAGGAACTGAAATAAGAGGGAAGGATTCACACCTACCCATGCGCGCACGCACGCACACATGCACACCACGCACGCACACACTCACACATGTCTGCACACACTATATTTGGGGACCACGGGCCAGATGAGACATAGAAAAAAGCTTCATAAGGAACCTCATGAGCCATGTCCTCTCCTAATTTGAACCCATGCATTTGAGGGCAAGAACAATTTTCTCTGTGGAGAAAATAATCAGATGACCTTTGGCAAGAAGATTTGCCCTTGGTGCCTCATCTGAACTATGGGAGATACAATACAGATGATTTCACAGGCCTGCTAGTGGGGGTTCCTCTTTCACTCTGCTGCACAATAGCTCATGTGGGCCTAAAACACAGTAGACTCAGAAAACTGTATCCCCACAGCACAGCTCCAACATGGAGAACAGGAACAGAAAACCTGTTAGGTTCTGGGGCCCGGTAAGGAATGCAACAGAACCAGGAACCCAGTCAGAGATCTCTATGGGATGGTCCAAGTTTTACACCTTCTATTTTCTGCTGTTCAACAAAGTCAATGCTGGGGCTCCACCATCAGATCTGTAACTTTTTTGATAGGTGACCCCTTGTCTCCATCTATAAAATATGGGTGTCAGGGGCTAGAGAGACACCCCAGTAAGTAAAGGTTTGCTGTGCAAGCAGAAGAGCCTACGTTCAAATTCCCAGAAGGCATGTGAGGCCAGGCACAGTGCCACACATTCATATTCCCAGTGTTCTACAATAACACAGAGATGAGAACAGGAGAATCATGCACAGCAGCAGACAGCAGATACCTTGTCCCCAACAGTACAGAAGGTGAGGACTGACAGCCAAAGATGTTTTTTGGCCTCCAACAGGTGTGCCTGAACTCGCTCACACAAATGCAAACACACATGCACACATCATACACACACATACACACACATACACACAAATAAAATGAAATGTATGAGTGAGAACTAATATACCCAGCATATAAACTGAATGTTTTATTGAATTCAATTCCTCAGGCTGTCTGGACTTCTTGACTTCTTCGGGGTGTTCCCTCAGTAGAGCAAGGATCCATTAGATACCAGAGTCTGATAGCAAGTATGTCAATTACAAAAAAGGCCCAGCCTCCTGCTCTGTGCAGGCAGGCATCACTAGTTGGTCCCAGGGCCCTTTCCTACAAAGCTTGTATATGGTCCAAGAATTCTCTTCAGCATGGGTCCTCAGTATTACTACCAGTATATAACACTATCAGTATCATCAAATGCAATGAGACCCTTTAGCCATTGATGAATTTCAATAAGCTTTCAGATCAGAAATTTGTGTTGGTGAAATACTCCATGTAGGATTGGCTCTTAGCAACCATCGGTTGAAGTTGATGGGCCACTGTCTAGTTATGTGAGAGACGCTGGTTTCTAACAGGACCAGGAAGGAAAGGGAGATTAAGCAGTAGCCCCAGGAAGGCCTTAGGCGGCTCTCCAATAAATCACTTAGCTACACAGCTCAGGCGCTCATGGTGCATACTGAGGGCAGAGTCATAATGGGGCCCATTAAAAAGCAATTATACTGAGGCCTGAGACTGGAAGATGTCACCGGCTTCAGGAGGGTCTCTGTGCTCAGTCTCACTAGGTGTCATGCCAGGCTGGGACAGGGACAGAGAATTGTCACTTAGCTCTGTGGTGTCATTGTGGTGTGGGAATCTAGGGTAAGTGGGGAGGTCATGGCAGAGAGCAGGTGAGAGGCACCCAACCTTCTATATATAGGCCTTCTTGTTATGCTCATCCTTAGGGACAGCTGCAAATATGTAAACTAGAAGAGGAAGGAATGGGGTTGGCAGGGACAAATATAAAGGGCTGAGGACCAAATTGAGAGTAACCTGAGGTTCGAAGACCTGTTTCTAGAATTCTTGTCCCTGGAGCTGGAGAAATGATATGTTAACATTCAAACAGTAGAAAAGGTCTCTTGACCACTTTGAGCTCCAGTGTTTCCATAGCAACAGAATGAAGTGACTAGGATGAGCATCGGTCCAAGGCTGGCCAGCAGTAACCTCAGCCAGGGCCAACCGAATAAGAGAGAATGAAGTGAAAGCAAGTGTGCGTGTGAGTTGTGGGTAGGAAGGCAAAGACGGAAAGAGGTTTTTTTTGGAAAGGAGATGACAATCTGAAAACCCCCATGCTCATAACTGTGGGGCCAGAGCTGTGCTAAGTGTCTCATGCACAGCAATTACACCCCCTCTGGTTGGAACCTGCTGGTCTACAGTGTTTACTAATGGCTTCTCTTTCCACTCTTAAAATCTCCTTGCTTAACTGGTACAGTGGGTCACTGCCTACCTTACTCAAACCATAGAGGGAAGGCGTTACAGCCACCACTTCCCAGGAAAGGAAATCTGAACTGCAGAGAGACCCAACCGTTTCACTGGGCCACATGACTCACAATGGCATTAATTAGCCAAACACTGGAGTGGCAGCCAGGAGGTATTGCATAAACACTGATGACAGTAGGCGATTAACAACATATTTGCTGAGTTCCTCGTATGTGTCAAGTGACGTCCTGAATACTGTGGGTTATTTCATTTAATCCTCTGTGCTCAGTGACAGGATTATCAACAAACTGCTTCTTCCACCAGGAGCCTGAGATTCAGAGGGATCAACTAACTTCCTTCAGCTCACACATCCCGCAAGGAATAAGACCTACACTGGAACTCAGTTGTAGACCTCTGAGCCTGTGTTCATGATGCCTGACCAAAATGCACAGAAAGACCAAGAGAGAGCAAAAGGGGGGGGGCAACATAGGAAAGCTGTGGGGAAAGGGAGTGCTGTGGGGCTTGCGGTGCTCATACTATGCTCATATCTCTCTGCCTGGTGGGCACAGCCTCTGACCCAGGCTCTGGGCCTGGTGTTGGACACTCACCCTGTATATCCCTGAGGGAGAAGGCCTAGGGGCTGGTAATATGCTCTCCACATTGTCCTCAAGCCTTAGGTTCAGTCAACCAGAAAAGTTTCCAGATCAGGTATTGCCCATCTCAGCCCCTCCCTGGCACCCGGCAAGGAGCTGTATAACCACCTTCACATCTGCACACTGATTAGAAGATCCAGAGGAGCATTTGAGGACCAGAGGTACTTGTTTCAGCAGCTAGCCAGACTCCCCAAACTGTAAGGTCCTGCTGGGTCATTTCACAGATTGAACCACCAAGGCCCAGAAGAGAGGAAGGAGCTTGCCCAGGACTTCACAACAGTTTCCGCCACTCTTACCAGAGAATACACAGATAGCCTGCTGCTTGTCCCATGACTTTTCAAAAGTAAGAACTTAGGGGAAAGATGGAGCTTAGCATAGGGCTGCTTGCGTGAGGGACTATGGGGTGAGCATGGAATGGGCAGCTGACAAAGGGTGGGGGCATTATGGCCCTCTAAGGGTGGTAAGCACCATATTCCTTGTCATAGCCCATCCAAGGAGAGAGAGGGAGGGAGAGAGGGAAAGGAAGAGAGGGAGGAGACAGACAGACAGACAGACAGACAGACAGACAGACAGACAGACAGAGATTCATCCATTTCCATCCATTTATCTAATATTCATGAAGCATCTGTTAATTCCTAAGCCCTAACCTAGGCTCCTAAGGCCCATGGAGGCTGGAAGCCAGGGATGAGCTTCACAGAGCTCTTAGTACAGAGAAGAACATATAGGCAAACAAGCCTAAAGCATCATTGAACATGGGTTACAGACAGAAGCTCTGGTTTCAGATAGCGGTATCTGGGGTGAGATGAATGGCAAGTGACACTGAGTGATTTTGACAAACTGTACCCTGCATATGTATCTGCTTCCTCCACTACACTGCTTCATCAATGTTTTCCTCCATGATTTGTGTCTCCCTGTTTCCCTAGCTATGGGAGGACCCCAGTTAGGATAGGATTGTAATCACCAGAATGGTAGCTTTTTCCCTGCCTCCCTGCACACCATGTCCTGACTATCATCTCGCTGTGATAGGGCAAGTCAGGAGAGTATGATGGTGATGTATCTGGGTGACTTGGGTCACCTCAGGAGCATCTCCAGGGCCAGATCATACAGATACAGAAATGATGCCCTCCTGGACTGCAGAGAGGTTTACAGCTGCTATGAGACAGCAGGCAGCTTACAATTTCTAGGTTTCAGAGCCACCAAGGCACAAAAGGAAGAGCAGAATTGGAGGAGAAGTGGAGAGAGGCTGAAGGAATGCAGAAATTATCAGCAAGATGAAGAGCTTACTAACATGGGGTGGTTAAGCTACTTCTTCAAGTGCTACAAGAATTCAGTAGCTGACCAGTGAAGTGGGTCAGTGAGGATAGGCAGTAAAGGTGCTTAGTGTGCAAGCCTAGAGACCAAAGTTCAAGTCCCAGAACCCATGTAAGGATGCAAGGAGAGAACCAATCCCATAAAGTAGTCCTCTGACCTCCACATGTGCTATGCACCCATGTCCTCAGACACATTATGCATGCACATGCATGCCCATACACACACACACACACACACACACACACACACACACACACACACACACACATCTTTTAAAGAAATTCAGCTCAGGGAGCCAGGCTTAGTGTCAGGTGCTGGTACTTAAGCTATAGAAGCAAAGATAAAGAGTTCAAGGTTTATCTACAAGTAATATTTTACAGACTGAGCAGGTTGCATTTATGTATTTAGGAGAGGGGCTGGTATATGAGAGGACCTGGTGGGAGGAAATTGGGAGATATTGATGTAATTATATTATAATATCAAAAAATTAAAATTATAATTCAAAAAATAATTCAAGATCATCCTTGGCTATAGTGAATTTGAGGATATCCTGAATTGCATAAAATACTGCCAGAGAGAGAGAGAGAGAGAGAGAGAGAGAGAGAGAGAGAGAGAGAGAGAAAGAGAGAGAGAGGATCTAAGGAATCTTGACCCTGGTCAGGGAAGCTATGAAAGGATGGTCTCTGAAGTGAAGTTCAGGGCTAATGATACTGGTGGTTCTGACTCATCCCACAGGAATAGGGAATAAAGTTATTTGGAAGGTAATTATCTCATCCTGGTCATGCCTCAGGGTGGGTATAAAGGTGGTGGGATTTGATGAAGGTGCATAATCCTTGGGTCATGGGAATATGTGTTGGTTTCCTATTTATTTGTCACAGATCAAACCAGCGTCTATAACCTTCTGAAATATCTGTATCCTTCTCAGAGACAGGCAGGAGAGGGTGGAATGAAGGAGAGATGTAGGGGTTGGGAGGGGGAAAGAGGGGAAGAGGGGGATGTGGCCAAATATTGAGAAATAGCAGGGTTATAAAGAGAGTGAGTAGCTGGGGAGGGAAGACTTGAGCTGGAGGGAGTTCAAGGTCGGGGAGAAGGAGAGAAGATCTGGGATGCTAACACGAACTCTGAAATGTGTAGCAGGTACAGGTAGTGAGATTCAGAGGGAGCCTGGAGGCCAGCATGCACTTTGTTATACTTATAGGCACCACAGGTAGCTATTTGTCTCTTCTGCCAGTGTTGAGGGAGATGAGGGAACCAGCTTCACAAGTTTCTGAGGAATGCTGGCTTTTATCTAACAGCCAGAAATCCTCCTGTAATTCAGGTAGAGCCTATTTCTGGACATTGGGACTGCTTTTCGGAATCAGGGAATTGGAGTATCCTTTGGACCTAACATTCTCCTGGCAACATGTTAGCCCTGCCTACTTTTTCTGCTCTAATACAGAGAATATCACTTTTCCTTTTATCGTTTTTTAGACAGTGGCTAAAGGCCTAAACATGTTTTCCCTAACTCTCTGGGCCTTCTCACTGTTTCCCTGAAGAGTAGCCCCTCTCTACAGTGGTTTTCTATGTCTATTGCTGAGTGTGCCTGTTTCCTAGGACCTTAATGGAGGAGGTATGGCTTTCCTCTTCCCTTTCTGCTTCTCTATCCTCCCAGCATTGCTGAGATCTACAGCTTATCTGTCCTGTTGTTTTCTTTTCAAAAATGGTCATTGAGCTAAAAAGAAAGAAAGAGAGAGAGAGAGAGAGAAAGAAAGAAAGAAAGAAAGAAAGAAAGAAAGAAAGAGAAAGGAAGGAAGTAAAAGGAAGGAAGGATGGAAGAAAGGAGAGAGAGAGAGAGAGAGAGAGAGAGAGAGGAGAGAGAGAGAGAGAGAGAGAGAGAGAGAGAGAGAGAGAGAGAGAATACAAAGGTACTAGAATCTTTAAAGGTAGGCATTTTTTTAGTTACTTCTCTGGTGCTGTTCTAAAATACCATAACTAAAAGCAACTTCTACAAGGAAGAGTTTATTTGACTTACTATCCCAGATGCATGAGAGCCCATCACAGTAAGTCAGCATGGGAGCAAGCAGCAGGCATGGCAGCAGAGCAGGAAGCCGAGGGAGCTCAGATGCTCAAACAAAGCACAAAGAAGAGAGAGAAAACTAGAAGTGGTGTGAGGATCTTAATATTAAAGCTCACCCCAGTGACATACTTCTGCAAACAAGGCCACACCTCCTAAACTTCCTCAACAGTGACACCAACTAGAGACCAAGTGTTCAAGTGCCTGAGTCTATGAAGGATATTTCTCATTCAAACTACCAAACTCCACTTCTTGGTCCCATAGGCTTGTTTCCATACCATAACGCAAATGTGTCTGATGGAGCTTTGAAAGTCCCAATAGTCTTTCGTAGTCTCAACACTGTTTAAAGATCCTCAACTTCTGAAACTGAAAGTAATCTTTTAATTGTAACCCCCTGTAAAATAAAAAAGCAAATTACATACTCCCAACATATAATAGCATAGGACATACGTTACCATTCCAATAGGGAAAATGGGGACACAGAAGGAAATACTGGACCAAAGCAAGAGCAGAACTCAGGGAAACATCATGTCCTGTAGTTCCATGTCTGTTGTCAAAGGTTTTAGATGGGTCTACCCTCTCAGCTTTTCTCCTCACAACACATATCTCTTTCTCAGGCTGGTTCCATTCGCTGTATGCAGCTCTCCTAGACAGATGTCCCATGGCTCTGACATCTCCAACATTTTTGATTTCCAATGCAATCCAGGCTTCACTTTCACAGCTTAATGCAGTGGACTGTGAGGGCCTCTTCTCCCTCAGGGCCTTCATTCAGAGACTCCCCTGCCATGTTATCTGATGTCAGCAGCTCTCTGAAACTACATAGGAATAATCCATAACCTATTTATTCTTCCATCCTTCATCCCCATCAAGCCAGCACTATTTCATCAACACTGCCAAGTCTGGATCCAGTGTGGGATAGACCCTGGTCCCCTTGAATCATATTAGCACTGACATTTTTGTTCAGTTCCTTTCTAGGAAAAGAGAAATGCTCTGCCCTTTCACAGGTTAGAAGCTTAGCTGGGTGGGATCTTTCCCTGAGGGTTCCCTTTATTCCGGTGCAGCACAAACCTCTCCTTAACTGTGCTGTTCTCCTCAACAGCTACAGCCTCTCTTCCAGCACATGCCTTGGCTATAACATTAAGCTCCTTTTCTCTTTAAACTGTGCAATTTGTATTTCTTTTTGGCCCACTTGTTTTTTCTCATTGTAGACTTGTGTAGAGGTTATAAATAATTACCATACCAGAGATCCAATGTCATGCAATCTTGAAATTTTCTCCACCAATGAGAATATTTTACCTTTTAATTTAGCTTCAGGCAAGTTCTCAGGACAAGGGCAGAAGGCAGACAGATTTTTTTGCCAAAATATCACATGAATGGCCTCTATCACAGTTGCTATTGAAATGTTTGTAAACCTCTTGAGCTAGGTCTGTACAATCCACATTACTCTCAGCATGTTGCCTTCAGGGATTCTGCCAGAACCACCCAATCTCTGCTTACACATTCAACAGCTTTTCTAATCCAAAGTTCCAAAGTATTCCACATTCTTCCTAGAGAACAGCATGGTCAAGTTCTTCACAGCAACAGCCCATTCTCTGGTACTAATTTCTATATCAGCTATTCTGTGTTAGTTACTTTTCTATAGCTGTAATTTAAAATATACCATCACCCAAAGCAACTTATAAAAGAAAAGGTTTAATTGACATATGATTCCAGAAATATTGGAGTCTGTCACATCAGGGAAGCATGGCAGCAAGCAGCAAGCAGCAAGCATGACAGCCAGAGTAGGAAACTGAGAGCTTACATCTCCAAACACAAGGATGAAGCAGAGAAAGTGATCTCAAAGTGGATCAAGGCTATTCATCTCAAAGCCCATCTCTGATGACATACTTCCTCCAGCAAGACTGTACCACCTAATGCTTCCTAAACAGTGCCACCAACTGACAACCGAGTGTTCAAATGTCTGAGACTATGGGGGACATTTCTCACTGAAACCACCACACCTATCTTCTGACCATGACACTTGCCAAACCACTGTTCTAATACCTATGATGCAGGCTCCTCTCATATTCTAGAGTCTTGGATTTCTGGGTGGTGCTTGTGGAATCAAAAATAAAGGTAGCAGAGCCCAGGGGTTCTATAAAAGTACAGACTCAAGTACCTGAGTCCACACCCCACTGATTGCAAAGTTCTATGACTCTTCTTGTTTCCACGTGTGAAGTTGAGACAAGAGATCCCTCAAATGGTTAATGAAAATTAAAGAAGACGTTTCTAGAATACTTAGAAAACTACTGTTTCACAGGAAGTCTAACTAAATAAAGCCTATTCTATCTCTGCTCACAATTAATATTTTCCTGCTGTATACACCAAAGAAAATAGAGGCAGGAGCTGGGTACCATTAGACAGGAAATAACTATTTGAAGACATTTTTATTAGTGTATTTCTTGTTGCTATGACAAAATACTTGAGAAAGTAACTTAAAGGAAGAGAAATTCATTTTAAATGACATTTTTACCACATTTGGGCAGAAAGCCATGGTGCCTGAGCATTTGGTAGAGTATGCTTTTACCTCCATGAAGACAGGAAACAGATACAAGAAGGACAAGACACTCCCAAGAACTCATACACCACTCAGTGAGTTCCCTATGTCCTTTACCTAAATCCCATCTCCTAAAGCTCCCAGGACCTTCAGCACCAGGAGCAAAAGGCACCACCAGATGGGGACAGAACTGCCAACACATTGTTGGGCTGGGGGGGGGGGGGGCACATTTTATATCTAACCCATAATAATATTATTTCAACTACACATCATATCATTACATTTCTCACATTCTATGTTCTTTTTACAACATGAGTGATATATCAGGAGATAGAATGTTTCTTCTCCTTGAATCTGTGCAGGCCATTGGAACTGCCTTTAAGTAATAGAGCAGTAAGACTTCATTGCTCACAATGCAAGAGGTTTTGTAGACTCCTCCTTGGTCTCTTAAATCACTCACCTAAAGAGAAACCATGTGTCCTAAGTATGGGACATTTAGACAGTCAGTCTCAGGGAGAGCCCCATGAGAAGAACTGAAATTCTCAACTTAGATCCGCTTCTCCAACCATGTAAGCTAAACATTGTAATCCAACATTGGAAGTGGGTCCTCTAGCCCCAAACAGGCCTTCAGATAAGTCCAGTGCAGCTGATGTGTGAGTGAGCCCATAAAAAACTCCAGGTATGCACTGGCCAGATGAACACTGAGCAAACTCCTGACTCACAGAAACCACGTGTCCTAATTTACTTTCTGTCGCTGTGTTAAAACACTGACCAAAACCAACTTGGGAAGGAAGTGGTTACATTATTAGCTTACAATTCCAGGTCACAGTCCATCATCAAGGGAAACCAAAGCGGGAGCTCCAGTCAAGATCCCAGAAACGGGAACCGAAGCAGAGACCACACCTCTGCTACTGGCTTCTTTGCCCTGGGTTGCTTAGCTACCTTTCTCATACTGCTCAGACCTACCTGCCTAAATATGGGACTACCCATAGTAGAATGGGCCCTCCTATGTCAATTAACAATGAAGATAATTCCCCTCTGATATGATATAATATGACCATAGACCAATCTGATAGAGGCAATTCTTCAATTTCCCAAGTAACTGTAATTTGTATCATGATGCCATGAAAAAAACTGTCACACAGTATAAGATAGCAATTCTGGCTTCCCTCAGCTAAACTCTGAGGTAAGCAAAATAGTTAAACAGTAATAGATTACTAATACTCTCTTGTCACTAATTTCTTGAAACTAATTTGATGCATATTACTGAGTCCAGTTATCATTTTAAAATTTTTAAATTGTTATATTTAAATTATACTATAAAGGGTAAATAAAATTTATTTTAGTTCAATATAGTTAAGTAACTGAATGCTTATTGCAACTTTGTCAGGATGCATGGTGTTCTGGTCAGGCGACATGTTAAGTACCATGGAGTCACCAGCTACAAATGCAGACTTACTCCTGTGGAATGCAGTGGGGACCAAAGTCAACTCAAATCACTATTCATAACAGAATATTTTGGAAAGCCCCATCAAGAACTAAATACCTGACATAAAGAAGGGAAGGTTTATTTTGGTTCATGTTTCAGGTGATTGAAAAAGTGTCTTTTACTTTCCTCATGTAATTGTCACTTTAGAGGTTTATTGCCTCTGTCTGCTAACCTACACCCAGTCCTGGAAGCTTCTAGCCTTCATAGAACCTTAGCTAGGCCTAGAATGATTTCAGCCTTTGAGACTTACTACTGAATAAGATCACTCTTTCTAGTTCTTTCCGAACTCTAATAGGCTGCTTCCACTCAGTTGTTTTGGCTCAAATTCCTCTCTAGATTGAATGATTCAATCTGGCTTCTTCCAGCTTCTCACTGAATTGCTCTGCTTGGCCTCATACTAACTTTGGCAACATGTTCTAATCTGACATCTTCTCAAGTTCTGGCACTTTCTGTCTTCACCTGTGTCTAGCTTCTTCTCTCTTCAACCTGTCTCTGTAAAGCTCTCCAAGTAAAACTCTCTCTCTCTCTCTCTCTCTCTCTCTCTCTCTCTCTCTCTCTCTCTCTCTCTCTGCACTGCTTCCTCTTATAACTTCCCTTTCCTCTCTCTTCTCATGAGGGTCGGGCATATTTTATTCTGTCAAATCTTTACCTGATTCATCACTTTGTCTGCTACTCAATTACACATCACTTTCAAACATGGCTGCTTCTTTCTACAAATTAACTTAGCTTCATTGTTTGGGATTAAAGGTGTGTACTAAAGGCATGTCTTTATTCCAGCCAGAGGGATTAAAGGTGTGAGCTAAGGTTGAGCCACACCAGAACTAGAAACAGATTTTACCAGTAAACAACACAATCTCAGGGTTCACAGTGTGATCAAATATTCTGCAACATTTCCCTCTTCTTTCTTTTTTTTTTCCTTTGTTTGAGCTAAAAAAAAAAAAAATGTACACAGTTTAAGTTTTACAACAGAAACAATTATCGGTCCCATGAATTTAGCAGTCTGAATGCCCTTATGAAGATCTGTTGATGCAATGACCCTTCATAACTGCAGTCCTGGACCATCTGTCTTCAGCAACAGTTCCTTTCAGCATCAAGGTTTCAGTCTGACAAGCAATCTGTCCTTTTTCAGTTTGTTGAGCTGTCCCTATGCAAGGAGGATCAGCTTTCTTTATTGTCTGAGTTGCTGTCTTTCTTTGTCTCTTCCTTCCTTGTGCCTTTAAGGTGGAAGTTTCTCAGACTTACATTAGATCTTTATCAATTTTGATAGAAGCCATAGTCTTTCACCACCCGTGGAAATATAGGAAAAAAAAAAAACCTCATCCCCAAAGTAACACATTACCTGTAATGTGTTTATAAAAAGATAAAGAGAAGAAGGATATGTTTTGGTGGATGTGTGGTGAGGTGTAGGGGGACGGGGTGCCTCGGCGGGCCCATGCTGAGGCATCCCTTCCCCCTGAGAGGCCAGTCACATGACAGTATAGTATAAAATAGAGTTTATTCAGGGCATGGGGAGGGGAGTTAAGAGGGTAGTAGAGGCAGAGAGAGAGAGGGAGAGAGAGAGAGAGAGAGAGAGAGAGAGAGAGAGCGCAGAGAGAGCGCAGAGGAGTAGAGAAGTAGAGGCAGGCCATGAGCACATGGAGAGAGAAGGGGAAAGGGAATGGGGAGAGAGACCAGGCAGAGGGAGAGCAGGAAGGCAAGAGCAAGAGACAGCTGAGTCCGCAAGCAACCCCTTTTATAGTGAGTCAGGCATACCTGGCTGTTGCTAGGTAACTGTGGGGCAGAGTTTAGACAAAATGCTAGCAACTTGACTTCCATTCTGATGGTAAAACATCTTTAAAGTATACAGGTTGACCTAATTCAGCAGTGTCTTCGAGCTAATCTTATTCACCCTTTCTGTTTATCAAGGTACAATTAGATCTTTATGAACCCACACATAAACTAGACACGTTAAGCACTTGCATCCCATGTCAGGCTCCACACCGTCAAGCTGGGCTTCTTAACATTGTCAACGGGCTATCTATCTTGAACTTCAATTTCATTAGGTACCATAGGTTCACAATTAAACACTTCCTGTTCTCTTATTTCCTCTGGCTTTTGTCTCCTAAGCCTTTGTACTACCATAGCTATTTTTCTTGTAGTACGGCTATTTTTCAACCTTTTTTTTTTTTTTTTGGAGGAAAAAGTATAAAGATTGAAATTGAAAGGGGGGGGGGTATTCCAGTGGTTAAAATTGCAATGAGCACAGCAATGGCTTTGTCTTTCTTTCCTTTTTTCTTTTTTTTTCTCTCACTCTCTCTCTCTCTGTCTCTGTCTCTGTCTCTCTCTCTCTCTTTTACTCTCTCTCTTTCTGTTTATTGATTTTATTTGCAGAACACACTCAGGGTATAAAATACTTCAGTTTTTTTTTTTAAACAGGGTTTAGGGTCTGCCCCAACAGTTATAACTTTACCAAGCATAAAAGACAACACATAAAAATAAACATACAATTTAAAGGGAAAGGGTTTTTTTCAAGTAACATTTCTATCCCCTCAATTCCTTCCCTTGGTTTAAGGAATCTTAATGGAGTTTCATTTTTTTAATCCAGGAAGAGTCTGTCTATATAATTAAAATTGTCTTTTGCTGTTGCTTACTGTAACTCACTGTCTCAGAGGCCCTGTGTCATTCCTCACTCTAGGCTTGAAGCTCCCGCCACTTCTTTGTAGTCTCCCAAGTCAAACCCAAAGAACTGATGGTTCCTCTGGAAACAATCTCAGGCAAATTTCTCCTCTGCAACTTTCTGTCGGATGTCTCCTGCCCTCTTTGATGTTTCTGTCAAATGTTTTCAACAATGTTGGTGGGCTTTCTCCTTCTCCAATCATGTTGAGGATCAGATGTAAAAAAAAAAAAAAAATTATTTGCCTAATGTAATTGTCATTTTGAAAGCTTACTGCCTCTGTCTGCTAACCTAGGACTAGTCCTGGAAGCTTCTAGCCTCTGTATAATCTTATCTAGGCCTAGAATGTTTTCAGCCTCTGGGACTTGGTGCTAAATGAGCTAGCCCCCTTCTTGTTCTTTCTGAACTCTGGCTGGCTGGTTCAACTTGGCTATTCTTGTTCAAACTCCTATCCAAGCTGTTATTCAATCTGGTTTTTCTCTCAGCCTCTGACTGAATTGTTCTGCTTGGCCTCAAACTAACTTTGGGAATGTATTCTAATTTTCTGGCTCCTTCTTGTTCTCTGGCTCATTCTGTCTTCACCTGTGGCTAGCTTGTCTCTATATAACTGTCCTGGTAAAATCACCTCTCTTTTCTCTGTTTGGGTTAGAATTGGGCATGTCCTATTCTGTCAAATCTTTCTCTGATTCATCACTTTGGCTGTCACTCATTTAGACATCGCCTTCAAATATGAGTGCTTCCTTTTACAAACTAACTTTACCTTTATGATTTGGGATTAAAGGTGTGTCCTAAGGCTGAGCCACACCAGAACTAAAAATAGGTTCTCCCAGTAAACAACAGAATCTCTAGGTTCACAGTGTGATTAAATTTGGCTCTACATGTGCCTGAGTACAACATCTTGGTGGAAGGAACATGAGACAGAAGAGAGCTGCTCCCCTTTAAGGTGGACAGGAAGCAGGGGGCCAGGGAACAGAAGAAGGAATTACTAGTACCACAGTGTACATGGATATACAAGTACCATAGCCTATTCCTCTTCTCCCTCCAAGTTTTGGTGATCTGTTACTTGTAACAATCCACCCTCACAGCAGGTTTTCCTCAAATGTCAAAAGTCACTGTAGACTGTTGGGTCCCCAGTACTCAGTAGGACACTCAATACCTAAACAAATAGACCTCAAATAGATAAATGATGAGGATTCTGGGATTGAGGTCAGATTCATCATTCTGTCACCTAGAGTGGCTCTATCAACTGTAGATTTATCCCCAATGCTACCTTCCCAAGGAAGTCTTGTTTGTTATTCTTTAGACTGCCCCTCTGTCATTGTCCTTTCAGCTCAGGAGCATGTATGGCTAAACAGTAATTAGCCAAGTGTGGACTCAACTCAGGTGTTGTCCCTGCTCATTTGGAACATAATGATGAATCATTTTCGAGTGCTCTAAATGAGAAGTTGTCCTCATGACCTCTCCCATGGCATCATTATTCCCTTCCTGTTTGTATAGGTTTCTTTTGTTTTACTGTTTTGGTTTGGTTTTCTAGTTTGTTTGGGGCTTATTTTTGTTTTTTACAACAGGATCTCACTACATAGCCCAGGAACCCACTATGTAGAACACACTATGTAGTTGAACACACTATGTAGACCAGGCTGGCTCACACCCACAGAGATCTGCCTGCCTCTACTGAGATTCTAGACCTAGTATCACAAGAACTTTAAGTACTATTGATAACAATACCTTTAAGTACTATTGAGAACAAACAATGTCATGAACAGATGGATATGTACTGCCAGGATGAAGCAGATGGAAGACAGAGTCAGGAACAGATGAAGCGCCTCAGGAGCTTGGCCTCACTTCTCTCCTCTTCCTGCTCAGGGGTCAGAATCACGAAGGTGGACTGGCAGCATTCAAAAAATGGTTCTGCCCACCACACCCAAGATTACCCTTGCCCTGAGCTGGTGGTTCGAAGGGGCCAGTTATTCAGTCTCACCCTGGATCTGAGTAGAGCCCTGGACAGTGAGGAGGCCCTCATCTTCACCGTGGAGACAGGTAATTGGCCTTGCCAAAAGCCCTGGTGGTCCACAGACTACCGATTTTATGACCAGTAACTTGAGACCCTTTAGTCAGTAGCCTGGGCTTTAGGAAAAAGTGAGTCTCTGAGAAGTGGGCTGAATCCTGGGGGTCTCTAATAATAGTCTCTAGGAGAAAGATAGAAAATGCTACCGGCCTAGAGCAGCCAGCTGGGTGAGGTGACCTCTCCGGAGCCCTATGTATAGGAAGGAATCCAGGGCTCGTTATGAGCATGAAAAATAGTCAGGCACTTTTGGAATCCAAATTCTTCTTTGCTTTTCCAGACAGACAAAAGACCAGCACCACTTTCTCCTCTGCCCAGGGGATGGTTGAAAGCCAGGACAGCTGAGAGATGCCTGTCCCAGGGCTTCCTGAGATTGACTAGTCCCTCCTTTTACAGCTTCCCAGCATTTGGGGAATGAAATCTGGGCTTCTAGACCTATAGCTTTTCCTCTTCTCTAAATGAATATTTTTAAGAAACGGAGTCTCATGATCCCTTCTCCTCCCTGCCAGGACCCCACGCATCTGAGGCTCTCCACACCAAAGTCGTATTCCAGACAGCAGAGCTAGAAATAGGTGACACCTGGACAGCTGCAAAAGAGGAAGAGACAGAGAATACAGTCACCGTCAGCCTCTCAAGCCCTTCCAATGCAGTCATCGGCCGATACCTGCTGAGTGCCAGGCCCTCTTCCCGCAGGAAACACAGTGACCGAAAGCTGGGCCAATTTATTCTCCTGTTCAATCCCTGGTGCCCAGGTAGGAACTGCCACATCTGAGACCAAGGGTCCCCTGGAAGCCATCTTCAAAGGCAGGCGCACCAGTGGTAGGGCAGGTGGGGAGGGGGAAGGCTTGGAAGCAAGTAAAGGGATTGGAAAACAAAAACCAAGGGCTGGGATCAGGCAGAGGTCCCAAAATCAGACATGACAATAGAGCCATTGGAGAGAGGCAGGAAATTGGAGATTTCTCACTTTAAGAGGCCAGTCAGGGGCTGGGAAAGTGGTGAGGCTGAAGGGTGGGGTGTCAATCAGGTCTACTAAGCTGATCCCTCAGTGAGGCTATTTCCATCCTTGTGAGGTGGGAGTAACAGGACCTAACTCTTGTAGAAGTGCCAGAAATTCATTGGGCAGGCACTGAAACATACAAGTCACATCACAAGGCCTCAGCAAAGGGTAGCTAGGATCAGGACCTTACTGATGTTCAGAAAAAGATGCCGCTGCCACTGGCATCAGGGTGAAACATCAGACATATCAGGATTCAAGGGGTTAGGCCCTGCTTGGGAGAAAAAACTATCCAAAAAACGTGATTCTTAGCAGGGAGAGAAGCATGGAGCCAGTAAGCCCCTTGCCCTGTCCAGACCAGGTCAGCCCCTGGGCTCTGTCACATTGCTAAGCTCTTCCTAGGACAGTGAGAACAAAGCCCCAGCCCACATGGGGTCTGCTGACTGCTTTTCAGAGGATGATGTGTTTCTGGACTCCGAGGAGGAGAGGCAGGAGTACGTGCTGAACGACAGCGGAGTCATCTTCCGAGGCGTGGAGAAGCACATCCGAGCCCAGGGCTGGAACTACGGGCAGGTCTTCAGGGGCACAACCAGACGGGGTGGACAGGGGCTGGGATGTGGTAAAGGCAGCTTAGGACACTTCCGTTTACCCACCTCTTCCTAGGAGAGGCAAGCTGGGCCAACTTAAGGCAGGCAAATCCATTCATTCTTCCATTCACTTGGCTACCATCCCCCGTGCCAAGGCCTGCCCTGGACCCTTGGAAAGAAGGAGTTATGTTAGATACAGTTTGGAAGGAGAATTCAGTTCTGTGTGGGAATATAAGTAGTTTCAATCAGTGATTGTCAAGCACGATTGTGCATTGGAGTCACTGGAGGTCTAGAATTACAGGTGGCGTAGAAGCAGGCCTAGAAATCTGGGCTTTAAACAAGTACTTAAGGCATGCTGACACTGTTGGTCTGGGACTCTGCTTTGAGAACCCCTCCATTATCTGTAGAGAACTGGTTCTATATCCACTGCAGGCATCAAAACTCGTAGATGCTCAAGCCCTTCTCTAAGAGATAAAGATTTGGGTGGGGCCTTGTGTTCAGGTCTCTCTAAGTCAATCCTAACACATAAAGCAGTGGAAATGCTGGAGAGCTGTGCTGCGTTGTCAAGGAATGACAAGCTAAAGTATATACATATTCAATTCAGACACGAGGATACAAAACATACACATGTAGGCCTGACTACAATACCAGTCACAATGAGCGAAGAATGGAGATGTACAGAACAGAAGAACAGAGCAGAGGCAGCTCAAGAGAAGGTGAAAGAATTCACATCTGGGATGGTAGATAGGTTCAGGTCCCCATCAGAGTTAGGCAAGACCTAAATGGGTGAAGGGAAGCAGCCCTAGCAACTAGGAGTTGAAATCAGGGGAGTGTAGACTCTACTAATGGACTTTGCCTGCCTAGGCTCCAGGTGCCACCTGAAACTTGACTGTCTACCTAAGGACAGGCTGACATTAAAACATTAATAGCTCCAGGACTCATCAGCAATGATACCCTGGAAGTTTGGGGTCCATCTAAAGAGTCACCACCCTTAGCTACAGTTTTTTCTACACCGCAGGAGCCCGGGGCTGTTAAACCTTCCAGATTCTCAGAGGAAGTTTGCATGGAAAATCCTAGTTGTTACATGTCGTCAGCTGATCCAAATGTACATGAAACATGTAGAAACATATAGAGTGTTAGAAAGATGGATATGTGGCTCAATAGCCATCAGGGGAGGCGTGGGAAGGACATGGAAGGTTGCGGTTCCAAGATGACCTTTGAAGAAGGATTTTAATGTCCCCAAGGGGAGTTGGTGCAAACTGATACAGACACACACAACAGATGGGGTGGGGTTTGGGGAGGGACTGGATAAGACTCTGCCTCTGAGTACAGCTCCTCTGGGATCAGTTTGAAGAGGATATCCTGAACATCTGCCTCTCCATTCTGGACCGAAGTCCTAGTCACCAGGATGACCCAGCCACTGATGTATCCCACCGCCATGACCCAGTCTATGTCACCAGGATCATCAGTGCCATGGTAAGGAGGCCATTACCATCCGTACAGCCTGCCTTCAAGGATCCCCCAAACCAGTCCCAGCACCACACCCTAAGAATCCCACTAAGTCTCACCTCTTGCTTTCTTCATTGTTGTGTAACTAACCACACCCAAACTCCATGTTATCAAACACCCTGGGTTACAGTCAATTCTGTAGGCCAAGAATTTGGCAGGACACCATGAAAATGGCTTGCCCCAGCTCCTGGATGCTTTGGCTTGGGGTTCCTGAATGGCTGCAGGTGCCCAAGGTGGTTAGGTACTATCCTATATCTTAAGCCTTTGACTCTGGCACTTGGTAGCTCTTCGTTTCCTGCTCATCCCCTGCCTGCTGGGTTTCTCAGCCCTCACTCAGGCCTCCAGGCTGGAGAGGACTAGAAACTTCGACTGGCCAGTAATCTCACTTCTGTGATCAAAGCAACAAAGCAAGGGCATTTCTGTCAAAAGGGTATGGGCCCAGATCCCACTTCTCCAGGGAAGGAGTGCCCACTTCAACGGATCATAAGCTGGAGGTCATATGCCACAAAAGGGAGGAAGACAGCCTACTATTCGAATTGGTTTTTATTATTTTTTAATTAAAATATAATTACATCACCATGCCCTTTCTCTTTCGGCACTACAATACCTCTCTTGTACCTCTCCTTGCTCTCTCTCAAAATCATTGCCTCTTTTCCCCATTGTTATTGGTGTGTGTGTGTGTGTGTGTGTGTGTGTGTGTGTGTGTGTCTGTGTATACAATGCTTAAATATATAATATATAAATACAACCTTCTTAGCCTGTGTAGTGTTGCTTGTATGTATATGATTTCAGGGCTGACCACGTAGTACTGGATAACAAATTAGGGAACGCATCCCTAGGGAAGACCATTCCCTCACACTCTGACTCATAGCTGTCTGGAGTTCTTTGTCTTAGGTGGACTCCATGAGATCTCCCCCTTGCATGTTAGCATGTCTGTGGCTATTGCACTAGTTTAAGCAGCCATTCTGTTGAGGTACCAAAGGTGAAGCTTCCAGGACTTTAGAATGATGATGAAGGTCAGAGAGTCAAGACCAGTGAAGGATCCCAGACCTGGCACACTGCAGCCCAGTGACAGCCACACAGGCTGCGAGTCTAAGTCTCGAACTCATGGATCACATGCTTTGCATGGATCACACTGGAGCAGGTCCCTCCTTCATCTCTGAATTTCACTTTTCTCCTCCGAAAAAAATACAGGAGGATAAAGGGCTTTATATTACAGACTTAAAGCAAGTTAATCCTCTAGACATAAAAGTCTTGGGACAATGCTTGATGCACAGTAGTGTTCAACAGGCACCTGACTGCAGCTATGGTTACAGTACCACTAATGGTCCCAAATTTAACCAACATACACATATTTAAAGCAGGAAATACTCCCAAATCATAGATGACTTTTGACAACAGACTATTCAAATTGAAGATAATTGAAAATGATAAATAATGAAAAAGGTAGGCTTTTTTAGTTTTGAGTATGGGGAGGCGTTTAGATCAAGTCCCAGGCCTCTTGCATGCTAATCATGTGATCTACATTCCACACACATACACACACATACACACACACACACACACACACACAGAGTATTTTAAGAAATCAGTGTGCCCTAATCTTCAGGCAACTTAAAGGCAAAGAGTGACCCCATTGACTTGGGATTCCAATGCTCGAAGATGAGTTTACAATGAAGGAGATGCCTGCCCAGGGACTGACTCACACCCTCTCTACTCAGGTGAACAGCAACAATGACCGAGGTGTGGTACAAGGCCAGTGGCAGGGCAAATATGGCGGTGGCACCAGCCCACTGAACTGGAGAGGCAGTGTGGCCATCCTGCAGAAGTGGTTCAAGGGCAAGTACAAGCCAGTTAAATATGGTCAGTGTTGGGTCTTCGCTGGAGTCATGTGCACAGGTATGGAAAGAAAGACTTCTCATCAGCACACATAAACACCTTAAATTTGCATGGGTTTATATAGATTTGCATAGGTTATAATCAGTTTTTGTTAATGAAGAGGAAATAGAAATCTGGTTAAGGAAGAGAGGAACCAAACAGTTCGCTTATTTGGTACTTCAGGCTCAGGTTTGGTATAAAGCCTCCCTCTGCCTCTGTCTTGTTGGGTGTCACGGGTCAATCTCTTGGTCCGCAGATTCCCTCAGAAAGGTACATAGCATTGTTCACAGGACAATGCTACCTGCCTGCCTACCAAGACAAGGGTGACAGTAGCATCCACGGAAGCCCTCCGAGAGAGTGCAGAGGACTTGGTGGTTCTGAGGGAGGAGCTCCACAGTGGAGAGACTGGGGGCTGAGGCCAGAGAGGCAGAGCAGCCTGCAGCAGGCTCTCTGCTCCACAGTTCTCAGGTGCTTGGGGATCGCAACCAGGGTGGTATCCAACTTCAACTCAGCCCATGACACCGATGGCAATCTGAGTGTGGACAAATATGTGGACTCTTATGGCCGAACCCTGGAGGATCTGACAGAAGACAGCATGTGGTAGGTCCCAGGCCACTGAGATCGGGGTCAGGAGCCACCCAGCTCAGTGCTAAGGGCTTGGATCCCTGTCTCTCTCCTCATGTAGACATTTCCTCCTGATGTTGTCACCTCCCCTTAGCTCCCAGACAGTTATTGATGTATTTTTTCCATGAGAATAGCCTCCCCAGGGGAGTTTCACTGCCCCTTAGCCCCAGCTTAGTAAAGCAGGAGTCTGGTTTCCCTCTGGTGACCTTATATGACCCTGTGCAAGTGACACCACCGCTCCTAATCTCATGTCTTCACTGTGAACATCGGAAAATGAAAATAGTCAAGACGGCCTCACCAGGGCCCACACGTCTGCACAGCCAGCAGCCTACCCACCCTCCTGTCTATCAGGCCCAAGATAAACACACTTCCTAGTTCCCAGCACACTAAGAGTTTCCTGTTTCCTGACCTTTGTATATACTGTTCCCCCTACCCAGAAGGCTGTTCCCTTTGGTCTTTCTCTGGCTAATTCATCTGCATATAGGCTTCATATTAGTTATTGTTTACCTAGAGTAGGTATCCAGCAGCCATTCTTTGGTACAATCCCCTAATTTTCTGCACAGAATTTATTATCATGTTTGAGGCTTCTTATCTGTCTCCTTCATTAAAATGAACACACACACGTATATACACAAGGCTATACACATATTCACAAACAGAAGCACATGCGCATAAATACACAGAGACATACATATACACACATACATATATGTAAGGACACAAAAACGAAACATACCGCAGCATACAAGTAGGAAGATGCATAAACACAAAAAACCACAAATATGCAAAGATACAGACACATAAACACACAATTATGCACATATGCACACACACATATACTTATATGCACACACATGTACATACAAAAATACATTCACATACACATACGTAAAGACACACATCACAATTGCTAATATGATACCCTGCCTTTTTGCCTGGCATGGCAGCACATGATTGTGATTCTAGCACTCCAGGGGCTCAGAAAGGATGATCTGAGCTCAGCCTGGCCTACATGAGGATCTACAGACCAGCCTGGCCTACGTTGGCCAGAGAGTGTGAGCAGCATGAGGCCTTACTTGCAGTTGTATTTCTTTTATTTTGTAAGCAGGTTGTTCATATGTGGCATACATACATGCACACACAAACGTAAAAGTATCCATCAGACCAGGTGAATAAGTGATTCATGAGGTGAGATTAGTCTGCAATAGGGATTTCCCTTCTCAGGGCCTCCATATGTACATAGCTGCCTCCTTACCCATGTGTCTCTGGCAGGAATTTCCACGTCTGGAATGAGAGCTGGTTTGCACGACAGGACCTGGGCCCATCCTATGATGGCTGGCAGGTTCTGGATGCCACACCCCAAGAGGAGAGTGAAGGTAGGGATCGTTGGGTGGACCCAGCCCCGCTTGGCAGAACACTGCTCATGATATCCCTCCTGCCCAGGTATGTTCCAGTGTGGCCCTGCCTCAGTCACTGCCATCCGTGAGGGTGATGTGCATCTAGCCCACGATGGCCCCTTCGTCTTTGCCGAGGTCAATGCAGACTACATCACCTGGCTATGGCATGAGGACAAGAGGCGGGAGCGTGTGTACTCGGACACCAAGAAGATTGGCAGGTGCATCAGTACCAAGGCTGTGGGCA
This sequence comes from Arvicanthis niloticus, assembly GCF_011762505.2. Taxonomy (NCBI): domain Eukaryota; kingdom Metazoa; phylum Chordata; class Mammalia; order Rodentia; family Muridae; genus Arvicanthis; species Arvicanthis niloticus. Next base: position 100,927,815 of record NC_047659.1, read on the forward strand.
GTGACTCTCGTGTGGACATCACAGGCCTCTACAAGTATCCAGAAGGTGAGGGTCTTTATCAGCCTCCCCACGAGGGTCTGTGGGCTGCAGATAGATCCTCTCCAGATGTGAGAGGCTGGCGACAGTCACTTCGGTTCAGCATCATGTGTGCCGCCAGCGTCTGCCTTCCCTGCCTACTGCGCCTCTCTTCTGGGTTAGGTTCCCATGTATAGTAGTAAGAGTGGTGTTTCCTCAAGGTGTGTACAGAGAGTGGTCACAGGGACAGTAGCAGGTACCAGAGATGGCACAAGCAGGAGACAGGGACTGGGCACAGTGCAAAATGAGAGTTGGAGCCATTGGATCTGGTTACCTTCCAGGCCTCTGCCACAGCCTAGCCCCTAGTTTGTGGAAGAAACTGTGTTTGTTGGGGAACAAAAACAAGACAGATGGAGGTTTTTTCATTGCTACCTCCAATGCTGTACCCTGAAGGTCTCCTTTTCCCATAGGAAAGCAGACCCTGGACAGGGTGGAAAGTTGGCCGTATGCCCAGCCACTTCTGGTTGTTAAGACACACTACCAAGTGATTAAGATCTGCTACAAACTGGAATCAGTTTGTCTCTGCTGCTCCCTGAACACAAACCAGAGCAGTGACACTAGCGGGTTACAGGAAGGAGGATGGGTCTGTTCCAGAGTCTCTGCCAGAGCTGCTGTGTAGTCTTTTGGGTATTGCCTCTGCCCAGATAATCTGAGGCTCCCTATGTCCCGTGAGACTGCCATCGGGGCCACGGCCCTCTGTGGTAGGGAGTTCATATTTACCAGCCACTCTGCGGTTGAAAACACACCAAACCTCGACTCCATTCTCTCAGCATCCATATCCCAGACACCAGCACCGTCTTGGTTGCCATCTCTGCTGGGACCACCCACACACACACACACTTTTGTCCTTTTACACCATCAGGATAGGCTGGTTGGCAAAGAGAGCTCATCTGCCATCTGCAGAAACTTTCTGGAATTCAAAATATGGAATCCTGGGATTTGTTTGTTTGTTTGTTTGTTTGTTATTTTTTTGTACTGAATTGGCCTTGGCCTGAGATCAGCATCCTATTATATGAGTCTCTTGACATCCAGCTGTCAGAGATGCTGAAAAATCTGATTTTTGTGTGTGAGATTTCCTGATCTGATGTGCTAACAACTATGGTGATGTATATTTAAATAGAGAACCGAACATGGACGTTTGGCAAAGGGCTGTTGCTTTGGGCTATGACACTTGGGCTTCCAGTCTGAGCCCTCAGAGAGCCGTGGGAATTTAAGGTCACCACAATTGGTGGGTTTTCCCAGAGCAAATGAGCCTGGACCTGGGTTGGAAGAGTGTACTGCCTGCTCCTAATGTGAGGGTGCCCGGCAGGGTCACGGAAGGAGAGGCAGGTGTACAGCAAAGCCGTGGGGAGACTGCTCAGCGTGGAAGCCTGGGGGAGGAGGCAGCGGATCCGCAGGGCCAGTGTGCGTGGTGTCTGGCGCGATGACCTCCTCGAACCTGTCACCAAACCCAGCATTACTGGCAAGTTTAAAGTGCTGGAGCCGCCGGTGCTTGGCCAGGACCTAAAGCTGGCTCTGTGCTTGACCAACCTCACCGCCAGAGCCCAGCGGGTCCGAGTCAATGTGAGCGGTGCCACCATCCTCTATACCCGCAAGCCGGTGGCAGAGATCCTGCGTGAATCCCACGCCGTGAAGCTGGGGCCACTAGAAGGTAAGATCGGGGAGTTCTAGTGGGTTCTGGCCACTACCTCCTTTTCCAGGTTGCCTGGCGGGGAAGCAGCAGTTGGGGAGATTCCCAGATTTGCATCCGTATCCAGGAAGGACAGCCCTAAACTTTGTGGTCAGTGCTTGCCTCTTGTCCCCACTTTACAGATAAGAAAACTGAAGGTCAGAGGAGGAAATCATGGTCATGTGATTCACTGTATTATGATGGCAATACAAGTGACAGATGGCAAACTGGCCTTGAGGGAGAGGTGACTTATACCTTAGTCATCACAACTAATGGGATTATTTACAGACCAAATAAGCACATGATAGGAGCATGTCACAATGCCCAGGACATGCTCTATGTCGCTTTTCTAACGTCCTCAGGCATCTTAAATACTAGCAATGGCCCCATCCTTTGGAGAAGTCAACCCACACCCAGAGTTCAAATTCACACCTGGTACATGTGGAGGCAGGCATGACCCAAACCCAGACAGCCTGGCTTAGAGGAACTCGGGGAGCTTGGGGGTGAGGGTTCTAGGTCCAGAACACTGCCAGAGCCCAGCACCTCAGCACTCAGCTCTTTGTTTACAGGCTGTACAGGGGATGGCTCATTCTATGCCAATGACGCTCCCTTGATGGGACATTTGCCTAAGAGCCACACTTGACATTTCACTGCAAAACACCATCATGGCCCCTGACTTTGCTTTGCTTTGCTTTTTTAATTATTATTATTTTTGTTTGGGTTTTGTGTGTTTGTGTTTTGGTTTTTTGTTTGTTTTTTGATTTGTTTCTGTTTTTGTTGTTATTAATTGGGCAGGGATGTTCTTTGTGAGCCTTGAACACCTCATTCTTCCTGTGTGGTTTGGACCCCATTTGCTCACTCTTCCACCCTTTTCCTAATTGCCTGTCTCCTCATGTCATCTGTCTCTACCTGACTCTTCACACATATGGTCCCTCTCTGTCTCCCTAGCTATGTGTCACTGTTCTCTCCATCTCTGTATGCCTCCCATTTCTGACTCTGTCCCCACACCTTTCCTAACTGTGTGTGTTGTGTGTGTGAGTATCATGTGTCTGTCTCTGTCTTTTCTTTTACAAGCTGTCTAAATTCTAAGGATACAGATATACAAACTTAACTGCTGTCACCCCTCTGGCCCAGCTCCTGGCACACATACCTTGTGGGTTTGACAGGCATGAAGGGAGTGCCAGACAGCTTTAGCTCTGACTACCATTTCTTTTCACAAAATCTAAATCACAAAATAACACTTTGTAATAGAATAAATTAGCATCTCCTGGCTTTTAGCATTTTTCATGTTCAAAATAATACATATTCATTAAAGAACTTAAAAAGCAAAAGAGAAAAATGGCCTCTCATCTCACCCCTACCTAGGGACTGCTGGCAGGTCCTTCTAAATGTGCACTGCTGTTTGCCTTTTGAAAAGCATAGTCCTAATTAAATATTGCCATGCTGTGCACTCTTCATATTAAATTATAACTCATTTTATAAGCTCTTTATAGATATCACTTTACTCGGTTTAGATTTTTAGATAAATTCAAGGTGGCTTTTTTCTCCCAAAGAACCAGCACTAGGTTTGGTTGGTTTTCAATTCTGACATTTTTTTTTCCTTTTTAGCTTTAACTTTCATTGGTTTCTACTTTAATTCTTATTATTCCCTTTATCTTTCTTTTGTACTGTTCTCTTTTTGTATGATTCCTTTGTTCTTTCTTTTGTTGGTTGGTTGGCTGGCTGGCTGCTGGCTGGCTGGCTACTTGACTGCCTGCCTGCCTGCCTGCCTGCCTGCCTGCCTGCCTGCCTGCCTGCCTGCCTGCTTGCTTGCTTGCTTGGCTGGATGGTTAGTTGGCTGGCTGGTTGGCTGCCTAGTTGGTTGGCTTGCTGCCTAGTTGGTTGGTTGGCTGGCTGGCTGGCTGGCTGGCTGGCTGGCTGGCTGGCTGGCTGGCTGGCTGGCTGGCTGCTTGCTTGCTTGCTTGCTTGGCTGGATGGTTGACTAGCTGGATGGTTGGTTGATTGGTTGGTTGGTTGGTTGGTTGGTTGGTTGGCTGGCTGCTGGCTGCTGGCTGCTGGCTGCTGGCTGCTGGCTGCTGGCTGCTGGCTGCTGGCTGCTGGCTGCTGGCTGCTGGCTGCTGGCTGCTGGCTGCTGGCTGCTGGCTGCTGGCTGCTGGCTGCTGGCTGCTGGCTGCTGGCTGCTGGCTGCTGGCTGCTGGCTGCTGGCTGCTGGCTGCTGGCTGCTGGCTGCTGGCTGCTGGCTGCTTGCCTGTTTGTTTGTTCGCTGTAATGCTACAGATTGAATGTGGTGCTCTTTGCTTTGCAGGAACTTCACACTGAGCACCATCCCTACCCCTCCACTTTTTCTTTTCTTTTCTTTTCTTTTTTGAGCCAAGCTCTCACTGGTTTGCCAAGGCTAGCCTTCAGTGATCCTATAAGCCCAACAGGATTTTGAACTTGTGGTCCTCCTACTTCAGCCCACCAAGCAGCTCAGATTACAGACCCATGCCACCAGGCCCATCTCTATTTATCCCTTTTTTTTTTCCTGTATGTATTGGCTTTAATTTTTCTAGTTTCCTGTGGACACTTGGCTTAACGATTTTAAATCTGCCCCTTTTCACTACTGCATAATAAAAATGTCCTTCTCAGCGCTACTTTTGACATTCTTCATAAAGCATTTTTATTTTATTTTCATTTTGTTTGAAATATTTAAACATACATCTTGACATTTCTTCTTTGGAGCTAGGCATGGTGGAACAAACATGTAATTTTTATGGTCAAGAGGCTCAAGCAGGAAGGGCATGAGTTCAAGGCCAGCCTGAGTTAAGTAGCAAGAATTTTTTTTTAAGTAATAAATCCTTTAATCTCCTAACATTTTAGATTTTCCGGTTCTCTTTGTTATTGTTTTCTGTTAGATTTCCCATGGTCTGAGGGCACACACAGCATCATCTCTATTTTATACAGTTATTAATATGTTATTGATGGCACAGACTGTGATTTGTCTTGGTGAATGTTCTATATGAGCTTGAGAAGAAAGTGTATCTGCTGTGTTGGATGAAAATTCAATAATTGTCTATGAAATTCCAGCTGACTGAGGTGCTGAGGAAAGCCAGTGCTTGGGGGAAAGCCTCAGCATTTCTTAACTGTGAATAAAGTCCATGACTTAGGGGGGCTGCACATTGTGAGGGGCCACCTTTTTCAGGGGTCTGGACTGGTGCCAATGCTCTACCCAAACATCATTGGTGACACATTGGTTTTTCCTCAGGAATTTACATTCCAATGAGTTTCCAGTTGATTCTGATAATTCTGGTCCCAGGACCACTCTTGGAGAGCCAAGACCTATGACTGTGAAAGAAGTAATGATAAATGTATTTAGCACAATGCCTACAAGCTAATGAATATGTTCATTAGCTATTACTGTAAGTTGGACATAATAGTTATAGCATCTATCCAGGGATGAGTCTAAGGATTGTATCAGTTTATCCCTGAAAGTGCTTCCAGGTTCCCAGCACACCTTAGTCCTTTAATAAAAATTTGGTTTCAAAATTATTATTGTTGTTGTAACAAAGATTCTTCTAGTAGTAACCCAGTAAAGTAAGGGAACCCAGAAAACATGTTATCATCTGTTTTGTGTGACTCAAAGAGTGATCTACAACAGTGTATTTTTTTATTTTGAGTGAATTTACTAAGTAAGCAATAGAGAGGACAAAGAGATCAAATTGAATACTCAAAATTTTTCAGCAAAAGGTCTGGAGAGATGGCTCAGCAGTTAAGACCAGTGGCTGCTCTTCCAGAGGATGCAAGTTCGATTTCCAGCATCCACATGATAGCTCCTACTGATCTGTAGCTCAGGTCCAAGGGGATCTGATACCATCTGTCCTCAGCCAGCACCAGGCATGAAAGTGGTACAAATACCCATATACATTAAATAAAACTTGGGAAAAAAGTTTAATGTTTTAAACATCCAGCAGAAATCAACTGGGCAAGCTCCTACGGCAGCTGACTGGAATATCCGGTCAAGAGAGTCCAGGATAGAGTAGTTCCCCCTCTGACAAGATATCCAAGTGAAAGAACAAAGAGCAGCAGATAGAGACACCATCACCAAATCTGATGTCACAACATCCAGCAGAAACCAACTGGGGAAGTTGAGGCTGATAAGAGGAGTGCCCAGCTGAGCTTTTGTTGGGGTCCACACTAGCCCCACGTTGGGGTGGCCAAAATAATGTTGGGGTCCACACTAGCCCCACATTGGGGCGGCCAAAAAACGTCGCAGCCCAGGCAAAATGTTGAGGCCCGGGCCAACCCACGTTTGGGCGGCCACTGTATCCCAGCCCAAGCTCCCGTCTGCAGGTCGGGGTTCAGCAAGAGCGAGGGTGAGGGCAGACTCGAAGAATGGAGACCAGACAGGGTGTGATTCAATCCCGTTTATTCTTCAGTCTCTCTTCCTCTAAGTGTCTCCTTCTCTGTCTCCTCTGTCTGCTGTGTCTGATTCTGTCTGGAGCCAAGTGTCTTCTACCTAATGTCTGATGTATCTGATTCTCTGATCTCAGTCTGATTCTGATCTGTTCTGTCTCTGCCTTTTATATGTCTCACTTCTAAGCCACGCCTCTAAGTTACACCTTTAATCATGCCCTTAGGTCTTGTCTCTAACTCTGATCTCTATACTTCTAAGTCATACTCTTAAGTCACACACCTTTAATCTCACACACCTTTAATCTCACGCACCTTTAATCTCAAGGTATCTAAACCAAGATTATCGGAGTGTGCTCAGCTGTTGTAGGCTTTTGTAATCCAAGTCTCATGTCAGGGTATATGGCTCAAGATGGCTGCAAAGCTGATAGCCGCTTTCTGCTAAAAGTTGGCCCCCAACAAACTTTCTCTCTGTGGCTGAGTGTCCCATGCCTGAACGTGTGGCTTCTCTTTCCTACTTCAAGCTCTCTCAGATTGTGTGACAAACAATGGTATTGTCTGTTGAAAATGATTTTCTTCCCAACTTTTCTCAAAGGCACCGTGTTTTTCTCTTGGGATATGTTGCTGTTCTCCCTGTTCCCTGTCACAGAGTAGGGATTGGGCAGCCCATCCCTAGACCTTGAAGGACACTGAGACAAACATGTTTGTGTATGAAATGAGGAAGGGAATAACCAAATTTCTAGAGCCAGCTTCTCAGTGCACTAAGCAACCCATGACAATTTACCAAAATAATGTACCTTATAGTGTCTTAATGCACAGACCAACCTCCTGGCATATAGGAACAGCATGCTAGATGCAAAGCTTTTGGCTAATGGAAACACTTAAGAATCTTCCCTAAGTAAAATCTCAAATGTTTCTGGGTTTCAGAAATAAAGAAAAAACATAAAGCAGCAAAACAATAGTCCATTATAGTCTGGGCCACATATGTAAGCATGAACACACACACACATGAGATATAGTGGTCAAAATAATCCAAATAGAACCAAGAACTAGCTATGATTTTCAGTAAGCTACACAAGAAGAGGATGCCTAAGCAAGCTGTGTGTGGTTGGTGAGGAAGAGACACAGACGATCCAAACCATGGAAATTCAAGTCTGAGAGTACTGGCAACGGAAATCAGTAATGCCTGCCCGTGGCTGGTGGGGCTGACTAAAGACAGCCATTCGTGGTCAAGCAATATTTGGAGACATTACAAGGGAGTTTCCCCCATGAGCTTGGAAGTTAAAGGCCATTGTTTGATCTCTCTCTCTCTCTCTCTCTCTCTCTCTCTCTCTCTCTCTCTCTCTCTCTCTGATACATAGTAAGCACGCAATAAAGAGTGACTACATTCCAAGTGGGATGGGCAGATGATGTATCAAACATTTCCATCTTGAATAAGTATGAAGAGTCTGTGCAAATGTCTGGGTACTCTTGGAGACACCCATGGTACTGACTGGCCTGGATTTGAACCCAGTTGTATATGAGGTCTTTCTTGCTGTGTGCCTTTAGGTGTGAAAATACCTTCTCCAAGCCTTCAATTTAGTACCTCCAACGGTTCTACCTTTCAGAGAAGAAGATCCCAATCACAATATCTTACTCTCAGTACAAAGAAGACCTGACAGAGGATAAGAAGATCCTGTTGGCTGCCATGTGCCTTGTCAGTAAGGGAGAGAAGTTCCTGGTGGAGAAGGACATTACCCTGGAGGACTTCATCACCATCAAGGTAATTCCTGTCCACATCTACCACCATGTTGCTGGCAGAGCTGGTGGAGAGCATCCAAACCTGGGGTCTGAGTCTAGGGCACCAGCTTTGTCTCTCAAGGGTCAGGACGATTGTGGCAGTCTAACAGGGTATGTGGAGGCACAGGTGGATACAGCTAAACCCACATTCTCTGGTCTAGCCAGAACCATGGGCTCTAGGGATGTGGGGATGAGGAGGATGCTGGGTAAACTGTGGGTGTTGCCTCTCCAGGTGTTGGAGCCAGCGGTGGTAGGAGTGACAGTCGCTGTGGAAGTCTTGGTGATCAACCCCCTTTCAGAGAACGTGAAGGACTGTGTGCTGATGGTAGAGGGCAGTGGCCTTCTCCAAGGACAGCTCAGTATTGAGTAAGTGATGGGCTGTTGATTGACAGGGCCAGGCCAGGCCAAGGAAAAAGGTACTGAGAAGGTAACAGGAGGGACTCTGGGCTTCAGGAACACACCTACTACAGACATCAGCTTTTGTCCATGTCACCATTACTTCACTTACGTAGCAGATCTGCCCTTCATGCAGACGGCTACTATTTCCAGTTTTTACCCACTTGCTTCATGTTTGCTTGCTGCCTTTGTCTATTTTCTTTATTTATATATAAGGGCATTATGCCTGCATGTATGACTATGTGCCATGTTTATGCCTGGTCTCCAGAAGAGTCCAGAAGAAGGAATCAGGATCCCATTGATCTGGAGTTCCATTTGGTTGTGAGCAGCCATGTTGGTGCTGGGAATCAAACCCAAGTTCTCTAGAAAGCAGGCAGTGCTCGTAGCCTCTGAGCTAACTCTGCATCCCCATGTGCTGTCCTTCAGTCATTCATTACCCACGTTTTGATTCATATTTTCACTCCTCAGTTATATATTCCCTCAGCTCAGTTTTGACTGGTTCATCCATATAGCCAGCCATTGTTAAGTTTGCTCCCTCACTGACCCACATATTCATTTATGCATTCATTTACTCCATCTCTACAGCCCTTGGTCACATTGATCTGTGCTCTGAGTGATGTGGACTTGTTAGGGACACTAAGATGGCTGTCCCTATGAGAAGAGTATAAGGGATGAGTCTCATGGTCTAGGGTACCAGAGACAACTTGGGTGAAGTTGGAATGGGGTGAGAGAGAAGTTCTTGTGCCACTGACATTTGGGCTGGTCCCTAAATGATAATGTGAGGAGCTTTTCTGGCTTGGGGAAGGAAGACAGGATTCCCAGGCAGAGGTCTCTTATGGAAAGGGAAGGTCTCCTTAATAAGAGAATTCTGATTCTGAGGCCCTGGTATGTTGGAAAAGGAAGGGTGGCAAGATGGAACGAATGTTAGAGCCAAAAGCCAACGAGGGAAGTACGAGGTGTGCTCAGGACCAGTGAGGGAGAGGATGAACATGGCTGCAGGGGAGGAATGTGCATGATAAACAGATGGTAAAGCCAGAGGTGTTGATCCAGGGGATCTGGGGTGCACAGCCTGGCAAGCTAGACTCAAGGAAAGAGGACTGACTGACAGCCTTTTCCCTTGCTTTTGTCTCAAGGGTGCCCAGCTTGCAGCCTCAGGAGAAGGCCTTGATCCAATTCAACATAACCCCCTCCAAGAGTGGCCCAAGGCAGCTGCAGGTGGACCTTGTCAGCTCACAGTTCCCAGACATCAAGGGTTTTGTGATCATCCATGTGGCTACAGCCAAGTGATGGGCTATGAGGAACTTGGGGGAGGATTCTGTCCATCTGTCCGTTCCTTCACTATAAGAGCCAGGAGTCTCAGATTAGTCCTGCTTCCATCTTTGCTCTCCATGAGCTTAGGCAAGATCCTTCCCAGCACGTTGATGAAGGTGCTGGACTCACTAACCCTTCACCTTCAGGACAAGTGGCTGGTGTAAGAACAGAGGGGCCTTCTGATGGGAGAGTGGCATGTCCCAGCTTCCTGAGAGCCCTGGCCCGAGAGCTCTGCCAGCTCAGCCCAGGTAACTCACCATTTCTTGCTTTTGTATCATCTCTGGACATTTGGACCCAAGAATTCTCCAAGCCAAATTCACACCCCCTCCCATTAAAGAGGAGCCTTCCTGAAGCCATAAGGCAAAGCAGAAGCAAGGTTGAGAACCAAGTGATTCACCCAAATGTTCTCCCAAACTCATGTTCTTAAAAAAGCATTGGATTTTAAGCAATAGGGGATTCTTTGCTAAGTGGAGACACTGACTCTGGATTTGGGTGATGTGGCTAAAACTGCCTGAGAACAGCTGAAGGAGACAAAGGAGTTCTCCCCTAAATTCCTCAACATGGATATGCTCCAGCTCTGGCCATCCTAGAGTCCACAGGACCACCCCAGACCACTCAGCCACTCTTTCTTGGGACTAGAATGTCTTGCACTGTTCAGATCCTACACTTTGAGTCAAAGCAGGACACGGATGTCTGGAATAAGGAGCAGAGTAGACACAACCAGGCCATGAGACTACAACACTGGATATGAAATTCTGCGCTGACATTTTCTAGACAGACAAATTAAAATTAAGCCACAGTTTAAGAATGTTGACCAAGACAACAGGTGCATCTGCAACTCAGTGCCTCTTGGATACAAATGACTGTGAGGGAACTGGAGAGATGGCTCAGCAGTTAAGAGTACTTTCTGACCTTCTAGAGGGCCTGAGTTTGGTTCCCAGCACTCGTGCCTGTCAGACAACTCAGATCCTGTGACTCCATCTCCAGGGCTCCAACACTTCTAGTCTCTGTGAGCACCCACACTTATGTGTACATACACCCTCCTCCCAAACACATGCAATTAAATAAAATAAATCTTTTTTTTTAAATACAGATGAGAATATGTTGAAAGTCAAGCAAGCATGCAGTATTTGCTCCGTGATTCTTGTGGTAGCTCCATACAGGTGCTTCTCTGACAACTCTACAAAATGTGAGATGAGACTTGGAGACCAGATGAGTAGATGTTTCAAGAAACTTGAAACAGGAGAATTGCCATGGGTCCAAGGCCAACCTAGGCTACATAATGAGTTCCAGGCTAACCTGAGCCACAGTATGTTGACTGATGAGCAATCTGGGATCCACAGTGGTAGAGGTCAAGGGGGTGGGAGTAAACAGGGAACAACCTCACCCTGCTGAAAGCCTTGTGACAGCCCAGAGGGTGGGGGCATGCACAGCCCTGGAACAAAACTCAGCAGAACAGGGTTGGTATTCCGAAGACCGCTTGTCTCCCTGACAACTCTTTTTCTCTTGGTGCTTTCCAGCTGACCCGAGATAGAGCTTTAATGAGCCAAAGCTCTAGAGATGTTCTAGCCCTGACTGGCCTCACTAAGACTTTACATGATGGGACTCAGGCTTTCTGCTTCCTTTAAGTCACTCCATCCCCTGACCTTCTGCTTTCATAAAAGCTCTGAACACTGAGATAGATGAGGGATCTGGTCTTCCTCACACCCAAGCCCCCTCCCTTTATTGCAGTGGTTGCTAAGCTAATGTCAAGGCCTAGCCTAAGATTTTTAGGCTTTGCAAGCCAGGAGGCCTTGTTGTGCTAGTCAACTTTGATCCTACAGCATTGAAGTTAACATAGTGCACAAACAAATATGTGTCATAACAAACATTTAAAACAGGGTGCAAGCTGCACTGGGGAGAGTGGGCCCTTGCCTAGACAGGATGGTAGAGCTGGCCCTGGTGGCAGGAGTACAAGTAAGCCAGCCCCCAGGGCATGAGCTTGGGAGAGCTGGCCCTGCCACTCACCTTCTTTGAGGTGGCATGGTAGGGGGAGCACTGCCCTCTTCCTACCCACCTGAGGCTGTCAGGAGAGCTGGTCCCAGGTCAGGTTGTGGGAGTGCCTGAGCTAGCCCCACCCCTCTCCAGCTGCAGCACTCCAGAGAGCAGACTGGGCAGCAAGCACAGCAGAGCTTGCTCTGGTCCAGTGGGTGCTGCTGAGCCGGCCTCAAGGACTTGAGAGCAGGAGAGCTGACCCTGCCTCTTGCTGACTGCATCATCAGGTGAGCTAGCCTGGACAGCGCTTGGAGAGCTTGCCCTAGAAGTCCCAGTGTGGGAGAGAAGGTGGCTGACCAACTCAGCTGCCACCCAGGTCCAGGGCTTTAAGTTGGCCCACCTCAACATCTACCTTTATCTATGAACTGCTGGAGCATGTGAAAGAACTCATCCTGCAGACCCAAAGCTGCAAGATCTCTATGACACAGGGCAACAGCAGGGTATCTGAGAGGAGTCCCAATGAGGATCCAGTATTGATGGGGTAGCTGAAGCCAGAGGCCTCGAACCAGACCAACACTCACTGCAATGAACATTTGCAAGTAAAGATGTATGGGCAAAAGGGTACACTGTGACACTGCGACACTGCGACACTGCGACACTGTGACACACTACAGCTTCTATAACAAGATGTTTTATGCTTTGTTTCGTTTTTTGTTTTTTATTTTCTTTTTGAGGGGAGGTTGCAAGAGCAGAGGGAGGATATGAAGGGATGAGGAGATGAGTGAGACCCAGGTGCATGATGTGAAACTCTCAAAGAATCAATACAAAGTTAGAAAGAAAGAAAAAAAAAACAAACCAGCCTGCCGGCCAAGTCTACCCAGGTGTAGACCTTCCACAGAACAGCAAGTTAACTCAAATGCTAGGATCCAGCTCAAACCAGGGTAAGGTCAATAAACTCCCAGCTTGTGTCAGTGACTCTAGATTGAACCATGATTCAATCCTGGGCTAGATCATAACCTTGATATTAAACCAAATCCTAACCTTTATCCTCAAACCAAGGCCTGGCTAGTACCAAACTGAATCCCATACTGACACTGCCCCTCGGACCAACTCTCCACAGATAACTCTGACACCAGATTATATATAGTTCCCACTTCACACGGGATCTGATTCCAACCTCTTGACTGAATCCTAACCCTAGACTGAGCCCTACCCTGTTAGATCTGGTTCCAGGTCTGGGCTTTAGCTATTCTCTCAAACTTGGTACTTCAAACCGGAGCCCAGACAGACCTGCTGTCCCAGTCATTGGGTGAAAATGACTATCTTCCTGGACCAAGTCTCTAAGCATTGACTCCTTTCTCTAGAAGGACATGGGGCTGAAATACTGAGGAAACATGCTGCCTTCCCTGCCTGCCCCCATCCTTCTCACCGAGAGAAGCCGTGTCTGCAGTGTAGTTCTCACAGAGTGACTTAGTCAGGGCTTCTGTTGCTGTGAAAAACACCATGACCAAAGGGACATGGGGACAAAGTGTTTATGTCAGCTCACAGTTCCACATCACAGCCCATCAGTGAGGAAGGCAAGGCTGAAACTGAAGGAGAACAAGAACTTGGAGGCAGGAAATAAAGCAAGGATGTGAAGGAGTGCTGCTTACTTGCTCTTATGGCTTGCTCAGCCCAGGACCACTAGCTCAGGGGTGGTACTGCCCACAGTGAGCTGGGTCCTTCCACATCAATCATTACTCAAGGAGATGTCCCACAGACTTCTCCCAGAACAATCCAATTGAGGCAACTCCTCACGATTCTCTCTTCCAGGTATGTCTAGGTTTGTAGCAAACCAACCAGCACACAGACCATCTCAGCAGGCCTGTCCCTTCTGTCATATGGGTCCCTTTCTCTGATGTATGTCCCCAAAGAGAGAGAAACTGTGAAAGTACCATCCCCTCCACAGCAGGAGTCATTGCACAGCAGCGGAAGAGGTCTCCTGGATCCTCAACAAGTCATCCTCAAGCTCAGCTGCTGTGGGGTCCCAGGAAGCCATACAGAGGTGGGACTTAGGATACAAGATATTGACTAAGGAGTAACCTGGAGTCCAACACACATGGCCAGGGTTGGGAGAGCTAGACTGAGCAGACAGAGGAGTTGAACCATGATGTTCAGCCCTGTGACAGCACTGGGCAATACATCCCTATCACCTCACCTCAGGTAGCTCCAGAACTGGAATGGCTGTAGGAATGACCAGGTTGACTGACAGGACTGCGTTCCTTGGATGGAAGCCACCACTGATTTGCCTAGGAACATGACGCTGAGCAGAAAGGGGCTCTACAACTGGGATGTCCCTAAACAGACAACTGCATCTACTGTCAGTGATACTTACCAAGGAGCAATTAGTCCACTGAAAGGGGTCTAGGCTGTGTCCGGTCCCCACACTGCATGTTATATAAATCCAAGGACAAGACAGTGCCACATGTCCCTCACACACTCCCCAGCCAGTGGAGACAGGTGTCCAATCAGGACATTTTCCACAGCATGCCACACAGTGTGAGAAATAAAAGTAAACAAACAAACAAATCATTGACTAAATCAACTAACTGAATTTAGTGCTGAATGCCAAAAAGAGAACAACAGTGACAGCCCCTCCCTTAATGTAACAGCCCTATTTTTCGAGAGAAGAGCCAGAGAAAGACTCTCTGAGAAGGCTGGGGTCTCAATTATGATAAAAGCAGTGATTGAACTAGTGTGCATGCTGGGAGCTACTTCAGGATCCTTACAAATGTTCATCTTTCCTGTAAAGCAGCTCTATAGAGAAGGCCCTATTGTTCTCTCTTTCCAAATGAGGAAGAAAAAAGTCAAGTAGAAAACGGCTGTCACTTACGCACAGTCAACACAGAACCTATGATGCCTAATCCTGTGTTTTACGTTTAAATTACTATATTTAAGAGATCTATAAAACAAAAATGCCTCTACCCTGTAAATCCCACTTGCCCAAGGACAGTCTTGGGGGCTGTTGTTCATGTAAGATAACAAGCCTTGTGTTTTTGCTTCTGTGAACAAGCTTGGTTGCCCCAAAGGCACAGGATGTGTGCTTGATCACACGTGGGCAAGATGTCAGGATGTGTGCTTATCTCTGATTGCGCAAAGGCAGGAAGTATGGAGCCTAGTGAGTTTTGCCCCACCCCACTCCACCCCCTGACTAACGTAGTTCAGCATCACATTTTGAGCATGTGTTTCAGGTATGAACCTAGCCAGTATCCACAGTCCTGGCCGTATTTTATAAAGCCTCTTATTTGTTAAAAATTTATTGCCAGATTGGTAAATCTCTGAGCAACCCCAGACCCATAACACACCTAAGAGGCAGTCTGCCGTATCAGAAGTTTGCTTCATATGAAGAGACAGCTGTACAAAGATCTAGGAAAGTTCCAGGCAGAGGAAAGTTTAGTATTTGCCTTAGTTTTCTGTTACTACAACAAAAATGCCAGAGATAACCAACACACACACACACACACACACACACACACACACACACACACAGTGGCTTACAAACATCTGTAACTACAGGTCCAGAGGATCAACACCCTCTTCTGACCTCCACAAGAAATAAACATGCACATGGTACACAGGCACACATGCAATCAAAACACCAGTACACATTAAGACACAATAAAATCTAAAAATTTAAAAACAGGAAACGCTCATCTTGCCTGGTGGTTTGGTGACTTCCCTTCATGCTCTTTTGACCTCACTGTTCCTGGGCCCAGGCTGAGCCACTGCATCATGGGAAGGAACCCATGGTGGATCAAAATTCCTCATCCATGGTGACCAGAAAGTGAAAAGGTGGTAAGGAGAGACACCTGGTCTCACC
Source organism: Arvicanthis niloticus (assembly GCF_011762505.2). Taxonomy (NCBI): domain Eukaryota; kingdom Metazoa; phylum Chordata; class Mammalia; order Rodentia; family Muridae; genus Arvicanthis; species Arvicanthis niloticus. The sequence goes on from NC_047659.1 coordinate 100,943,267, forward strand.
TACTTTGGAGGTCTGGCAGATTTTCAACAAAGTGCCACACCTTAAAAGCTCTAGTAGCTGGGATGATGCTGTGGCAGGCTCACACAGGGCTCTCTGGATAGCAAGGACATTTTCCCCAGAGTGACTCTTGGGAAAACTCTGATCTCAACAGCCCCTCCCTCTTCCCCAGGCTGAGAACCTCTAAGCCTTCTATAGTGTGCCCCAGCACAGCCCAGGCAGAGTATCCTGACCAGATAGCCATATGCTGGAACTTTGCCCTTAGAGATTAGAGTGGAGGAAATGTGCAAAGGGTGTCAGAGGTGTTGCTGGTGATGGCAGAACCCTCACTAATGTCCCAGCTAGGTGACATCTGCCATGACACATTTGCTGTCTTCAAAGCAACCCATAATTTAAGGCTTAAAGTAATGACAAAACGCTTATGCATCTGCACTCTGAATGGAGTTTGGAGAGGAGAGCTGCTCTCTGCTCAACTCAGCTCAGCCACCACTGGGGCAGGGCAGACAACCCACCCTATCCAGAGCTGAACACACCCACAATCCTTCCATGTGTCCTGGGCTTCCTCACCGAATGGCAACTGGTTGCCCAAAGGCAGTCTTTCAAGAGGATACTCTCTTTACTCAGTCTGAACTTTTGCCCCACCTAATACCTTTGACTGATAAGATAAAGCCCACCCACACTGAGAAGGGCTATCTATTTTACTTAGTCTACTGACTCAAACCTCACCAGAGGCATCCAGAATGTTTGTTCAAAGTTCTAGGCACTCCAAGACCCAGTCAAGTTGACCCTGAGACACCACCGTGCTGCAATTGGCTGGCTGCTATGTGGACCTGTAGAAGCCATGGTAGGTAGACAGACTCTTAGGCTTTGGAAAGCTGATTTGCACCAGCAGAGACATCGAAGGCATTGAACAGTGTAACAACAGCACTCTATGCTTCCCACACGCCAAGTAGACAAGCCGAACTCTTATTTCTGTTTTACATCCCGTGGGTGTTGTTAGCCACATTCCCACGGGGTAAGGGGTTCCCAGCAGAGGAGCAGCCAATGAATTCAGGTTGCCTAGGCCTAGAACCCATGCACGTCACCAAAGGGTGCATGTCTATCCCTTCATGGGTGTCTATGGAGTGAGCTCTCCTGGTCACAGAGGCTGGGTAGACATACCAGTCTATGGGCACATGTGAGGGGTAGGTTACTGATATCACATGACACTTGCAGATTGCAATAGCTGTGACTTTGTTTTCCTTCCTCCTACCGGATTCAGAGTTTCAGGGACAGGTGAAAGTGCTTAATTTAGGTCTATGGAGTGCTTCTCCAATTTAAGTTATCAACAATGGAGCCTCAAGAATCCCTCAGACTTTAAGGTGCTTCTGGATGAGGTTAGGTTCCAAACTCCTGCTTTACTAGGACAAAGTTAAGGGATACAGCCCAGTCTGCAGTGTCCCCTCTTCACTCTCCCCCAGGAAAAGTCAGGCAAGGAGCCTGTGGGAATGGCTGCAGTCTGAGAGCCGTGTAAACCGAGAGATGTTATACTTGGGACTCGCACCTTTTGTGTTTTTCCATTGCCACGGGCCTGAGCTAGTCCAATGGCAGTGGCTCGATGATTCACTTCCATCTACATTCATGCCCAGGATAGCTGAAAGCAAGGAAAGCTGTGTATTCTCGTTATTCCTGCTTCTCTGCCTCATACTGGGGTCCCCGGACAGGAAAGCACAGCAGCTATCCAGAGATGGAGTCAATGAAAAGTGGATCAAAATTTTTAAAAGCAAAAAGATGGGAACCAACTGCCCACAGGGAACTCTCAAGCGCTCCAACATAGGCCTGGGATATGGGGAGCCAGCCGGCCCAGCACTGCACAGAAGCTCAGGACTGGGCACTGCCCAAGAAAGACTAGGAAGTCCTGAGCAATCACCCTACCTCTAGCTGACCTTGCAGGTGTGCACAAACAGGAAGTAGGGGCTAATGAAGAGTAGCAAACTTCCTGCCAAAGGATGCAGGTGTGCCTTAGCACACAGAGGACCACGGCAAAGCCTGAGAGTTTCCCACTTAAGGTGCTTAGCAGCTAATACACCAAGGTTCCAGTGTCTACACACAACTCTACAGAACTAGGTCAAGAAAGTCACTAACAACAAAAACCCACAGCAGTATACAATGGGGAGATGGGAGCTTGCTCCAAATTCAGCATGGTATATTAGCTAAAAGTCTGGGCCGGGGGTGAGAAGGGACTGACACTGAAGTAACAGAATATGATGCATGTCCGAAACAAATTCCACTTGAGGAAGTCCAGACATCACACCCACACAAAATCTGCTGTCTTGAATATGTTCAAACAACTAAAAGATGACAGAAAGCTCAGTCAGTGGAGCACTCGTGCAAGCATGAAGACCAAGAAGCATGAGCCTGTAACACCAATTCTAGGGCAGCAGCTCCCTGGGCGTTGTGGCCAGACTGGACAAATCAGTGAGCTCCAGGTTCAGTGAGAGACACTGACTGAAGAATAAGATGAAGTAATGGTTGCTAGGGCTTCCATACACAAACACACAAACACACATGCACAATGTACACACAAAGAGAAAGCTAAGGTGATGAAAACAGTATCTTAGGATAAAGTCTACCATTAAGGGATAGACATTCTATACTAGAAGTCAACAGGGATTCTGGAGTTGAAATGTATTGAACATAAAGGATGCTTTGCTCCAGGTGCTCAGCAGTAGATCTGAGCTGCAGAGGAAAGAGCCAGATTCTCTGGGTCTTTGTTTTCTGGGAGCATTCTTATAAAGCTGAGTCTTTGAGAATGGTGGGGGGGGGGGGGGTAATGAATTCTCAGGACTAGCCAGAGCCCCAGAAAAAGTCCCAACGTCACACATACAGCCTATCCACTGTATGTAGTGGTGAATTAGTTCAACTGCTTTGGCTCCGTGTTGCACCCACTCAAGAGCTCTCTGGATTTGTGAATGAACACACACACACACACACACACACAACTTGCCAGCTAATTATGATATGCCTTGACTAGTTCAATGCTTGGGCACTTCTAAACCTCCCCAAAACTAGCAAACACTCCCCTCTGGTATTCCTGAGATAACATCTCTGCTACCCCAGACCCTAGGGGCTACTTTTCCAGATTCTAACATGCCAGTGGGACTTTAATTTTCATCTATCTGCTACCCTATCATGGCAATTCTCTGTCTCTCCTTTCTCTTCCCTGGTCCCTTGCCCACACAATCTAAAAGTCCTGCCTCTGTCTCCCTGCCCAGCCATTGGCTGTATGGCAATTCCTTATTACCAATCAATTCCTTATTACCAATCAAAATTACAAATGTGGCTTTGGGAGACAAATTAAGACAAAGCATTAGAGAGAAAGCCAGAGCCAGTTTGCAGGCAGCTCAGTGGCGGTCAGGCTCCCACTACAGCACAATCATGTCTATTATGTCCTATAATGGAGGGGCCATCACGGCCATGAAGGGAAAGAACTGTGTGGCCATCGCTGCAGACAGGCATTTTGGGATCCAGGCCCAAATGGTGACCATGAACTTCCAGATCTTTCCCATGGGTGACAGGCTCTACATAGGCCTGATCAGCCTGACCACTGATGTTCAGACAGTTGCCCAGCATCTCAAGTTCCAACTGAACCAAAGGAAGGTGAGCAGATCAAGCCTTACACCCTCATGAGCATGGTGGACAGCCTCTCGTATGAGAAACAGCTTGGTCCCTACTACCCAGAGCTGTCATTGCTGGCCTGGACCTAAAGACCTTTAAGCCCTTCATTTGCTCTCTGGACCTCATTGGCTGTCCCATGGTGACTGATGACTTTGTAGTCAGTGGTACCTGCTCCTAACAAATGTATGGGATGTGTGAGTCTCTCTGGGAGCCCAACATGGATCCAGAACACCTGTTTGAAACCATTTCTCAGACCATGCTGAGTACTGTGGACCGGGATGCTATCTCAGGCATGGGCATCACTGTCCACATCATTGAGAAAGACAAGATCACCACCGGGATGCTGAAGGCCTGGATGGACTAACCTGGATGGACTAACCAGATGTGGTCTGGTCCCATCTCCCTTTTGTTTTTCTTTTTAATAAAATCGCCTTTCTTTCAAAAAAAGAAAAAAGAAAGAAAAGACAGCATTACAACCAATTCCCAACTGTTGTAGTTCTGTTTATTTAATGTGAAATGGTGTTCACACAAAAATCTGTATGTGGATGCTTGCAGCATCTTTATTCATAAAAACCCCAAACTGGAATAACAATCTTCATATCTGTCCTTCAAGTAGTTATGTGGTAAGTATATAAACTACTTGTAGTATACCCATGCTGTGGAATACTACTCAGCCGTGAAAAGGAACTGTTGGCACCAATAACACCTGAAAGAATGCCATAGCATTATGTCAATTTTTGTTTTAAAAGCCCATCTTAAAGCTGGGGCTATCATTCAGTTAACAGAGTACTTACCTAGCATGCACAAATCCCTGGGTTTACTCTCTAGTTCTGCATACACTGGGTGTGGTGATACATGCTTGTAATCCTAGCATTTGGAAAATGACAACTGTATGGTCATGCTTGGCTACATAGCAAGTCCAAGGCCACCTAGAGTATTTGAGATCCTGACTTAAAAAATTCTAAAAGATTGCATCCTTTATGTTACCATTTAAAACAGTCTTAAAATGAGAAAATTATAGGAATGGAAACACATTCCAGTTGCCCAGGGCCTATGGCACAGTGGGAAGAGTGAGTGTGGTTATAAAGAAGCCTCCTGGGACTACCCTGCCATGAGCACATCAAACATAACATCTTAGCTGTAATGTTGTCCTACAGCTTTAACATGATGCAGGGGGTTGCCCTGTACTGTTTTTTTCAGTATATGTGACTATATAGTCATTTCAAAACAACAATCTTAATTTTAAAAATAGGGATTTATTTTACTGCCTAGCACGAGCTATTCTCAAGAATGTCTCATGTGTGTCTCAGAAGAATGTGTATAGTACTGTGGGTGGGCCCTATAGTTTTGACAAGTCAACACATTCATAATAACTGAAGTCTTTGTCTGCTAAATCTAAGATCCTGGGCCACTGAAAGACTTGTGTATTGATTGCTGCCAACCAGTTTTCTGTTGCTTTGACAAAAATGCCTGAGATGATAACATATAGGCAAGCGTATAATTGAGGAGAGCCAGTAAATCTTACATCCTTTTCTAGGTCTCAAGAACACACACCTTTAATCCCAGCACTTGGGAGGCAGAGGCAGGCAGATTTCTGAGTTTGAGGCCAGCCTGGTCTACAGAGTGAGTTCCAGGACAGCCAGGGGTACACAGAGAAACCCTGTCTTGAGGGGGGGAAAAAAAAAAAATCAGGCTGTTTCCAAGCTGCCATTTTTCTTCCTTCTTCCTTTGTTACTTTCAGGACCTCAGGTTACTGAAGGAAGACTAGCCAACTGGTATGCCAAGAGACTCAAGGCTGCTCACAGTCTCACAGCCTTATTGAGATCTCTGGGCTAAGAATGCATCGCAACAGGAGAGCTGGATGAAGTTCCCTTTATCCCTAGAATAAACAAGCATTTCTTCAGCTTTCTTCTTTCAGCTCTTGAGATTGCTGACTGGTCTATCTAGTTATTCCAGCTACTATGGAAACCTTAGGCTAGCTGTGACACTGGCCTCTCTAGTTTTATCTTACCAGCTCTGAACATGCCATGTGCTGTGTCCTTTTCTCACAGACGATGCTCAGTCTGCACAGGAGACCACAGCTCTAGCCTAAACCACCCTTCATTTTCATTGTTTTTACCAAAGTCAAATAGGTTTCCTTAAATAAAGGCTCCCCAGTGTAGTATGAGGAATGTAAGTCAATGCCCCTCAAGTTGCTTTGCAGTGACACCCAAGCAACTCACTGCAAAAATATCACCAGATGATGATGCTCTTGACCTGTGCACTCAGTTTTAAATCTGTTAGAACTATTATCTTTGCTTCAATTTGTTTCAGAAGTTAAAAAAGACATTTAATGCTCTAATCTATAAAGCACCGACATGCAGCACAGTGCACTGCCCCATGGCGATTTGCCCTGGTGGTTGTGCAGCTGATGGAGGCTGACAGCTGCTGTCAACACTCCAGACAGGATCACACAGCTAAACTAGACTAGAAACAGTCAAAATTTGAAATCCGAAACATCATTTCTTTTATACAACAGTTTAAAAAAAAATCCAAAACTGCTAAGTCAAGCAATTTTAAGATGAAGACCCTATATATATATATTCAAAACTGAATCTCAGATTCCTGTCCCATTTAAATACAAATGGAAACTCTGTTCTCCCATCTGCTAAGGTGAAAAACCTTGAGTTTATACTCTCCCTATTTTTCTTCACCTCAATAATTCCAGCTGTGAATGCTATCCATTTACCTTCAACAGACACCAAGAACCTGCTCCCCATCATCACCACCTCCACTGGAACCCACGCCATCATCTTGCTGGGAATTGTGCAGTGACCTCAACAATGAACGTTACTGTGTCCCTCAGCCTCCCCCATCCCTTCTCAGGACACTCTATAGGCACCCTCCCCACTCAGTGAAAGCAAGTGTCCCTCATGGTTCCCTGGCTCCTCCTGACTTGAGCTGTGATTATCATTTTGCTCCTGTGAAGCTGGGTGGCTGCATCAGCCAGGTCTCCTCGGGAAACAGAAGCTATGTAGTGGTTTGTTAGTAAGGAACAGGACCAGAACAGAGCCAAAGTGCAGATTTCTAGAGCAGCTGTCATGACTATGGCTGAGACAGTGTCCAAGGAAGGGCATATTCCCCTGTCCACTGCTAGCTGAGAGCCAGGTTTAGCTGGATAGGGAGGCTGTGGTTCAATATAGAAGCCACTGTGGCATCTCCTTATCAGAACTTGCTACAAATCTGCCAGAGGAAAGAAAGCACTGCTGAGGAACCTCCCACAGACCTGTGACGCCACCACCCAAGTGTACCAAAGAAAGCTGCCTAGTGCCAGTACCCACTGTGCATTACAAAAGCCCCTTTCCTGCCAAATTTTGGAGCTGGAGAAATAACTCCAAAGGCTACAAAGAGACAAAATCTTTTCTGATGTCTCTCCAGCACCCTCTACTGACAAACCTGAACAACTGCCCCAAAAAGAAAAAAAAAAAGGGTGAGTGGATTTAGAGCTGACAGGAAACCTAGAACACCAAGTGCATGCTCAAACAAGACCAGTGCCTCTGGACTGACTGCCTGGAAAGCTCTCAGCTCCCCTCATACACACATGGCCTGTTCCCTTGCTTCCTACAGGCATGTGTTCATCTTGTTCTTTGTGATGAGGGCCCTTTCCAGTCACTCCAACAGTAGTCCAGACATTCCATCTCCTCCAGTGATTACCATGACTCAGCACCGCTGACTTACATATTTGTTCATTTTCTATGAAAATGCAAGCTCCTCAGGTACAGGAGTTTGTTCTGTTCTATTTGTTCACTCTTTTGTACACAGCAGTTGACTACAAAAGAATGGTGTCTAGCACATACAGTAGGTGCTCAATAAATATGCATGTACAAATATACAAGTTGTCTAATTTAATGTTGATACGTACTTAGGTAGTGTCCAATTTGTGAATTCAGCTTTGTATATATTCTCATGCATGTCTCTTTGTGACTGTGTCAACATTTCTATTGGGCATATATTTTAGTATGAAAATGCTAAATCATAGAATATGTGTATGTTCAACTTTACTAAAAAACAATCCCCACCTAAGACTGATTCTTAGTCTGACCCACTCTGTAAGTGAAACACTCAGGATTGTTCACAGCCCTTACTTAATAAAGAATTCTGGCAATCAGTGTGTTTTTCCTTTAACACCCAGCTAAACACTGGTTTACTAAATAGAAAAAAGATGTAACATACACAAGAGTAACCAATTCCGTAGCTAAGTCTAAAGCTACAGATCTGCTCTGAAAAAAAAAAAAATGTTCTAAAAAAAGGAGGGAGGGAAAAAAGATGCAAAGAGAAATGGAAACAGAGAGACAAACCCCAAGTCCAGCATCCAGACCCACACATGCAATCCAAGTCTTCCTCACAGAGCAATGCTGCCTCCTGGTGGATCTGGACCTTACAAGTTCATCATTTTAAATGCATCTGATTTTCAAAACTAGGTGATGTACATATTTAAAAGGTTCCAAGTGATATTCAGTGTACATTTTCCCTTTCATTTTTTTTCCTCTCAAAGCAGGCTCTTCCCATAAGCAACTAGTTCCTGAGACAGAGATTACTGGACCTGGACTCAGCAATTTCCTTTCTAACTTTCTAACTTTTGGCTTTAAATCATAAATATTGCTATTAATTCAGAAAATCCAAAGAAAAGTATTTCCACATAATCTAAGTCAGTACTGCCTGATTTGTGGTTATTAAAAAGAAATCAAGAATATAAATTCCCAAAGTGCTCCCATTCCTGAGTCTACCCAGTGTCAATCACTATAAAGATGCAAGTCATTGTGATGATTGTCTCCGCAATCCTTTCCTCAATAGATGAAACTAATTACATACTGCAATACATAAGAAAATAAGAATACATATATAATTTGTGTATTATCTTTCCACTGCCAGACTTTTTTCTTGATAATTGCCAATCCTAAGGAAGACCTAGTAAACTGTCAGTTGTGTCTAACATGTAACATGGCAAATAGACTCAAACTTTCAAGGTAATTAACTTTAATTAACTTTCTTGATAATTAAAATGTTTACATCCTTTAGCTCAAATTCCCATTTAATTAGCTAAATATAGAGTAATATTTATGAAAGATTCAGCCATCTCATTATTAGTGAAAAAATAAGTTAACTATCCAGTCACCGAGAACTGATTAATAGTGGTCTGCTCACAAATTATGAAGATCTGAGATGTTTAGGACAGCACAAGCCTATACTATAACCCCAGCTACACAGAAGTGGCAAGGGGGACTAAATTTAAGGTCTGTAAATTCAAAGCTAAAGTGGGTAACTTAGACACTGTCTCAAAGTAAAGAAGGCTGATGACATGGCTTCAGCAGTAGTGCAGTTACCAAGCACGGTCAAGGTCCTTAGCATTAATCCCCAAGACTATAAAGAGAAGCATCTCTTTCTGGCTGTTACCATGGTTCAACAGGTAAAGTGCTTACCTAATGATTTGATCTCTGAGACCAAGGAATGAAACAACCCCCACAAGCTGTCCTGTGACCTCCATGTGCATACCATGGTCCACACTTTCACATATACACACTAAATTTAATTTTAAATAATTAAAGGCTAGGCTAAAGAGATGGCGCAGTGTTAACACAGGTAGCTCTTGCAAAGGAGTTAGGATCAGTTCCTAACATCAACAGTGACTCACAAGGATTTGGCACCTTCTTCAGGCCTCTGGAGACATTGGGCAGGGAGAGTACACTCAGGAACATACAAAAGCCAAGATACTCACACATAAATTATCTTTAATATTAAAAAAATTTTTGCGTATACAAAAAACAAACAAAAAAGGAACCAACACCTGACAAGTGGCAAGCATTGGATGCTGGGACTCCATTTTCCTTCAAGTCACTCGATTTGCAAGTATTTTTTTCCCTTCTAAGCTGCTTCACATTGCTAGCATCCTTTGGTACACTAAACTTCACAACTCTCAAGTCCCCCACACCTTTTTGTTTTTGCTTATGCTTTCAGTGTCAAACCTAAGAACCATTATAGACAATGTACTGAATGGTTTGTATTCTTTATAATCTATATCATTTTACCTTTTCTGGATGTTGGCTGAGGAGAATGGAGTGAGGCAGGTCTGCAGTCATTCCTATCTTAACATTACGTGTTTGAGAGGCTTTCTTTAACGACTGTCAAGCTTTAAGAGCTTCTCTCAGTTCCCATCTCTACTCACAGTCCATGCCCAGATGCCACTACTGTGCTGTCACAGCTTTGACAGCTACCTAGACCTTAAACATCTTACTTGGAAGACTTTGGCTATTCAAGGCTCCCTGTGGCACACAAAATTAGCATGTTTCTTTTAACTATTCCACTAGACTTAAGAGAATCAAATTCCTTTAGGTGGTACAACTAGCTTAACAATCACGTTCCAACCCATGAACATTAAACATCTTCCCTCATTTCCTTTCACAGTTTTTCATTTTCAGAGACTTTAGACCTCTTTGATGCCTATTCTTCTGGTTGCTATCTGTGATCACTAAACTCAAGCTGTCAACTTGACTAAATTTACAATTAACTAAAAACCCAAGCATCTGGGTACACCTAAGGCATTTTTCTTTCTTAATAAAATCATTTGAACTGGGAAGACTTTTAATCCACATCTTTTGAGGTGGGAAAATCTACCTTTAATCTGGGCCTTCTGCTAACAACCTATGTAAAGCACACGGAAGACAGAAACGTGCTCTTTGCCTTCTTACTCTTGCTGGCAAGAGCCACTTCCTTGGGATTGTGAATACTGGAGACAGATACACAGCCTTGAGGACTGAACTACTGGAGTCTTGGACTTTCTATGGGTAGACAGCCATCGCTGGACTAGTTGGACTGCGGTCTACAAGCCAGTATAATAAACCTCCTTTATAATCCATTTTCTAAGTTCTGTTCTAGAGAACTCACTAGAGAATTCACTATCCCAACTGCAATTTCCCTTTCAGACTGAGAGTGGTATAAACTTGTATCCATTTCTACCCTACAACTTTGCTCAATTTGCTCACTCACTGGCTGCTTTGTGGATTTGCAACTTCCTGGACACACAATCCTATCATTTGCAGTTACTTTACTCTCCTAGCTACATATTTTCTTCCCAACTGCCCTAACTCAGCTTCCAGCACCGGGTGGAAGGAACAGCCAGAGAGGAGCTTTCTGTTGTTGGCTGTGCAGCCACTCCCCGACCCCGACAGTGCTGGGAATCAAATCCACCTTGGCAAATATTGGGCAAACATTCCATCACCAAGCCACATCCCCCGGCCCTAGGTGAGGACTTATATGTTTACAAGTTCCTTCTGTTTCCAGTTTGATCACGAAAGGATGATGGGATTGAGCACTGACTCTTTACCTCTGCTAAGGTGACTTCAGAACTACCACTGCATGCAAGAAACCCAACCCCTCCATGGTTCACGAGTCTTGATGCACTAAGTGCTGCTCACTCTCTCCATCTAAACAAACTGGCAATCCCATTACAAGTCCAGTTACAGTATGTGCTGTGCAGCCCTGAGACAAAGTTACACAGTAGCCAGCGACAGTCCCTCAACAGCATTCTCACTTTTAGTGTTTGTTTCGTAAACATCTGCCTTCCCAAGGGATATAACACTTAACAGCATATTTATTTCCTCAAACTGATCTTTATATTTGATAGGCAAAAAGCTTCATTCTGAGTCACCTTTGTAATTTTCTTAATCCAAACAGTAAAATATTAGTAGTAAACAGCTAAAAGTAGGGTTAAAATTTCCAAGGTAAGCATTTCTAACTATTACGCACTCTAAAGACAATGGATGTAACAAGTGTATGTATAACAGTCTCTTAGTTTATTACAAACCAGCTTCATAGGCCACAGGGGAAAAAAAGGACTATGTACAGCCTTTTAGGAAACAGGCAAGGAGCTGAGGAGGACCAAGATGAGTCTAGGGCCTTGGAGGGCACATTTCCCAGGGAGGGAGCCCTGAAAGGGACACCAGACAATCCAGTGAGATTCCATTAACAGCATAACAAACAAACAGGTCTGTGGTAACCTGACCCTGGGGAACAGTGTCCACGTCTCCTCGGAGCTACTGACATAATGCTGTGTGAAGATCAAAGCAGACCTAAAGCAAGAGAAACAAGTTTCTAGTCAATATCTGATCTATAACCCAAGCCCCCAACTTCCCAACTCTGCAAGTAGCTATCAAGTGACTACAGGGACATACAGTGCTAGTTAGAGACATTCCTGAAGTTGACTGGGCTAAGTCTGAAAAAACTACAAATGTAAAATCAGGGACATAAAATAAAATGATCATAAAATCTGACCATTATTTATCCTAAGACCTACTATGATGACTTCATGGAAAGAACACAGGGCTGGTAGTCAAGATGCCCTCTAGGCTTTGGGGGGAATGGGAAGGGGGGGGGTAGAAAGTCTCACAACCTGGCTGGCCTCAAAATCAGAGAGATCCATCCTGCCTCCCGAGAACTGGAATTAAAAGCATGAGCCACCATGCCCAGCAAAAGATACTCTTAGATTAGTCAAGGGCATCAGACAGTCTCTACTGTAATCCCAGGCTCTCCTCTTATGTCGAGGGCTTCTGGGTTGACAATGAACACACCTCTGTTCCACCAGGGAGGCAGGCCAGCCAGTTAAATGCTTACCTCTCTTGCATACTTTCTGCACACAGCTGTCCACCAAGAGCTCATTCTTCTAAATTTGAGGCCCCAGAATGGATGTGGTCTAAAGCAAACCTCCAGTTCCTGCCCTAGTAAATTCTAGGAAAGCAGCACTTACCTCGCATCCCTGGAGGAGGAGGTCGCATCCCAGGAGGAGGCATGCCCATTGGAGTTCCTCGGCCAGGAGGGATCCCCATTGGGGGACCCATGGGAGGCCTCATGCCAGGAGGTGGGCCCATCATACCTAAAAAGAGAGGCTCATGTGACTTTCTAAAAGATGGAAGGAAACATACAAGGCTGTCTACCAAGTCAGGAGGTATCCACCCTCTCAGCCTCTACAAGCAAAGCAGCCCTTGAGCCAGAGTGGAGTTCCTAATGGCTTTTATCCAGCTAGTTCCCAGTTCAGTCAGCCAGGCTGGATCTCAGAGTAATCCTGCTTAATTACACAAACCCATCATCAGTATCAGTCAAGGATCTATTTCATCATGAATCCAGCTATGGCATTTTGTGACTAATTAGTCCTAGTGTCCTTTGATGGTGATATTCACCTGGAGGAGGTGCCCCTCGGCCCATAGGTGGAGGAGGACCCCCACGACCAGGTGGGTACTGAGTTGGGGCTCCTGCAATACTGGCTGTGGCTGCAGCTGCAGCAGCTGCAACAGTGCCTCTTCCTTGTGGGGTCATCACCTAAGAAAACAAAGAGGAATTAAAGCACTATTCAGTACATCTTCCTATTCTTCTCCCAAACTGCACTGAGCATCAAGTCTCCCAAAGCTACAGCTCATGCCATTAGACTTTCCATGTAAATATCCTGTATCATCAGGAAGCCTGACTGTTCAATTTCCAGCCTCTTGGCTGACATTAATATTAAGGGTTCCCAATCCAACTTGGAAAAAGCACTTATACTTTCAGTTAAAACTGGTGACATGGAAAAAGAACTGTCACAGGAACATTCTGCTGAATTCAGTTGACTAGAATACTTTTTGTACCTCTCTTCACACAGACACTAATAGCCTGACAATCATGACTCTCATGAGACTGGTCATTCTGGACTCCTCCCCAGCTGTGATTCTCCCTTGTCCTTTTGGCTACCAGACTGGCAATCTTCCTCCAATAGCTCACCTGTTGGGATGGCCCTCCAACACCTCGGACTGGCCCCGCAAGTCCTGCAGGAGCCTGGGGCATGGGAACACCAGCTGGGATTCCTCTGCCAGCAGCTCTGCCAATGCCTGGCCCCCCAGCAGCTCCAGCAAGTGGCACTCGGGCAATGCCAGTCTGAAGAAAAGAAAGAAAGATGCCAAAATGCTCACTGCCTTCAATTCTAAGTCCATCTTTGGAACAGCACTACCTAAACTTCTCAGATCTATAAGGCATCTAAATAGCACTAACTATATACACAAACACCATTCCTCCTTCCATGCAAGACCAAGAACCTATCTCCCCTTAAAAAAACTAGATCTTAAATCTAGAGAAGCCTGCCACCCCATACCTACATTCATTCCCATGAGAATAAAAGCCGGAGTCAAAGCTCAAGACTCTTAGTAAACATACCACTTGACCGGGCAACAAGTGACCATGGCCAAATAATACCTCTTATACACACTCACAAATGAGAAAGGCTGTAATGTAGAATTTAAAATAACGAAATGAGTGAGATAAACTACTCTGTACTCATTTGAGAGGCTATCTGAAAGTCATTAGCAAGACTTAAAGCAAAATAAGAGGTAACTGAAAATATAAAAATTAAAAGGCAGGACAATATTTTTCATGTATTACATACAAACCATGTGTGTGAATAAAAATAAACACAGGAGCTGAAGCTACAACTCTGTGGCAGAATGCTTGCCCAGCATACAGGACGCCCTGGGTTCAACCCAAGCATGGCAAAAATTAAAACAGATGCATACACACATAAATACAAGCTAAGAATATTCTCCTGGTTGCCAATGTCTTAAGAGAAAACAATTTGGCTAGATTCTTTTTAGAGAGCTCTATTTATAAACATAGTTGGTGTTTATAGAACCAAGAACATCTGGGATCAAATGTCAGGTTTACCATTTACTAGCTATGACATCTTGGGTGAGCTAAAACTCAAGTTTATTTCATCTATAAGATGAGGATAATTTTCAAAAAGCAAACTAAAAATCTCTTATAATGATTAAATAAGACACTGACATCCCTGGTGCACAGGTAATAAATATAATATAAATACTAATATTCTGTAACTACCAAACAAAGCATTCATAAATTCTATTATTTGAAGCTGTTTTATTGTTGTTTTTGTTTGAGACAGGGTCTTACTATGTAGGCCTGAAATCATAGATCTACTTGTCTCTACAGGGACTGAAGGCTTGCACCACAGTACCCAACAGAGCTGTTAATTTTTTTGAGATTGTAATTACAGCTGCCCCTTTCCCTTTCCTTCTCTTTTTCACTAATTGTTGTTACATACACATATGGAGCCTCAGGCAGCTCCCCTGATAATTAGGATTCCTCTGGGGGTTGGGGTTAAAGCCACAAATTCTAGCTGCCTCTCCACTCACTGACAAGGTAGTTGTTTTATGATTTCATTTATTATCTGTAAAGGGGTACACAGCCAAAGTACCTGACAGAGCCTGGCCCCCATGAGGGCAGGTATTTGGGAAGGACTTACATCTTTGGGAGGAGGTCCTTCTACTGTCATAGAGACCAGGTTCTCCCCTCGAAGCAATACCAGACCAAGGACTCGCTTCTCTTCCCTTTCTGCTTGTTTGGAGTTCTTTGGCCTAAAATTGAATTTTTTTAGGAAAAAAAAAAAGCAAATATTAGAAGGTAGGGAATATTGAGGTTTATGTGTCTAGGACCCACCAAGGTTGGCTGTGTATTACATAATCTCACAAATGGTACGGTACATAAACTTTCTCAAACAGGTCATCTGGACAGGCTAAGTGATCTCATATGGAGATAGCTGGCTGTTTTCTACCAAGCCAAAAAGATACAAAGACCAGGAAACAGGACAAGCAGCAAGAAAGGCCAGCCCTGACAAAGATGCTTCTACAGCCAATGGCAAATCCTTTCCTGGTAGTCTTAGTTATTACCTTGTTCCCTCCCTTCAGCTTAAGAGTTCTCAGAAAGAGGTAGGCTAAACAATTCTTTATCAAAAGTGAATGCCACTGGCCCCACACCCAAGGCCTACATTCCACCCTTCACCTTATATGAGAAACAGAAGGAAGAGAGGAAGGGAACAGAGTCCACACACAGAGATGGTGACTTCTCAAGGATGACCTCAGACCAGAGCCCACCCAAACGATGAATGTGACGAGTATGAACTAGGAAAACTAACTACAAGATGGGAGCAGGAGTCATAAAGGCAAAATATCCTGATTTTTAAAAAGACAACTTGATTTTTTTTTCTTTTCTTTTTTTTTTTTTAGCTCATACTGGCTTGTTAAATAAACCTATATTGGCTTTTCATAATGGAAAAATAGGTAGTTAAGTTTTTTTCTCATTAACTTTATTTAAAAAACATTTTTTCAGTATTTTTTAAAACCAGAAAATCTTAAAATGCAAGCTCCACACTGATCTGCCCCACTCTAACACCTACCAGGCACTCAGGTATCTCTGCATTTTTATTCTATACTTGATCTTGGGCCATAAAAGAAAAGAATCTCAAAAAGAACTTAAGGGAATTCGGTCAGTACATAATATGAATGCTGCATAGGACAAGAGTGTCATATGACAAGGCTCACCATCTTGCTGAGCCTCAAGATGTCCTTAATATATAAAAGAGGACTGAAATAGACCACTTTGTTTAACAGGCCTGAATTAGCTAGTAACTTACAGAATTGCAGCACCAGAAAATATCTCCTTTTTTTTTTTTTTTTTTTTTTAAAGAAAATGCCAACAAAAATGACTGGCCCCAAACCCACATGGGGAGCAGAGCACTTACCCTGAAGAGGGTCAGAGGCTTCTTAAAGCAGTTTCAGACCAGGCCGAATTAGGAGAGCCCTTTAGGCTACAGCTTTACAAATAGGTAATGAGGCCAGAAAATCAAGTTCTCCCCCCTCACACACCTGTGGGGAGAACATGAAAGCCCTTTACCCCAGTACCCAGGGGCATGCAAAGTCAGAGAAATTAAAAGCCTAGCAGCCCTCCTCACCAACTTCCACTTTGCTAGATTCGGAGAGCAAGGTTTGCTGGACTAAGGAAGAAGTCTTAGCGGCCAACAGTCCCATTTAAGTTATTCGTCAAAAGCAGGTGAGCAAGCAAGAACACTAGTTGTGTCACCATCCCAAACTTGGCCTGCCCATCCCATCCATTTCATCCTCAGTTCTTTCTCCCGCCCAATCGCCCTCTCCTTACTTGATCTTCCTGAACTCATCACAGTCACAGAGGATCAAATTCATGTGCTTGTCAAAAGCTTTGAAGGTGCCGATGAAGATCCGGCCGTCTTGCAGGATGCACCTCATCCTGTAGTCGATGTGCTGCAGCATCTTGCTGCTCTTGCCCACCGTCTGTGAGGAGAACAGGCATCAAGGAGGCTCAGCTCTTCTGCACTCACACACTTCCGGCTCTCTCCCAAGTCTTCCACCACAGACTAATTTCTCAACAATTTTTAGCTGTCTTCCACAGTCTTTACGTGAGAATCTTCATATCACCCAGCTTCAGCCTAGACTTCTGCCCAGTAACCTGCTAGTCTCCCTTCCCTTTAAGTGATCTTCCTCAGACTTTAATGATTTTGCCTATGTGTATCTGTCTCAGGAGACTGTAAAGTGTCCACAAACTAATCAAATCCATCCATACTAAGGCAGACTCGGTGCTATGAACATTTAAATCCATCAAAACAACTAAGAACTGGAATCTGACTGACTGGCACTAAAAATCCACTTAAGGAAAAGCTTATTACTAGTAAGTGAATCAGCTCTGAAGCAAGAATGAAGTCCTCAAACCAAGAATTGGTTAGTGTGCCTCCAGGGCTTTGTGTAATAGGGTTAATTTTTCTGGACTAGTGTTAATTAGTTTGGATATGTAATATGCCGATATATAACTTGTTACCCTTAATTTTTAATTAAGGCAACAACAGTTTCTATCCTGGCTTCCAATGTAGCTTTGCAAAAATAAAGGGGGAGCCTATATACATCCCAAAGTGAACACAAGTACCTGTCTCTCTGAGAAACGTATGGGCTTTCCACCAATCTAACTGGTATTATGTCACCCCTAACTACTCAAGTATCTTCTCTACCAGGAACTGCAATTGCTGTTCACCCTGTGAGCATGAGCCAGTCCTAATCTTAAGACCCAGATTGTGTTTTCTGCTTAATCACATTAAATAACTCTGTTCTAGGGGATCAGCATACATCGGTCCATTTGCCTAGTAACAGCTAAAACTTTATTGGATACTCCCTGTATATTCAGGCCCTTGAAAGGGATTGTGTATTTCATTTGATCCTCAAAATTGGGCCCAGTGTCATTCATTTTTACTGGTAAAATAGGCTAATCCGGCTGAAAATTACGTAAGGACTTGCCTCAGTCAACTCTCAAAGAAAAAAAAAAGTGGTATTGTTTCAGCACCTCGGGTTTCTTCAGCTACACAACTAGAGTAATGTTCTGGAGATAATCGAGGTATTTATTACATTTGCTTTGCAGCCAAAACTAATCTCAAAATCAGGATCCTCTGCCTTCTGAGTACAGAAATTACAAATAACAAACTGAGATTTCAAGCAGCGGCCACTTTCCCTGGCTGACCTTTCATTAAGCCTATGAGAAATCTTGCAGCGATATTTTACTACCAACAGTTAAAGCAAGGTCGGGCCTTCAGCAACCAGATTCCTGGAAACCTCTTGCCAGCTACTGCTGTGCTCTCGCACTTCTCCAGACTGCTAACCCTCCCTCACACGGGGGATCGAGGGGGGCCCTTAAACAATTACCTTCAGAGTCAGCTCTGGACCGGAACCCACCTACTGGAGAAAGCGTTCTCGCCCCTCCCTCTGCCGTTACTTCTGCCTAATGCTGAGCTACCATAGTGAGTTATAGTAGAAACTGCCTGGCTAGGAAAACTTCTTACTTCAGGGTGCAGTCCCAGCGCCTGACACAACAACATGAAAACATGAGTAGCAAGGTCGCGCTCTGCGTGCAAACACTCTCCTTCACCCTCCCGCTCCCTCCGCTGCTAGACTCCGGTTTCCGGCCGTGACCTCCACCACTCCTCGGTCTCTCCCGGCGCTCCCCGGCCGGCCCGAGGCTCGCGCCTGCTCCACAATTCCGGACACACATTGACACACAAGTTTAAGGCTACCGAGGCCGCGGAACCAAAACCGCCGAGGCTCCAGGAGTCGACATTTGACGGTCGCACATCGGCCTCTGTCCCCCGGCCGGCCTTCCCCTCGACCCGGGCGCAGCCTCTTGGCAAGTCTTGGCCTTTGCGCTGGGATTAAGCGGCTTTCCACCCCGACCTTCTCCGCCACAGCGGCTCGGTTCCAACCCACGGGCGCCGCCAGCTACCGCCCCACTCCGCACCCCCCGAGCGCCCTGCGGCCAGCCCGTGCCTTCTCACCATGGTGGCGGTTCGGATGGCTCAGATTCCCGCCGGATTCGCTTCCACAGAGGCCTAGTCGCCAGCCAGCCGCTGGATTCCCGCCGCCGCTAACGGAAATGCAGCCTGCAAAATGCCGCCGCTTGTGAAGCTACTTCCGGTCCGGCCTCAGCCCTGGAGTTCCGGTCGCTGGAAGCCAATTAGGGGGCGGAGCATTAGTATCAGCTGACGGTTTGTTTGGTGTTTTTGTTTTGTTTTGTTTTGTTTTGTTTCGTTGTGTTTTGCTTTTGGTGGAGTTCTTCCCCCCCACACACACCTTGTTTTGATTTTATGGGCTTTTCCTTCTCGTTTTTGTTTTGCTTCAGACTGGGTCTCACTGTGTCTTGAGCTCCGGATCCTCCTACCCACAGCGTCCTTAGTACCGGATGCTGGCGTACACCGTTATATTTGGCGTCAAACATCAAACTGAAAGCCTCGATAGGACATACACCTTCCCCGCTTAAGTCTCCGCCGGAGTGCCTTGTTTTACCCGCCGGTGTCCCGGAACCCCACTCCCACCCCAGTCTCACCCAGCACTCTGGTGGAACTCACTCTAGGAAGCCACTGCTCTAGCTGCTCTCTTGGGACTTGGAATGTTCTTTCCTCTTTGTATTTGCTTTTGTCTCTTGAGGAGCGCGCTAGACTTGCAGGTATATGTACACCCTCACGCCCCTACCTCCAGGATTTAAACAGAAATGACTTGAGGACTTTCCTGACTATCCTTTCTAGAAAAAAAAAAAATTGCAACTTTTTCAGGCTCCTTACGCTTACTTTTTGCTTGTTTTTATTTTTTTTCTTTTTAATATTGATTGCTATCTGACATGCTAGACTGTAGTCCCCCTTGTTATGGGGGTCATACCTTCCAAGACTCCGAGTAACTCCCCAAGTCACAGTATGCTATTTTTTCTACATATGCATACTTATGCATATCTTTTTCACTTAAAGCAAGTATATTTTGTTACCCTTGAATTGGCAGCATCACTAATCAAGTGCTTTAAAAACCAGAACTTAAGGGCGGGCGGTGGTGGCGCACGCCTTTAATCCTAGCACTTGGGAGGCAGAGGCAGGCGGATTTCTGAGTTCAAGGGTCAGCCTGGTCTACAGAGTGAGTTCCAGGACAGCCAGGACTACACAGAGAAACCCTGTCTCGAAAAACCAAACCAAAAAAAAAAAAAAAAAAAAAAAAAAAAAAAAAAAAAACGGAACTTAGGCAAGACAAATTTTGGGTCGAAGGTTTTGCGTATGGATTGATGTCCCCTTCCCGCCTCTGGAAGTCTTGCCTGCCTACAGGAGGTGGCTACTTAAGTCTCTATATACCCCTCTGGTAGGACTCTCAGCTAGAGTCACCTCTATACCTGTATCCTCCTCCGCCCCAGGCTCCAGCTAGTAGGTGGAGAAAAACCTCAACTCCCTCTTCTCCCCCCCCCCCACCTATTTTTATTCTCACTCCCAGCCCTCTCCCAACACCAGATCCCTGCACTCACCACCCACTCCCCGCACCTGCACCCCACCCCCACCCGTTCCCTTCCTCATCTCTTCCTCCCCTACCCAGTTCTCTCCATCCACCTCCAATGACTATTTAGTTTCCCATCTGAGTGAGACTGGAATCCTCCCTTGGAACCATCAGTGGTATGGGAAGGAGGCAATATGGGGAGTGGGAGTGTGAGAGATTTGTAAGGGAAGAGAGAGGGAAGAGAGGAGGGAGCAGGGGCTGTGATCCGGATGTAAAGTGAATTTTAAAAAATGTCAGGAAAAAAAACTAAACAAAAGGGGATTTAGCCAGGTGGTGGTGTCACACACCTTTAATCCCAGCACTCAGGAGGCAGAGGCAAGCAGATCACTGTGAGTTCGAGGCCAGCCTGCGCTACAAAGCAAGTTCCAGGACAGCCAGAGCTACACAGAGAAAACCTATCTTGAAAAAAAAAACAAAGCAAAACAAAACCAGGAACTACCTGAACACCAGCACTGCAATGTAGGCCAGCCAATTTGGTGAGCCCTACTGACTACTGTGGGTAGCAGATACAGTGTGGACACAAACCTGCACAAAGGGTTGACTTGTGGCTAAGATCCAAAACATAGTATTTCTTTGTGCTACTCAGATCAGTGCGGGACACAGAACATTAGTTGCTTATTTCTGGAATTTCCATTTCAAACTGATAGACCAAAGGTAACTAAAACCTGAATAAGAGAGTATTATATATATTTTTAACTTATTTTATTGCCCCAGTAGAATGTAAGCTCCGCTACAGTGTGGATTTTCTTTGTATACTGTTTATTATTTAGACTACTGCTTAGCATAGGGGCATAGTAAATGTTTGTTTAATAAATTAAACTTATTTGGTACCATTACTTTTTAATCTTTGCCTAGAACTTTCTAATTTATTCCTTTGACCTTGGTTTTTGTTTTTTCTTACTTTCGGTCTTTTATATAAAGTCACTTGCTGACTAGCTGCCCAGCAGATATACTAAAGTTAGCATGTTAAAAACTGAATTCTTGCTGGGCAGTGGTGGCGTACGCCTTTAATCCCAGCACTTGGGAGGCAGAGGCAGGCGGATTTCTGAGTTCGAGGCCAGCCTGGTCTACAGAGTGAATTCCAGGACAGCCAAGGCTATACAGAGAAACCCTGTCTCGGAAAAAAAAAAAAAAAAAAAAAAAAAAACCCTGAATTCTTGGCCTTATTATTCTTCTTCCAAACAACTTCCCCATCTCAGAAGTTTTGTCAAGTTACAAAAACAAGGAATGGTGCTAGGACCGTGGCACATTGGGTAGACTGTTTGTGTACAACATACAAAGCCCTGGGTTCAATCCCCAGCACCATCTAAACTGGGCTTGGTAAGCTATGCCTACCATCCTAGCAGGCAGTGGGATGGGTAGACAAGGAGTTAGAAACTGCAGTGAGATGGGTAGACAAGGAGTTAGAAACTAACCTGGGCTCCTCAGGCTCCTGTCTCAAAACAAACAAACAAAAACAGAACAAAGTAATGAGAACATGAAGCATAGTCAATTCCTTTCTTCTGGTTTATAATCTACCTGTCAGGAAATTGTCCAGTCCCCACAGTCATCCTACCTGGAATAGGACTATTGTTGTTGGTTCAACTGCTATGATTGCTAGTTTTAGCCACCAGCATCGCAGACTTGGATTTCCAAATGAGTCCATAACTGCTCTCTCTGCCTTACTCTTGTTTTCAGTGCTGCCAGAGGGGTCCTTCTAAACTATACTGGGATTCTCTCAGGTGACTGCTTATCCTGTTCTCTACCTCTCACTAGCTTCCCAGGACCCATGGGGAAAATCCAGCCTGTCCTCTCCTTAACCTCATCTCCTTCAACATCCTGCTCATTCACCAGTCTCCAGTTGCACTGGTCTCTTTGTTGCTTCTCAACCGTGGCAAGGGCATGGTACCTCCTTAAAACTCTGCCCCCTTCACACCATTTCTACGAGATATCTTCACTGTCCCATTTCTGTGAACCTACAGATAGAGACATAAAGGCCCAGCAAGATAAATTAGCATGCCCAAGGTGTCAGAATCAGAATGAAAATATAGATAGGTACATCTGACTAAGCCGTTTGTTTGTTCCCAGGTTACCCAGCCACCAGCAGATGCATAATTCATTGAAGCATTAAAAGTACTTATTTAGAGGCAGGCACATGGCATGTGCATACACATATCTACCCCAACACTTGAGTGATGAAGACAGAAGGCTCAGGAGTCAAAGCCAGCTTCAGCTGCATAGCAAAGTCATGGCCAGCCTGGGCTGCACAAAACCCTGTCTCAGAAAATGCAAAATAAAACTTTAGTAACTACTAATAGCATGAATTATTATTGGGTGAGGGTTAGGGTGAGTTTCTTATCTCAAGAAGCCTATGTTCTACTGAGAAAAAAGAAAACAAAAACAAACAAAAAGGAATAAGTGTATAATGCAAGGATCCAGTGGTGAACAGGAAAGCCAGCTAGGGATAGGGGAGTTCTGGTATATACCTTGGCCAGGCCATTAAGGAGAGGCCCATGGGCCAGTGCTTAGATAACACCACAGATACCACGGAGTCCTGCTATAAAACTTTGTCTAGACAACCACAATGCTCTGACTTCCCAAGCACATCCTAGTCCACTTCAGCTCATCCCACTACAACTTTCATTTGCAAGGTACCTCTCCAGGGCTCTGCAGCATCTCTTCCACGTTTTCCACCCTCTCTAGTTTCTTTGCCAGTATATTCGGTAGTAAAATCCAATCTCGGAGTTTTTATCATTTTACTAGTTTATCTGAGTACATCTCCAATGTTGCAAAATGTATTTATTCTCAGACTCTTTTCACAGGTTGACACACACACACACATCTTGGAAATCAAGTATGCCTCTGCTAGTGGTCATTTGTTGTGGACCCCACATTTAGGGACGTTTACCCCACATTTAGGGACGTTTACCCCACGTTTAGGGACGCTCTATCAATGTTAGAACCCGCACTGCTAAAAGCCTTGGGGGCTAAATTGTTAGAGCCTGCACTGCCCCAAGCTGCTCCAGTCTGAGGGTCAGGGTTCAGCAAGAGAGAGAGGACAGATGTGAAGAATGGAAACCAGACAGAGTGTGATTCAATCCTGTTTATTCTTCAGTCTCTCTTCTTCTCTCCAAGTTCCTAGTTCCTAGTACCAAGTCTCAGGTCCTGGGCTTTGGGCACCAAGTCTCAAGTCCTAATCCTAGTTCTAAATTGCTAGTCTCTTTCCCAGTTCCAAGTTACCTGCCTCAAGTCTCAAGTACTCTTCTAAGTACAAGTGTTTAATTCCTAGTTCCAAGTTCTTCCAGCTCCAAGTCTCAAGTACCAAGTGTCTAATAATTTCTTCTGTCTGCCTCTCACCTTTTATATGTCTCACTTCTAAGCCACGCCTTTAAGTCACGCCTTTAAGTCTTATCTCTAAATCATATCTTTAAGTCACACCCTTAAGTCTCGCTCTAAATCACACCTTTAAGTTTCACACACACAAGGGAAGATCCTGGGTATCTAAAACAAGATGTTATCAGAGTGTGCTCAGCTGTTGTAGGCTGTTGTAAACAAGTCTCTTGTCAGGGTATATGGCTCAAGATGGCTGCAAGGATGATAGCAACCTTCTGTTAGCTCCCCACAGTCATTTACCAGACTTAAGTTCCAGCCCTTCTACTTTTGCCCTAGGTTATTAAAATGACAAAAGTCCTTTAAGTAGTATTAACATTCATACAATGAAGACAGGGGTTGGTAGCAGTGCCTTTAATAAGAGTTACCTTGGACATGGTATCTCTTTACTGCGATGAAACCCTAACTAAGACACTAAGTCCCCATTGCCAGGACCTGTAGAGAGCTGCGATGTGCCATGCTGTAAAGATGACGCTGGCTCCCACCCCCCACCTGCCCGATGTCGAGTGCTCTCTAAAAAAAACAAGTCCTAATATGGACAAGGCTGGTGATCTGTGCTGCTTCCCTTACGTGTGCCTATCTGCTGCCTCCTGGTAGCTTGCCAGGGTAGGTTGCTCCAGGAGTATTTAGCCTGTGGGCGGGCTTTCCCCCTTGGGCAGAAGAAGATACAAAGTTCCTGAATAAACTGCTTGAGGAAGAGCTCCGGCGTTGCGTCTTCCTTGCTGGACGAGGTGGGTGCGACAAGGACCCATACAGTGAGAGAAGAGAGCTCCAGTGCCAAGATATCTGACTCTCTCCTGGCCTCTGGCACCAAGTGTACACGTGGTGCACAGACACACAGGCCAAACCCCACAAATGCTAAATTAATTGAGATTTTAAAAAATTGGAGATAGTAGTAATGACCATAGACTCATTCTCTGATGTAAAGTGCATCATATATTAGGTAAAATATATATATATATGTTTTTTTGGTTGGTTGGTTGGTTGGTTTTTCGAGACAGGGTTTCTCTGTATAGTCCTGGCTGTCCTGGAACTCACTCTGTAGACCAGGCTGGCCTCGAACTCAGAAATCCGCCTGCCTCTGCCTCCCAAGTGCTGGGATTAAAGGTGTGCGCCACCACTGCCTGGCAAAAAAATACTGTTTTGTCAAGACAAATTATACATACAGATACATGTGTGTGTGTGTGATTTTAAAGAAGGGAAACTGTCAAGATGGTAGGGCTGGTGTTATGTTTTGTTTTGTTTTGCCTGGCTGGTACTGATGAAAAATGTTAGAAATGTCAAAATAATTTCAGTTTAAAGACAATAACCTAGCCTCGGATAACAGGCCCTTTCCTGTTCTCTATCTATGGCTCACTTATGTGCTGTCCCTGGGAGTTCCCACAGTCACAGGACATAGTCCTCCCTGGGATCCTGCCTTATCTGCAAAGCAGGTGAGGACTGAATGTAGGTGTCCCTCTGTCCTCTGTGAGGGAAGGCCAGCCTCCATCCAAGGGACTCAGGCTCAGGTCAAGTTTAAAATAGGACAAACACCCTGACTGGTTCTGGACTATGAGGAACCCAATGAGAAAAGAGACCCCCGTGTTCTTGGGGACTGGTGAGGCCCTGAACTTGAACAAGCTCTTACTTATTCTGTCTCTGTGGATGAGCCCCAGGCAACCATCCATGTTCAAACAGCAAAATTATTTTCCTTTTAAACTGACGATACATTTTCAGCTGTAGCCACCTCCAGTTTGACTTTCTTTCTTTTTTTTTTTTTTTTTTTTTGTTGTTGTTCTTTTTTTTTTTTTTTTTTTAAGATTTATTTATTTATTATATATGAGTACACTGTAGCTGTCTTCAGACTCACCAGAAGAGGGCATCAGATCTCATTACAGATGGTTGTGAGCCACCATGTGGTTGCTGGGATTTGAACTCAGGACCTCTAGAAGAGCAGTCAGTGCTCTCTAGAAGAGCAGTCAGTGCTCTCTAGAAGAGCAGTCAGTGCTCTTAACCACTGAGCCATTTCTCCAGCCCCCAGTTTGACTTTCTAATCCCCAGTTTTTTTCACTGGTATTCATGGTATGCCTCAACCAGCCGGGTTTACATCCCCTTTAGCCTACATGATGGATGCCTTCTCACTCCTTTCTGATCCTACCTAGTTGTCCCATGCCCCTCCTATTGAGAACTGTCATGTCACTGAGACTCCAGAGGCTCTTACTGCACTCTTAACCCCAAGTGCCCTACCCAGTCAGATGGTCCAGAGCCCTTTCAGACTCTACAGCACTCAGTAAATGTCACCTGAAAGCATGGGCTATCTCCGTTCCTGGCTGATTGCTAATAGCCACTCCTGTCACCATTACTCTCAGGACCATCTTAGTTACTTCTCTGTTGCTGTGATGAGACACCATTGGTGAGACCACTGTCTTACAATCTGGCCCAATTGGGAATGAGCACAAAGGGAAAAGGCATAATAGAAAGTCTCCAGAATGCTTAGGGGTTAGAAAATGGGCAGATCACAGGGCTCCGAGTTTTCTGGAATATTGGCTGTCTACCTCTGATAGATACAACAGTTTCTCATACTTCCTTGTTTTCTCTAACTAAACTCCTGTCTGCTCTACTGCTCTGTCCCTTCAGAATTCTCTTTCAAGAGCACAGTAACAGACTGCTGCAGAAATCCAGACCACAGAGAAATGGAGAACTCTGCTGCATAAAAGCAGAGGCTAACACTGGAAGCTTTAGTTCAAATTTCAGGGCCTAGCTGTTTATCTCTCCAGCTCTTCAGATCTGGTGGCATGGGATTCTCCTCTGCCTTGCCTCAGACAGTGGCTGTCTTGGTAGGTGTGACAGCTGAAATGCTTCACTAGGCCCTTTAAACTCAAGGGTTTCTTACTGGAGTCTCAGCAGAATCAGAAATGCCAAGTTCTTCTAGAACTCCAGAGCTAGACTTGAAGGAACTCTCCAGACTTGAAGTCTCAACATCTTATGCGTGTTCTCTCTCTCTCTCTCTCTCTCTCTCTCTCTCTCTCTCTCTCTCTCTCTCTCTGTCTGTCTGTCTCTCTCTCTCTCTCTCTGTCTCTCTGTCTCTCTGTCTCTCTCTGTAACCTTACTGCAAGATAGATCTACCTTGAGGCCTCTTTCTGTCACCTTACTGCCAGATCACAACCTGGAGGTCTCTCTGTAGAATTCTCATGTAGAGGTGATCATATTACCTACACCATGTCTACATGGTGCCACACCATGTTTACAAGAGTCACGGCTTTTCTTACATGAAGCTACCTAGTTCACAGATAGGAATAGGTGGCCAGACACAGAGATCATGGATCTGGACCACTTGAGGTATTTCACATTAATCCAAAACACTGAATAAAGTGCCCTCACTAGGACTCCCAGCTGGAGACAAGAGTGAGGCTTATTATGACACAGATTCTGCCTATTCTTCCAATGTAACCCATACCCAGTCAGCCATCTCGAGAACCGGTTCTCCTTAATACCCATTACACCTGGCTGAGCATGCCCAGCAGGCAGCTGGGCTTCTACTCTAGATTGCCATAGTTCTCAATTTTACCCTCGTTCATTCTCAAAATATCTCTCAGGAGGCTCAACAGGCTTTACATTAAGACTTCACTGCCATCCCAGGGAAATGATTATGGAGTCCAGAAAACAAGCCCCTATTCCCTCCACATGAACTGTTGTTCACCAGACCACCCATTGAGGAATTGTTTAGTCCTTGTAGTCTGTTTGCAACTATAGTCAAGCTGCTGATGTAAAAGAAACTCAAGCATAAAATTGACATTAGAGAATGTGCTAATAGATTTCCTTAGGAGACAGTAAGTCACACAGTGGAATTTAGCTAAGGGAGCACTATCTCTCAAATAACCCAGAGGTAAGTAGTCTGCTAAGGCTGTTAGAGATAAGTGACATTTACAATGCTAGGATGTAAGTGTTTGCTCACGAAGACTCACCAGCCATTAGGTACATCCCCAAAGAACATGCCTCCAGCTCAAGGAGGCAGTGCAGGGTCACAGTCAGTGTTAAGTCCTGGACAGCCATGAAGACCCCAGGTCTCTTAAGAAAAGTATAATCCTGTCGGATGGACAAGATGGATAACCCCAGGTAACAATTATTTGAAAAGAACAATACCAGTGTACTTAAGAAATAATGCTGGCAATATCTGTGTTGTATAAACTCTCCCATCTGCCCAAGTGACCAGACTAGCAATTCCCTGTCTCTACTTAAATTGTTCAAAGTGTAACCTGGGGCCTGGGACTGAACAAGAGATTGAAGGATGACAGTATAAGTGGAATGCACAATCCTGGGGTGTGTATTAGTCAGTAAATCTTCCTTTTAAGGCTGACTCTTTTGAGCATTATAGCCCTAGCAGGACAAACACCATTAAAGAGCTTTTCTTCATTAATCTCTAAGTGTGCAGAGTGATTTCTCTCTGGGAAGACATTATTTCTATAACAGTACAATGTTTGTCACTGTAGATTCATCTGTTCAGAGTTAAGACTGTCCATGACCAGAAGCTTAAAGCACCTATTTTCTTTGAGTCTTTTGAAAATTGTGGGGTGACACCCAGGTGGAAGCCACCTACAGACATTCCCACATCCTTGTGAGTGATTAAGAGTCTCTTACATTTCTGAATTCTATGATATAATTCTACAAGCCCCTTCCTCTTGCTTCCTGGAATTCCAACATGTCCCATATTTTCAGAGACCTCTAAGACTATTCCTAGGCAGAGGTCTTTACATATCTCAAGACAGAAACCCAGTCTCTATTTCTGGACAAAACTCCAAATGTGATTGTACTGGGGCCTACTTGGTGTCTTTTTACTCAGATACATCTGTCTTTTGAAACTGACCTGTTTCCCAGAAAGGCAACTTCCTTTGCCTGTACAGCACTGTACAGGGATGCCCTGCCATCCCAGCATGCCAGCCAAGTGAGCATGGCTCCTAATGAAGAGAGAGCTATTGGAGCAGAGTGTATGTAGATTCCAGAATGTCAAATGACAGTCCTCCAACAGAGGGACTGCCCTGTGATAGAAGTGACTAAGAAACCTAAAGCTGTTCAATTCTCCCTATGTGGGACTCCTGCCATGGTCTCAGCTGCACCAGGTTATTGCCAAGTTATTGGTTATCGGCGATGATATACACAGCTTGGTTTAGTGCTACTCCATGGGATGAAGTTATAGCAGCCTTTCCTCTCCTAAAGCCACATGGGATAGAGAGAAATGGTGGACAAGGAGTTTGCCTGTGCACCCACAGAAGGAGAGCCAGACCCATGGTAGGAGCTGGCATTGTGAACAGAGACCATGACCAGGAATTCCATAAAGCACCTATCTTCTAATTTCAGATTTGGAATGTTCTTAGCCCATTTTATGTTGAGTAGGCACTTTACTTTGGTGAACAATTAGTTTGGACAGCCATGGTTGGTGCATAATAACGGAACATCACATGCAGATAATCAGCATATGGAGAAGAGGTCAAACATGAGGCATGGTCTTATGTTATAATAACCTGCTCTCTTTATAGCAGCTGATATCATCCCTTCATAGACATCCCTTCATAGACACTCTCCCATAAAGCCCTAACTCTTAACCACTTCATGAAAGTACTGTTATGTCAGGAACCAAACTTACAACACATGAACCTTTGGGAAAAGATAATACAAACCCATAATGGGGATATCCCAGTTATGGCCACAGCATCTCAAGCCCTGAAAGACCCTAAAAGTCATAACAGAATGTCATCCATACGACAGCTGAAGACGAGACTGAAAAATCTTCAGTATCTTGTTTATAGTCAACTCATGGTGTAGACTAACAGGAATAAGACCCCTGTCTGATTCAGGTGACTCCTAAGTAGGGTGCAATATTACAGAACACATTTGTCCTGAGGGAATTCCAGTTATGGATTGGGTCTATCCCCCGTGTGGGCAAAAATAGCATAGCCTCTGAATCGTGAGCTTTTTTTCTCTGTGTCTCCTAGAACAGTAAAGGAGGGAATGAGTAGACAAAAACAAAAACAAAAAAAAAAAAACAAAACAAAACAAACCAACCAACCAAACAACAACAAACCCATGATCCTGGGTCTGGAGAGATGTCCCAGCAGTTTGGAGCACTAACTGCTCATCCCAAGGACTTAGGTTCAATTCCCAGCACCCATATGGCAGCTAACAACTGTCTGTAACTCTAGCCCCAGGGTATCTGATACTTTGTGATCTCTAAGGTGTATAGCATTACATGCAGACAAACACCTATACACAAAAAGTAAAAATAAATAACAGACAAACAAGCTCCATGACCAACACCTGCCCACAAGTTTCATTGTGAGTTTGGTAAGATGTACCTCTTAGTTGCTTGGCTTTTATCAGAAAACATTTGTCTCCTGGTTTGGAAAGTCTGTATTCTTCCCAAAGTTAGATTCTGGAGTGGGTTTTAACATCCTAAGAGTCTGAAACAGCAGCGACCACACCAGGAGTGTCCGCCAGGATTCTTGTGCCCCACCTTCAGTGCTAATCAAGAAAGGCTAAGTAAGAGACCAGCACTAGTGAACAAGCCTCAGAGCCTGCTCGTATGTCACACCTCAAAACATGTGAGAACATGCTGCTATATCCAGATCTCCCCAGCCTCTTCCTCCAATGCACCACAAAATACCTAGTAACGAGCTCTTTGCTGTGGTTGGCAGCTGCAGAGTAACAACCTTATGACAGCACCAGATCCTGTTGTCCAGTGGAAGTGTCACCGGCATGCAACTGGATCCCTCCACTGTACTGGTTTACAAGGTTCTGTGAGTGGCACTGGGATGTTTAGTAAGCAGACACCCATAGCTAATTATATATATAAACTTTTAATTGGGGAGATAAATTAACAAATTACTGCAAGAAGTGTCCGTTGATAAAGAGCTTAGTGACACCCTGAAACAGCCAGTTGGTGTTGTACTGTTTTATCGGTTGCTCTTCTCCTGCATTTGGCTTCCCCTGATCACATAATGAAAGAGAATTAGTATAGCATTCAGCACCTTTAGCCCTAGCAGTGATGGTGCTCCCTGTTCGGATGATGCACTATATGAGACACCCCTCCAGTATGATTACTTACCAAGGCAATGCTTGTTTCTATTCAGTTGAATTAGCAGCCAGTGTAAACCAAATATTAATTAGCAAAGGCTTTGTGTTAAGAAACAAGAAAGGATGTTTTCTGAAAGGATGGAAGCTAAAGCTCTGTGGTACTCGCCTGTGCTCTGCTCTGCTCAGTGGATGATTTTCCTCCTGAGTTGCAAATGTGTGAACTCAAGAAGATTCACACCTATCCATGCCGAAATCACCTAAAATCAAAGGCAGATCTTGATGAAATGTACCTATTCTGGCCACAGAAAGAGATATTTTAAAGGGAGACACTTGTATTACCAGACTATTGAAACAATGGACACCAGAGGATTAAAATCTCCCTGGGAATCTCATGCTTTAAGAAGGGAAAAAGCTAAGCTGGACAGTGGTGGCACATGCCTTTAATCCCAGCACTTAGGAGGCAGAAGCAGGTGGATTTCTGAGTTTGAAGCCAGCCTGGTCTACAGAGTGAGTTTCAGGACAGACAGGGCTACACAGGGAAACCCTGTCTCGAAAAACAAAAACAAAAACAAAAACAGAAAGAAAGAAAGAAAGAAAGAAAGAAAGAAAGAAAGAAAGAAAAGATAAAAGATGGGAAAGCTAAAATTAATTAATTAATTAATTAATTAATTAATTTAAAAAATAAAATTTAAAAAAAGAAGAGAAAAGCTGAGACTCAGTGCCAGCCAGAGGAGGACCTTACCTCCTCTACTTCAAGGGATCCACACAGTTCTGACCACTCCTCAGACCACCTTACAGGACACAGCTCTGGCCCTCTATTTATGCCTAAACATTATGTCAGTACCCCAAAGATAGACTTGGGAGTTCACTAGACAACCTTTCTTTGTTCCTCTTTCCAGGTGACCATACTGAATAAATCTTTCTCTGCCTTCCAGTATTACTTACCACTTTAACTGGCATGTTGGGCATAAAGAACCATGCTTAGCTGTAGAGAAAGTTTAATCCAGGAACATCCAAAGACCTTCTAGGTCTCTGTGATCTGGCTGGAATGCAGACATGCTCTGGATTACAGTATAATCTGGTTGGAATACAGACACACCCTTAGCACACACTTTTATATCTCTAACAACAAAGGTAAGGTTAATTTGTAGAAGAAAGCAGCCATGTTTGAAAATGACATCTAATTGAGGGGCAGAAAAAATGACATCAGATTTGACAGAATGAGTCAGAAATAGGATATTCCCAACTCTCACTAGAATAGCATTGGAAAGAGAGGTGACTTCAAAGAACAGGAGTGAATCAGGAAAGAAGGGCATCTCAGTTCAGAGCAGTTTGTGGTTCATTCAGTCAGAGGCAGTTTTTCCAAGAACAATTCAGTGAGAAGCTGAGAGAGGCCAGTTTGAATCAGTCAGCTTGGAGAAGAGCCAGACAGCTGAGTTGTAACAGCCAGAGTTCAGAAAAAAAAAAAAAAAAAAAAAAAAAAAAAAAAAAAAAAAAAACTAGAAAGGATGAGCTTATTCAGCAGTAAGCCTCTCAGACAACAATTACATCTGGTAAATAAAAGGTACATTTACACTTAGCTTATTGGGACTGCCAGAACCTGAGCTTTAAAAAAAAAAAAAAAGTATTGATTCTTTGTGAATTTCGTATCATGTACCTCAATCTCTTTGTACCTATCCTCTGTTCTTGCAATCTCCCACCCCCAACAAAAGAAAAAATAGATGGGGTAGATGTTGGGTCAGCTTAAAGCCCTGGGTCTGAGCCTGGGTGGTAGCTGAGTTGGTCAGCCTGCCAGCTCTTCTGTGTCCACATCACCAGGGCAAGCTTTTCAGCACTGCCTGGGTTACAGAGCCTGAACTTTGACCCTAAAATTCCCAAAAATAATTTTGGAATATTGGGATAGATAGATTTCTTTCTAGATAAGAG
Source organism: Arvicanthis niloticus (assembly GCF_011762505.2). NCBI lineage: Eukaryota > Metazoa > Chordata > Mammalia > Rodentia > Muridae > Arvicanthis > Arvicanthis niloticus. The sequence goes on from NC_047659.1 coordinate 100,975,987, forward strand.
CATTGGCTGTGGGAGCAGAGGATCGAAGTTCAAATCCTCCACACCCACATAAAAGTCAATCATGACAATGTGGGCAAAGAGGTAGGAAGATCACTTACTGGCTGCTAGCCTTAGTCCAGACTCAGTGAGAGACCCTGTCTCAAAAGAAAGGAAACAGGGAGAAAGAGAAAACGGTACCATACACAGGTACACACATGATTGTTTATACAGTACATATATTTAACCACATGCTCATACATCCCTTCCTAAACACACACAACAGTTTTGGGATGTCATACCACAAAGAAAGACATTTGCATTCTGAATTGCTTACAGCAAGTCAGTCCTGAATGGACCAGATGGAGAGAGAAGATGGAACTGACCCACGTGGCTTTTTTTCTCTTTATTTCAACCAACATCGGTTGCTTTCCTCACTACTCACTAATGCATAACAATGAGTGGCTGGGCTCATAGACCATAAAGTTCGACCCTTGCTAGTCAGGGCACCTTGGGATGCTCCATTCTTCTTCTTTTTTTTTAAATCAGTTTTGATGTCTTTTGAATTGGTTGGATTCGATTGAGCCATTTGGCAAACAGACATTTTGTGTCTAGCCTTGTCTTTTGGGACTTTTTTGAGTTCAGGGTTCTTTTGAACCATCTGTGTGACAGGCCTCAGTGCTTTGAAAGCTCTTTTGAGAGAATGTGGGGGTTCTGTTGAACTACTTGGACATCTGCCAGCATTGATGAGGAAGCCAGAATTGTGTTGGGAAGTATCTGTGAGGGACACTGAGAAACAAGGTGTTAAAGACATTGTACTTGTACAGCCATGAAAAATGTTATGTCTGTGCTGTCTTGGTGCACTTAGGAAGAGTTTTAGCTGATTAGTCTTTTTTTTAAACTTTTTACTTATACTTTGAGAATTTCATATGTGTATAAAATAATGCATTTTGATGGCATTTACTCTTCATTCTCCTCACCTTCAATTTCTCCAAGATCAATTTAATCTGATTTTTTTAAAAGAACCTACTGAGTCAAATTTGGCTGTCCATATGTACTGGAGAATGGGGTCACCCGCTGATACATTGCCAACTTACTAAGGGCTACACCCTTAAAGAAAACTGACTTTCCTTCCCCTAGCAGCTGCCAACTGCCACTATCTTCTCAGCTAGGGATGAGGCTAATGACTCGCTCCCTAATCCCTCATCCCTCATCCCTCATCCCTCATCCCTGCTGGAATGCTGGTTGGCTTGATCTTATGCAGGTTGTGTGAAGGAAACTGCAGGTGCTGTGGGTTCATGAGCTACTATTTTGCCTTCCCTGGCTCCTGGTTCTTTTAGTCTTTCTCCCCTCTCTCTCCTTCACTATGTTCCACAAGTCTTAGGGGGAGGGAATGTGATACAGATGTGCTATTTATGGCTGAACACTCCATAAACACCTATTTTCTGCACTTTGACTAGTTTGTATCTCTGTATTACTGTCATCTGCTACACAAAGAAGCATCTCTGAGGAGAACTGAGAGCTGCACTATTGTATATAGTGTCATGCTTTGTCCTTGTAGCAAAACAATAGTCACAGGTTCACTACCAGGCCTATGAACTCCCCAGACTCAGGTTCCAGAGACATTTCCAGATGTCAAACCGAAGCCAGATCCTGATTTAGACTGTGATGGAGAATGGTCCTCAGAAAAGTGATACAGGAGATGGTCAGTGGTTAAGAGTGCATGCTGCTCTTGCAGAGGATCAGAGTTCAGTTCCCAATACCCACATGGGGTGACTCCCAACCACCTCTAACTAACTTTAGCTCTAGATATGACCTCTGTGGACACTGCACTCTAAACACACACATGTATGAACGCATGTGCGCACACGCACAGAGAGAGAGAGAGAGAGAGAGAGAGAGAGAGAGAGAGAGAGAGAGAGAGAGAGAGAAAGAACCACAGTTGCCTACTGCTCATGGAGAGAGAAAAACTGTGGGGAGCCAATAGAAGGCAGATATCATCCTTGCAGCCATCTTGAGCCATATACCCTGATAAGAGATTTGATTACAATAGCCTACAACAGCTGAGCACACTCTGATAACATCTTGTTTTAGATACCCAGGATCTTCCCTTGCATGTGTGAGACTTAAAGCTGTGATTTAGAGCTGAGACTTAAGGGCATGACTTAGAGATCAGATTTACAGACAAGGCCTAAGGGCATGACTTAAAGGCATGACTTAGAGGCGTGGCTTAGAAGTGAGACATATAAAAGGCAAGAGGCAGACAGAAGAGTTCAGTACAACTTGAAACTAGGAATTAGGTTAGAGAGTACAACTTGGAGTAGGAATTAGGCATTGAGGAAGAAGACACTTGGACTAGAGAACTCAGAAGAAGAATTATTAGTTATTAGGCACTTGGCACTTGGAGGAAGACCTTGGAATTAGACATTAGGCACTTAGCACTTGGAAGAAGTACCTTGGAACTTGAAGGCACTAGGGACTAGAAACTAGGGACTAGGAACTCAAGACTTGGGATTTGGACTAGGAAGAGAAACTGAAGAATAAACCAGATTGAATCGCACTCTGTCTGGTCTCCATTCTTCAAGTCTGTCCTCACTCTCTCTCTCTTGCTAAACCCTGACCCGCAGACCGGAGCAGCTTGGGGCAGTGCAGGCTCTAACAATTTAGCCCCCAAGGCTATTGGCAGTGCGGGTCCAACACTGACAGAGTGGTCTGTGACACTTTGGCCCCCAAACACGGGGCAGCTCGGGCCACAACAAAAAACATTCTATGAGAACTAAAAGTCCTGACCACTAGGCCAGCTATATTATCTACAGAGGATACCATAAGGAATTCTTCAAACTGAAGAGAATAATAAATATATTGAAGAGACTCCAGGGGGTAAAGTTATGCTAGAATAGTAGTTAAACAAATAAGAATTAGGATAATATCAACACAAGGAAATTTTATTTAAGGTAGGGGGTTGGAGAGATGGCTCTGTGCATGCACACACACACCACTCAATAACAAAAATAAAACCTTTTTTGATTTTCAAGACAAGGTTTCTTAGCCCTGGACATTCTGGACTCACTCTGTAGAGCAAGCTGGCCTTGAATTCATAGAGGTCTCTCTGCCTCTGCTCCCCAGTGCTGGAAGTAAAGGTGTGCACCATCATTTCTGGCCTAAAAATAAATCTTTTTAAAATGCAGGATGCTTTTTCTGCATGCTTTTCACTAGTAACTCAAATATTAATGGTTTTAGTTTCCCGATCAAAACACATGGACTAGCAGATTAGATTGAAAGCAGCAACTGAGAGCTATAGAGATGGTTCAGCAAGTAAGGTACTATCCTGGTTGGTTTCATGACAACTTGACACAAGCTAGAGTTCTCTGAGAACAGAAACCTCAATTGAAGAGAAGAACAAAACCAACCTCCCCCTTCAGATTGCCTGTAGGCAAGTCTGCAGGGCATTTCCTTGATTCACAATTACTATGTGTGGGTGCAGCTGGGGGGGGGGGGAACAGGGAGTGTGCCACCCCTTGGTAGGTGGCCCTGGGTGGCATAAGAAAGATGGCTGAGCAAGCTAGTAAGTGGGAGTACTCTATGCCTCCTGCTTCAGTTCCTGCCTCCAGGTTCCTGCCTTGAGTTCCTGCCTCAGCTTCCCTTAGTGGACTGTGACCAGGGGTAGATAAACCAAATAACTCTTTCCTCACCAAGTTGCTTTTTGTCACGGTGTTTTATCACAGCAATAGAACCCCAACTAAAACAGATGCTTACTGTAAAGACTGATGATCTGTGTTCGATTCCTAGAAACCCACATGGTAGAAGAGGCTCCTATAAACTGCCCTCTGCCCTCCACATGTATGCCAGGGCATTCATAATGTGTGCATGTGTCTACATACAGATAGAGACAGACAGACAGACAGACAGACAGACAGACAGACAGAGACAGAGAGACAGATTTGTTGGGGACTGCATTAAATCTGTAGGTTGCTTTTGGTAGGATAATTATGTTCACAAAACTAAGTCCTCCCACTGATGAGCATGGGAGATCTTTCCACCCTCCAGTGTCTTCTTACAATTCTTTCTTCAGTGTTTTAAAGTTTTTATTGCAAAGGTCTCTCACTCTCTTGCTTATTAGGTTTAACCCAAAGCATTTTATTTTGTTTTGAGACGATTTGTGTTTTCTGATCTTCTCCTTTATTATGTCTTCTGGCAGATGGGATGACTGCCAGTTTTTGGCATCCGGCCATTTTGCTGATCTACAAGTTTTCTGTGGGGATTGTGGAATTTATATATATATATATATATATATATATATATATATATATATATATATATATTCATATATATGTGGAATCATATATATGGGATCATATATATATGGAATCAAATATATGGAATCATATATATAATCATATATGGAAATAGAAATACTTTGACTTCTTTTCCTGTTTTATCCCTTTTATTTTCATCTCTTGTCTTCTTCCTGGCCAAGCACTATAGTGAATAGAAATGTAGAGTTGGCATGCTTCTCTTCTTCTTGATCTTAGCAAGAATGCCAAGGATCTTAACACAAGACCTGAAAGAACAAGTGGGAAGATATAGGCACAGGTGAGGACTTCCAAATAAAACTTTAGTCCTTGAGAAATAAGAATAACCACCTTTAAGTGAGATCTTATAAAATCAAAACTTTTTTTTTACATTAAAAGAAACTGTCAATCACATAAAAGTCACCCTAGACAATGGGAGAGAATCTTTGCCAGCTATACATCCCACAGAATTAATTTGCAGAGCAGACAAATGAACAACAAGAAAACAGACAACTCAATCACAAGAAGAACTAATGCAGTGCCAGCAGTACGCTACCTTCCTGGCTCATCAATACAGCTGACTACCCAGGCAAGATATGCTGACTGGTGCAATAGTGGCCAAGTTTGTTCCAGAGGTAAGCAACCACTTTCCAATTGGAGTTGAAGACAAGTCTATGGAGGAAATTCATCTCTAATACTGTAAATCTGGTCAAAATCCCATGGTTGGGAAGGCCACAGGCCCTAGTGGAGAAGCTACCGCTGTTGTTTTGGTAAGTAGACATCATGTACCCATCAAGTTGAAATTAATTAAGTGGAGCTTTTATAGGTCCATGTCCCTCCCTGCTGCTGGATTAATGTTCCTAGAATACAGGAAAAAAGAAAACCAACTCTCTGCAGGATTGTTGAGCTACTAACCTCCCTGTCCCAGCCAGATTCCTCCTTGCAAGTGTATCTTTTGCTGCAACTCTGTGTCTCTGATCAATTCCTTTTTAAGGGATAGAAGGACCTGGAATCCCTCTAGGGGAACACTCTAAACTGATACCAAGGAGAACTTTGGTACCATTCTTGTTCTGCAGCCTTGCTATTACACAATAACAGCGGTTCTCAAAGCATCCAAATGAACTTTCCCTAAAGGCAAGCAGCATTAGAGAAAGCTGCTGAATGAAGAAGCAGGTGACTACAGTAGAGACAGTCATCATTGTTGGCTCAGGTCCAAAGTGTAGATTCCAAGACCCAGGAGTGCTTGCCTGGCATGCACAAGGCCATTGGCTTGATGCTAAGTGCTGGGGGTGGGGGGAGAGGAAAGTAAGAAGATTCCCTTGTCCATCTCTTATAATCTTCATTTAAAACGAAAGCCCAGATAGCTTATACCTTTGAGTCCAATCAGGGACTCAAAACACTAGGAAAGAGCCCTGCAACATAGCTCACACCTTTCCCCTGGCTGGCATGCAAGTGGTATCGTTGTCAAGAGATGAGCCTGCAGTTCCTACCCCTCTAGGGCCCTCATGTATAAGTGATGTCTGAAACATGAGGCCACACTGTCCGTGGCAGAGAAACCAGAGCGGAGGAGTGTCTGGATAGATTGGCATGCTGCACACTCATTGCTTCCTCCCCATCTTTCTCTCCAACAAAGCCTACCTCTACCTTCAACCTCAGAGGACCCAGATGCTGTCAGGTCCCAGGAAGAGGCCAGTGACCATGACAGCATGAAATCACCCCAGGCAGCCAGTATATGAAGACGTGAGCCAGTGTAAGGATCTTGAAATTCTGGAAACCATGAGCCCCCAGTTAAAGCGCCTAGATGAGGAAGGTGAGTCTTCAATCTTCATCCTCATGGGTGCTACTTACCAGGCCTCTTGGCACAGTGTGTAAAGGGGAAGCAGTCTCAAGAGGCATGGGAAGGCCCTGTATTTGAATTCAGATCCTGCAACTTGAACTGAGCAACTTTAGGGTGGCTGGCCTCTTCTGAGCCACTGATAGGATGAGGGTGGTTGTCACTCCCTTGCAGGGCTCCTAGAAGGACTGAAAACCACCAGAGCAGAGAATCATGCAGAGCCACATTAATGAACTTGCTAGAGCTGGCCACCCATCTGCACGATACTAAAAGCCACTGTTTGCAGCTGTCTCTCCTTAACAATTCTCACCTTGTGACTATCTGTCTTTCTGTTGCGTGGTGGGGGACAGGGGATGGGAGAGTTCTGAACTTAGGACTTTTCCAAGGGATCAGGGAAAGGTTGGACTGAGAGCGTCTTGAAACTGAAGATTGTGTTAATAAATGCTCAGGGCCTGCCTGCTACCTCCGCTTCCTGATCTCGTTGTAATTGCAACTGCATCCCAAGTGATGGGATTACAACCATGTGCCACCATGCCCAGCTCCTTAGAAATATTTTGAAATACTTAATGTGTATGATCATTTATTTATGTGTTATACACCAATTGCATAATCTCCTTTAATCTTTTTTTATTTGAATTTTTCATACAATATATTTTGACCATGTTTTTCTATCCCCCTAACTCCTCTCAGATTCCTCCCACGTCCCTACCCACTCAACTTGGTGTTCTTTCTTTCTTTCTAGATCTCTCTCAAAAAATAAAAATAAAAAAAAAAATCAAAATTGACAAGCAAAAGCCCAATAAGACTGAATATGCCAAAACAAAACAAATTGAAACAAATACACACACACACACACACACACACACACACACACACACGAAGCTCATCATTTTGTGTTTGCCAACTACTCTTGGACATAGGGTTTGCCCTGGAGTGTAGTAGATTATTTAGTGAGACTCCATTGGAGAAAACTGATTTTCCCTTTGCTAGCAGGTATCAATAGCAAATAGTGTCTTAGTTAGGGGTGAGATATATGTCCACATTTCCTCTCAGTGCTGGGATCCTGTCTGGCTTGAACCCTTGCAGATCTTGTGTATGTTGCAACCATCTCTGTAAGTTCAAATGTGCATCACTTCTGTTGTCTAGAAGACAGTGTTCCCTTAGAGTCATCCATTCAACTCTGGCTCTTACAATCTTTCTTCCTTCTCTTCCTCGTAGATCATTGAACCTTAAGAAGAAAGGTTTGATGAAGACATCTCATTTAGAACTGAGTGCTCCAAAATCTCTCACTCTTTGCACAGTGTCCAGTTGTTGGTCTCTGTGTTGATTCTCATCTATTGCAAGAAGCTTCTCTGATGTGGGTTAAGTGAGGCACTAATCTATAGATGCAGCAATGTGTCACTAGAAATCATTTATTGTTACATTCCTTTAGCACAATAATAGCATTTGGTTTCCCCCTAGGCCTATGACCTACCTAGCCTCAGGACAACGGCCACTTTAGCAGTGTTGGGTATGTGTGCTGTCTCATGGAGTGGGCCTTAAATCCATTGTTTAAAAGTGGTTGGTTAATCCTATGACATTTGTGCCACTATTGCACCGATATGTCTTGCACGAAGGTTGCTGCTGCAGGTCTCAGGGTTTGTAGCTAGGAGATACTGATGGTATCTCCAGATACATAGGTGACTGCCTTTCACCTCTGGCAGTGCAGAGCACCTTACAGTACTATGAACTCGATTTAGTAGGGCTGAAGTTTCCAGTTAGGTGGCAGCTCCACTTCTCTGTGTTGGACATGAGTAAGCGTCTTCAGCAGTAGGGCCTTACCATCAGGTTGTAGAGAGCAGCAGTAGCCGGGAGCAGCACTAGCCTGTAGTGTTTAGGGAGTTCCATGGGACCCCTGTGGCCAATGACCCAACAAGATGCAGCCCTGCCACTAGAGGTTTTACTTGGTGGCATAGGAGATCTAGTTGTGGTATTGTCTCCCTATTATTTGGTGATTCCACTTGTATTCCTTTCACAGTCCATATACATTAGGAAGCTTCTACCGTAGTAGGTTTCCATGTGGCTTTTTAAAAGGCCTTTAGTTTTACTTGTTCCTCCCCGTATTCCCTCTTTTCCCCTTCTTTCCCATTTCTCTTCCTAGTTAACCCTCCTATTCTAGTTTCCTCTTTATCTCTCTATAACACTATACTCTATTTCCCCTTCCTTGGGAGAGCCTCTCCTCCCTGCTGGTCCTAACCTCTGTGGTTATTCAGACTGTAACATGTGTACTGAATGCTTAAATGCTAACATCCACACATAAGAGAAAAATACAATATTTGTCTTTTGGGGTATGGGTTACCTCCTTCAGGATGATTTTTTTTCTAGCTTCATCCATTTACCTGCAAGTGTCATAATTTTATTTTATTTTTCTTCCTTGATAGTGAGATGCATCACTTGGGTACAGCAGAAAGGTGGATTCTGCCTTCTAATCCAGTCTGTTAGTCTGTGTCATTTTGTTGGGGAATGGAATCTATTAATGCTGAAAGTTATTAATGAGCCATATCTATTGAATCCTGCTATTTTGTTCTTGAGGCGTGGGCATTTTCCCTCTCTTAAATTTACTATTCTTAAATTAATCAATCCTTGTGTTCTTGGATGTAGTTAATCTCTTCAGATTGAAGCTTTTCATCTAGTGCCTTCTGTAGAGCTGGACTGGCAGAAATTGCTTAAATTTGGTTTTATCGTGGCACATTTTTCTTTCTCCATATACTGTGATTGAGATTTTGCTGAGTATAGTGGTCGGGTCGCAGCATTAGGAAGATTGAGAACCACTGAGAATCTGCAGAATCTAAAGTCACCTAAGAGGTGGGAACCTAAACTGAGGGATTTCTCCAATCAAACTGACCTGTGGCCATGTCTGTGGGGAACTGAACTGTCTTGATTATTGATTGTTATAGAAAGGTCCAGTCCCCTGTGGGGAACTGTCCCTCAGGTAGATGGTCTTGGACTGTATTTTTAAAAAGTCAGTTAGGAGACTGGCAGAGAGCAAGTCAGTAATCATTCCTCTATGACTTCTGCTTCAGTTTCCTGCCTTAAGCATCTTCCCTGACTTCCCTCAGTGACGGACTTTGACCTGGAAGTGGAAACCAAATGAATCTTTTCTTCTACAAGTTGCTTTTGATCACAGTATTTATCACAGCAGCAAGAACAAAACATGGGCTGGAGAGATGGCTCAGTGGTTGGGAGCACTGACTGCTCTTCCAGAGGTCCTGAGTTCAATTCCCAGCAACCACATGGTGGCTCACAACCATCTGTAATGAGATCTGATGCCCTCTCTGGTGTGTCTGAAGACAGCTACAGTGTACTCTCATACATAAAATAAATCAAAAAAAAAAAAAAAAAAGAACAAAACATAAGCTAGCTTACTCATTTCTTCAAATAAATCCCCTTCTGTAAATGAAATTGTGAGGTAGTTTTATGGTGTGTATTGTTTGGGTCTGAAGAAGAGAGAGAGGTGCTAAGATGTTTAAGCTTAAAGTTGCAGACATTCTGACCCTAAATAACACATTCTACTTATTTTATATTTCAAACTCTTTGTTTGAGAAGTCTTTTGAAAACCAATCATTGTCACTGTAGATAAGTTTAGATTTATCAATTGTGTTGCAGTTTCTTGATTTCAACCAGCACGTAATGGAAAACTTGATCCAGGAGGAGGAGGGGACTCTGTCCCGTCTCATGTCCTCGCCACATGCCTCTTCTCCTTTTACCTCAATGCCTTCATATGCTTTCCCACCAAGAGCATTTCATCACACAATGAAGGCTGGTGATTCCATCAGGGAGGAACAAGAACATTTTGAAACATGCCTAGAACATTATGCTGTCTGTCCTGGCTGGCTTTATGTCACCTTGACACAAGCTAAAGTCGTCTGAAAAGAGGGAACTCCAATTGAGAAACTGCCTCCACATGACCCGCTGTACAATATTTTCTTCATTAGTGATTGATGGGGAAAGGCCAAGCCCATTATGGGAACTAAAGATTGGGTCCTTTCCCATCCCCTGCATGCCTCATGCTGAGTATTTCAAGCCTGTTTTTGTCTAGCTTCCAAAGTTTCTTGAGCTCAAAGGACAAAGGCCTGCATAGAAGCAATTCTCTTAAACTTTAAACAGCATCTGAGACTTATTTAATCCATGTGGCAAGATGCACAAAGTGAAAAAGACTGTCATAAAGGAACATAGAAGAAGGATGCTCATAAGAGCTTCGGAAATGACTCTAGGGAGAGTTGTGCTTTTATGAACAGTTATGTTGGAGAACAGAAGAGCATGAGCTAATGTTGATCAGACATGGGGAAGTCTGTCTGTCCAGCTTCTTCTTGGCTTCTCTCTTCCTAATATTGTAGAACTGGACACCTCTACATCAGGGTGGGTCTCCCGGGATATGAGGAAAGGTCAGAGAGTAAGCTGTTGGCAGTAATAATTTGAAAAAAAAACGGCGGCTCCCAATCTTGCTTGTTCTTAATCTGCCGCCATGTTCCCGACTAGCCTAGGCCTATGGCCAGGAGCGATGGTGGCCATACCGCTGCTGCTCAGCTCGGGCTGCCTGCTCAGGCAGTCAGGGACACCAGCTCTGCCACCCACGAGACGCCAGAGTGGGAGATGGCTCTGCCAATCTTCCATGCTGTCTCTACAAGGCTGGGCAGTGTCCAGACCACGTGGTACCCGGTATGAATGAAACTCTAATGCTTAAATATTAATCAAAGGCTTTATATGTTTGGTAATGCTCAATAACAATATGCCCATACAATCAGAGGTGTAACCCAATACCCAACCTAGATATACCGACTACCTTTGACTGCTAGAGACATCTGCTTCCATGTTCCCCTCTCTCTGGTCTCTCTCTCCAGCTCCTCCTCTTCCTTCTTTTTCTCTCCTTACTCCTCCTCTTCCTCTCCTTACTCCTCTCACCTTAGCTCCTCCTACAGTAAGCACTTGTGGTTTCTCAATTTTCTTCAACATAAAACATTCAATATGCCAAGGTGCTGTATTTGAGGGCATCATGTTCTGAGCCCAACAGAGCTAGCAGGCTCTGGGAAGCATGTTTGCTTTTTGCTGCCTAACCCCCACAAGGGAGTGATGTTTTCTTGGACTGAGTCTTGTGGAGCCACCACTGTCTATATCCTATTCTTGCAGGTGATAAGTCAGCAAGGAGATCCACAAGGAAACAAACATCAGTAGCTGCAAGTCCCCAAGACAAGCACCGAGCCCAATGTAGTCGGAAGGATCCTGCTAAGAGTAGCCCCAGAACAGGGTCTTCCCAGAAGAAACAGATGGAACATGGAAGCTATCAAAAGGGATTGCGGGGACAGAGACCTTCCAAGGTGGAGAGGCCTTCCCAGGGGAGGAAGAAGGACCGGAGAACTTCCCTCAAGGAGCGGAGAACACCTCCAAAGAAGGAAAGGGAGACTCTGCGGAAGGAGACAGGCAAGCAGCTGAGAAAACCCAGGTGTGCTGTAGCTCTGATTGAGATTCTTCCTCTGCTCAGCTACCCTCTTCCTGTCTCTGTACGGTCGGTTTTCTCTTTGGGAGAGAAGTAGTTACTGTTCTTGCTCCTACTTTTCCATACCATCACGGGCAGAACGGCCCCAATACAGGGTTTTTAAATAGCAGTTCCTATTGCAAATCAGGCTCTGGGTGTGGGAGAGTAGAGATAAGATCTCAAGGTTCCTGACTTTCAGCTAATAACTCACTATCACTCCAGAAGAGATCAGCTAAAAATAATGAATAATGAATAAAAATAATGAAGCCATTTGGAAGTCATACAGGGACCATGAACACTCTTTCCTCTATGTGCACACACCCTTCTCTTTTCTAGAAATATGACAGTCTAGAACTTCAAGAGGTCTGTCTGCTCTGAGGCTGTGGTGTTTGGATAATTGATTTAGAGTCCTTTGCTCCACTCATATATGGGCGGCAGAGTTGTGTATATAATAGTAGACAGGCAATTTATGAAATTAATGGATCAGGTTTTCTTCCATTTGGTGGCTATCGATTTTGATGGCTTCTCTGGCACTCCTTAGAGATCATCTATGATTTACTCTCTTCTAGGGACATTTGAAGGATCCTTCATGATTACAGATGAGGAAGGCTTTTGAAGCAGGTGTGAGAATGAGGATTGTGGCAAAAACTTGATCTTCCTTCTGGGTTTCTGAAAGCTTTCTTTGTTCATATTGTTAACAGAGTTAGTTAGGGCCAGAACCTGGACACTGCCATATTCAATAAGAGAAAGAGAAAGGAGATTTATTAAGTGTGACCACACTGGGGGAGGAACAAAGACATCCAGTAGCCATAATTCATGTCTATCTTGAGGCCCCAGCATGAAGTTCAGGTTTAAGTAAAGGGCAGGAGATATGGGCAGGAGATATGTATAATAAGGCAGTCCTGGTCAAGGCAAGGTCCTGCCCATCATGAGTTCAGGTCCAATCTCTCCCGAAAGGTGGTCTGACAAGCTGTTAGACCTGTATGAAATCTCTTCCTGTTTCTCCTCTAGCTGGCCCCAGGATTCAACCTTCTCCTCTCAGCATGAGATTCCTTGGAAATTCTAATTTCTAGGGTGCATCATTCCAATAATCTTATAACCAGAGAGACACAGTGTTTCATTCCAGACTTAAGAGCTGGCTTAGTGGTTAAGAGCACATACTGTTTGTTCTTCTAGAGGACCCAGTTCAGTCCCTATCACCTATGTTGAGCAGTTCACAAATGCGTCTAACTTTAGCTCCAGGGGATCCAAGGCTCTTTTCTGGCCGTCTCGGGCATTACACTCAGATGTACACACCACATACTGACACACATTTATTTGTGTTCAGAGTTGTACTACTATACAATATTAACAGGCCTCAGCTCTCAGGCACTGGGATTTTAATCAAATTCTACCTTGCCTACTTTTTCTTTCAGTTGGTTGTTTGTTGTGCCCAGGATTGAACCCAGGTCCTTTTGTATTCTTAGCACATGCCTTACCATTAAACTACACCTCCATATAGTTTGAATGCATTGATTACCCTTGTGTATCTTATATTTTAGAAGGAACCAGTACTCTAAATGACACATGCAATACAAGGAACTACAGACAAGGACTCAGCAGCGCCACTTTTAGTTGACTGACAAGACAGGGTTAGAAGGATAAAAAGACTCGGCCCTGGTTCCCCAGATGCTGATTATCTAGCAGGAAAGATGAGACTCAATTAAGACAAGGCAGAAAGCAATGTGCACACGAGACAAGATTTGATAGTGTTGTAGTACTGGGGCCCTGAGGCATCAGGTTTCTTCTACAGAGAAGGCGAGTACTTCAGTAAGTATGGGGGGGGGGGGGGGTGGAGTTTAAATAAACAAAGACAACTCCCTCCAATGAGGGAATACATCATACAGACTCAAAGACAGTTATCACTGGGAATGTGTGAGGTATGACCAAACATGCCTATGGCTAGGCTTGCCTGGTCTATTGGTATGCTAAGATTTCTTTATTTCCAAGAGTTAGAAAGCTAAAACTCACAGAGCTTTCTGTAAACTGGTCTCTAAAACCTGAATTAGCAGTAGTCCTGATTACTCTCTTTATGAGCATCATTAAGGTTATCCAGACTCGATGTCTTAGCATTCTACTGCTGTGAAGAGACACCATGACCAAGGAAACTCTTATAAAAGAACACATTTAATTGGAAGGTGCTTACAGCCTCAGACAGTTAGTCCAGGATCACCATGGCAGGAAACAGACAGGTATTGCTCTAGGGCAGTAGATGACAGCTTTAAATGCTGATCCACAGACAGCAGTCAGAGAAAGAGAGAGGCAATGGACCTGGCTTGGACTTTTGAAACCCCAAAGAGCACTCACAGTGACACACCTCCTCCAACAAGGCCACACCACCATATCCTTCCAAAACAGTCCCACTAATTGGGGACTAAGCATTCAAACATATGAGCCCATGGGGGCCATGCTCATTCAAACCACCACACATAACCTTCCTTTTCACCTACCCTGTCAGCGATTGTGTCTCTTTATCACTGAGGCTACACTGAGCACACACAATCATTTGGATCCTATAGCAGCTGAGCAGATAGTATTACCAGGGCATGGGGAGGGCCATAGCATGGGGGTTCTCCACAGAAGTTCTCTGTTGTTGTGCTAGCCAATACAGTAACCATTAGGCACTGGAATGTGACGGGGGGGGGGGGGGAAGGGGGGAGGAGGAATGAGTTTCAAACTTAATTTAATGCAGCATAATTTAAACTTGACATTAATGCAACCGAGTTGACATAGTGAATTTATTTAACTTGGACAGATAGATATAGTTTTGAAACTAACCCAAACTGGCTTTGGAAGCAAAGTATTCTGTTAATGATGTAAATATTGAAGAAAAATAACCATATACCACTTGATTTGGAAGAAACTTTTTAAAGCATGTCTAAAACAATTTATGTATGTGAATCTACTTTTTCAACTATAATTTTACAAACTATAAATACAGAGCAAGTATATCTGATAAAAATTTGAGTTCTGAATTGATATGCACTGTAAATGAAGAGTGAATATCAGGTTGCAAAGACAGAGCCAAGACTATCAATAGAATGGTGTGATGGTTTTTACATTGATTATGTAAAGAATATAATCTGATTGAATTATTTAAGTACATTATTTATTTTTCCATTTAATGTCACCATTTAAATATGGCTCTTAAAAAACTTTAATTAAAATTTTCCCAATTTTGTGAGCCTTTAGGCTGATCTTTGCATAGGATGTCTCTGGTGTGTCAGAGGGCACCTCATACTTTTTGTATAGATTCATGGTCTTGCTGATTTATCTGTAACCTGAACTGCAGCCTGGCTCTGAATCAGAGTGAGATGAGCATTCTCAGCCTAGGAAACCTGCTCTGGACCCGTCACTGACCATGAGGACTTCTCTGAGTTCCTTTGACTGACCCTGGCTGGCATCCAGGCTCATGAACAGGCACAAGCTATTCTGATTCAAAGTTCAATCTCATGTAATTTGGTGCATTTCCGTTTCACTGGTCAGTTTCCATATGATGTTATAGTCAAAACCATTTTACAAAATGTTAATTAATACAGAGAAAAATCAAGGTCTCCTCTTGGGGTTCTTAACCTCATTAATAAAAGAACTTTAGGATAGACCCAAATGGAAACTCAAGGACAATTTTATGAAGGTCTAAAATAACCGCAGGACAGGCCAGCTATAAACTACAGCTGGTGCCCAGAGAATGAAGACAGGAAGGGGACATCTATGTCATCTTAGAGAGAATGGAATCCAGATACATGGTGGGCAAGCAGTCACATGGTAGGTGAAGGGCTTTAGAGAAAGCATAAGAAAACCCAGTATGGGTAAGCCCAAAATGCTTAGGAAAACATGCTTGAAAAAGAGGAAGAAGAAAAGAAGTTACACTTTTCTGGATAACTCAAAGAAGCAAGCAGATTATATGCTACGTGACTGTAGCCTGGTAAGCCGTATACTGAGGACTTGGACCTGGGAGGAAAAGGAAGGGTGTGTCTTTTTGAAGGACTAATTATTCTGCCCATCTCTTTAGCATGGCTTAAGGTGAGCCCACCTTCCTAAGGGTGGTCCCTAGGCCAGGGATTGACCCTGCCCAACGGAAATGTTAGGTCTCTACCTAGGTCAGAGGTCTATTCTCTTAACTAGAAATTGTTGTTGTTGTCGAATGGGCTTTTATTGATATTATAACACTATGATAAAAGGGACAGAGGAAAAATGTATTGCCTATGCCCTGTACTACTCACCACCTAACCCTACCTGCCCTTGAGGGTTGGAGGTGAGGTGGTGCAGAGTCAACAACACAGACTTCAGGAGCAGGTGAGAAACACTGCAAGCTCTGTGAACACTGCTGCAAGCTCCTTTAATACCCTCCACCCACACCCCCATTGGTCCCAAGCGTCTCTTCTAAACAACAGTTCCTGATAGGCTGGCATTGTCTGCACCAGCAATCCTTGGTCTCTAAGGTAGTCCTCAATTAGGTCCTCCTGCAGGAGATGCTTTTTGTAGCTGAGTTTACATAGAGGTGGGCCCCTGCCATTCCTGCTACAAAAATGGATGCATTTTTAGGAATCACTGAGGCAGAAATGCTTATTATATGAATTTGAATACTTGGGAATCCAGGGAGGAACGTTACTAGGGGACAATTTACCCTCATTCAACCGTAAAAATCGTATTTCCTCCTGTTCAGTGTGGGATTAAGCTCTAAATTCTGAATTGTGCAATAGTGTTGTAACCTCAGCACTCTCACTACTTGAGGACTTTACTAGTGTGTGTCTTAGGGTTTCCATTACTGCCATTAAACACCATGACCAAAAAGCAAGTTGGGGAGGAAAGGGTTTATTAGCTTACACTTCCTTATCAGTAATGGAAGTCAGGACTCAGGAGCTATGGTGGGTGCTGCTTACTGGCTTCCTCCTCATGCTTTGCTCAGCTTGCTTTCTTATAGAACCCAGGACCACCAGCCCAGGTGTCTTTAGTTAGGGTTTCTATTGCTGTGAAGAGACAACATGACCATAACAACTCTTATAAAGAAAGCATTTAATTTGGGGCTGGCTTGCAGTTTCAGAACTTTAGTCCATTATCATCACAATGAGAAACGCAGCAGCATGCAGGTAGACACGGTGCTGGACAGACACAGCAGCGTGCAGGTAGACATGGTGCTGGACAAGGAGCTGAGAGCTCTGTATCCTGATCCTTCAGCAACTGGGAGAGAACTATGTTGAGCTTCTGAGACTTCAAAGCCTGGTGGGACAGTGACACACTTCCTCCACCAAAGCCACACCTACTCCAACAAGGGCACACTTCCTAATAGTGCCATTACTTATGGGCCTATGGGGGACATTTTTACTAAAACCACCACAACAGGGACAGCACCACCCACAATGGGCTGGGCCCTCCCCCATCAATCACTAATTTAAAAAATGCCTTTCAGGCTTGACTATAGCCCCATCTTAAGGAGGCATTTTCTTAACTGAGGTTTCTTCCTCTCAGATAATACTAGCTTGTGCTAAATTGACATAAAACTAACCAGCACAATGTATGTGTAGGGGGGTGAATACCCTATGCACATCTGAAGGTTATAGGACAACTTCATGGAGTTGATTCTCTCCTTTTGCCTTTATATTGGGTTCCAGGGATCAAACTCAAGTCACCAGGCTTACATGGTGAAAGATATAGAAAACTTATGAAAAGTATAGAAACTTTTTATGACCCCTAGACCTGAGCAAAAGAATGCAGGTTCACTAGTCCCAAGGAAACTGAACTGAATGTAAGATTTCAGGCCTTCACTGCACTGGAATACATTCCGGGAAGAGTACTTTATCCCTGAGTCAGAGGACACTTGCTAGATTAACATTCCTCAAGCCTCAGGGAAGAGAACCCACCTGTGGGTGGGGAAGGCCCAAAGCAGGAAGACATATTCCTAACTACAAAGAAACATGCAAGTCATCTGGGTAGTCCCAGGAACTGGCTGACCGCAAGATAAATGGTTGGGCAAGGTTACATCCTTACAAAAGATAAGTGTATAAGATGTTTTCCGAATGACCCTGACTAAATTTGGGTTGGGACCTTTTAAGACTTTCTACTGTTTTTATTTATGTTTCCTTGGTAACCCCTTCACACACCCCTTGGTTTGTGGTTCTTTCCTATATAAGCCCTCCACTCCCAGCCAACAGGGTCGACACTCCTTTGCCCCTGCGTGGGTCATGAGTCTCAGCCTCAGTTGACTGACCCCGAAATATACCTCATGCGGTTGCATCAAGAATGGTGTCTTGTGAGTTATTGGGTAGCCGTGAATTCCTGAGGCTTCAGGGAGGTCCTCTCTTCGTGTGTGTGTGGGGGGGGGGGGTGTCTTACAATGGCAAGTGCTTTGCCAAATAAGCCATTTTGTCAGCCCTAAAATCTTACAAGGAATGAATGAATGAATGAACAAAGAAAACAATTTTAAATCAAAAGTGTCTCAACTTTTATTTCTATTGGTCGCCACTGTGCTAAAGAGTATATGGATGGAAAAATCAGAAAAATCAGGTTTGGGAAGGCAACCTAATCATCCCTTAGGCTGCAGGACACAGACTTGGTCTCCTCTAGCTGGGAGAAGGAGTCACTGCCAGTTTCTGGTGGGGACAGCCTCCATCTACCCTGTGAGTGTCAAGAATCCTGCCCATCTTTCCTGTGAATTCCTCCCCTGTCTACAACCATTTAACTCATCTGCCTCAGCCATGGCTCTGCCCCTAGGTCCACTTCCTTGGGCTCCAGTGTCTCTACTGGAGAGTCCCTGTCTGAGGAGGAGCTGGCTCAGATCCTGGAACAGGTGGAAGAGAAAAAGAAACTCATCTCCACCATGAGGAACAAACCCTGGCCCATGGCAAAGAAGCTGAGGGAACTCAGGTGAGTGAGCTTTGGAATGAGCTTCTCCCAGCACAGGAGGCTCATCTCCTCCAGAAAGGGGGCATGCCTTCCTCTTCTTTGCCTCAGTGAGACAGGACAGGAAAGGAGATTTGCTCTTCCAGCCTCCCCACCACAAGCATGGCACAGAGAGATGCACCAGGACCTGTCAACCTTTAAGATTTGCCAGCAGCAGTCTGTGTCAGGCCTTCAATCACTTATAACCATCTCTTCCACGCCCTGCCGCATGCGCTGGTTCTGGCCCTCTCTCATGACCCAATGCAGAAATGCTGTCCCCAGGAAGCTGACTATGATATCCTTTCTGTCTTGTGTGCTTTCGGCACCCACAACCTCCTGTTTCAGCCATCTCTTGCTCTAAGGGCTTGTGCAGCAGGTGGGAAGGTCTGTTAGCATGACTTGTGTCCTAAGGCCACACTGGGCATGGTGCTCCATTGCTGTGGGTTTGAACTGTGATGCTGCTCCCTACTCGTGCTATTCGACTCTTAGTTCCAGCTCAGCTTTCCCTTGAATTGCATATGAAAAGCTGGTATGCCAAATATTATGCTTGAATGTCTGATTCAGTTTTGAGCTAAAGCAGGACTCACATTGCATAATTTCTGGTTATCTACTAGAAAAGTCTTCCCCATCATTAACTTTGCTGCCCCACATCTGGCCTTCATTTTCAATGACAGCGACTTACTTTCTTTGTGTAAATCTCATTTTCCCTGACTCCCCTCAAACATGAATTATTTCATGCTTGGATTAAACTCCAATTATTATGGAGAGTGGTATGGGAGTCATGTATTGGCATTATTTATTTCCAAAAACAAGGCAGAGATTCTAGCCACATCAGAAAGTGAGTCCTGACAATAGTTCTAATAAGCAAAGTTAACTCTGTTGCAGGGCAAATTGTCACACTCTCCCATGTGGCCCAGGCTCCCTGTGTTGTCCCCTGACTCCTGCTGCACTGACAAGTAGAACTTCCTGCCATAATAGAAATCTCTTAAATCTGTACTATAAGATATAGCCACTTGTGGCTCTTGATCACTAAAACACACTAGTGTGACTAACTGGACTCTTGTTTTTTTTTTTTTTTTAACTTACTTGAATTTATGTTCTACATAGTGATAACAATAGTTGTGTAGGCTCTCACTACAAAAAAAAGCTGAGGATTTAATATGTTGGTTAGCTTGATGTAGCCTTTAATGTATATCATAAATATATACATTTGCCAATTTAAAACTGTTTGGATGATGGGCTGGCTTCTTCCAGAAGTTCCCTCTCCCTGTCCTAGAGGCTGGGTTTTTCCTCCTGCACCAATGTCCTTCTCACAGAACCTTGTACTCATGTACAGTTTAGACACAACTTCTATTAACAATGGGAAGAGAATCATCAGGACACTTGAGAAAATAAGTTCTCCAGGAGGCTCAGGTTTCAGAGTTCCTATTGCTGGCAGGGTTGGCAGTGACTTTGTCTCCCTCATTTTCACATCTCTGTGCCAAAGTATATTTTTTCATGTCTGAACCTCCCTTCTTTTTCTTCTCTTCCCTTCTCCAGCAGGCCTTATTCTAGGCTCAGGCCTCAGGTTTCCCAGCCCCTAAGTCTCCAGCATCCTCTGTGGGAACAGCGAAGTGCACCCTGCCTGACCAAATCTTATACACCAAGTGAGACTCAGCCAAATGTCCCTTCTGGTGGAAAGTCTCGCTGGGTGTATAAGATTTAGTCAGGTGGGATGCACTTCAGTGTTCCCACAGAGGATGCTGAAAAACTATCCAAGTGGCTACCTTTCTTTCCACACTAGAAGAGACTTGTTCCTGCTTCCTGTCCATCAGTCAGGTCTCATCTCCTTCAAACATTCTGATTCATCCTCCCACAGGGAGGCCCCTCCTTAGGCTTCCTTCAATGGTACAGCTTTACTCAGGAGCTGGCCCTGGTGGGCAGGACGATTGGGAGCTGCTGTCCACGATGCCCTTAGCACTCATTTCTGACTGACTCCATCCCAGCCATAAGGTGAGTTCTGACTGAGCTTATTCAGTTCTGATGAGGAAACTGCTAGAACCCCTGAAAAGGGACTTCACAGTTACCACAGTCTCCTCCAGTCACCAACTCCTGCTCCCTGTTGTCTTCAGCCCAAGTCTACAGAAATCTGAAGTATGGCTTTGTTTTCTGTCAGCAGCTTCAAGGCCCGTCCCATATTGAGTTCCATCTGTCTCTTCAGCTAGCATACGGAGACACTGGGTATTTATTCTGAACAGCCACCTCTTCAGTCATCAGGAGATGCCTCTGGGGGCTCTACTAAGCATGTTGACAATCACACACAGTTGCCAAGGCTGACAGGCAGGCCCAGGCTGTCCTGATTCGAGGCCTTGGTTGGTTTTCTAACATCCTCTGAGGGAACACTAAAGTGTGATGAATCCTACCTGACTGACTCTTATACACACAGTGAGTCTCAGCCATGTGTCCCCTCTGCAGGGAAGTCCCTATCACCCCTTTCTGCACTCAGGCTGTATGCTCTTGTTTGTGGAACTGTGCCTAATTACTTTTTGCTGAATATTCATTCCTTAGCTGCCAGACCCTACTCTTTAGGTACAGTAAGCATGGCAATCCTATTTCCTCAAAACAGCCCTGTGACACAGGTACTACTATATTTCTATTATATCTACCATTGAATTGACAAGGAAACTGAGTCACAGAATCACCAAGTAATTTGTCCAATGTCTCACAGCAAGTTAAGTGGTCCAGTCTGGACGTGAACTCGGACACTCTGCCTCTAGAGCCTATACTGCTAATTACTTCTCCGGAATTACCAGACATTGTAGACTGCACCCCCTTGCCTGCTGCATGACTCTTCTGGCAATGAAGTCTCTGTCCTACTTACTTCTCTACTGCTATGATAAGACACCATGCACAGCCAAGGCGACTTATAGCATGGTTGGTTTCAGAGTGTTAGCGTTCATGCTAGCAGAACTAAGGAAACTAAAAGCTCCTATCTTGAACCACAAGCAAGAGACCACAGTGGGAATCGGGTGATTCTTTTGAAACCTCAAAGCCTGCTCCTACTCCACCCAGTGGCTTCCTCCAACAAGGCCACACCTTCTAACCCCTCCCAAACAGTTCCATTAGCTGGGAACCAGGTATTCAAACATATGAGCTCATGGAGGCCACTCTCATTCAAACACCACAGTCTCCAACTGCAGTTAGCATTCCTAGAGGCTGTATCCTCCTTTTTAGAAGCACTTCTATGGGCCTCAGCCTCTGACACACACATGAGGCTAGCTGGCCCACGCATAGTAACTAGAGACTGTCTCAGAAGGATGGCAGGGTACAAAGAACGGTGACAGCAAAGCAGAACAAACCTGAGCTTTGGCTCCTGCCCCACCTAAGTGTTTTTAACAGGCTCCTCAGTCACTCAAACAGGCCCCCTTCTCCTGGCCTTTCAGCTTCACATTCCTCACTTGTAAAATGAGGAAAATGCATGCCTCCTGGGATTGTCCCACAAGTCAAGATAATATCAAGTGCCCTAGACAGAATCCATAAACAGGAGTTGTTGTTATTATTAAAGCTTGAACATCTTCTGTGTTTAAGCTCGAGATACTGTGTGTCCTGAAAGATGAGGTTGGGGATAAAGATGAGTCAGAGAAGCATACGGACATCATTAACAATGATGAAGGTAGGAAGTGTTATTGACATAGGAATGTCTGGTGCCCGAGAGTTGAGGATGTTATTTCAATCCTAGTCAGGTGGTTCTTGCTTCATCAGAAGACTGATGTCTCAGAAAGTGACCCAAACTAGTCTGAGAGTGTAGCATGAGAGTTCATGCCTGCTATAAAGAAGACCCTAGGATCACTCCTCAGCCATTGTGGGGTTTGTTATAGAATCAACTACTCAGGGGAAGAAAGGGTGATCCTGGCTCACAGTTCCAAAGGCATCAGTGTATCACAGCAGAAAAGCAAAGTTGCCAGGGCAGCAGCCAGAGTTAATCTGAGTGGGGAAACAGAGAAAGCAACCTGGAACCAGGGACTAGCCAGAACACAAAAAGGCTGCCCCTGCAGACCTGCTTCAACCAGTTGGCTTCTTCTCTTAGTAACTCTACAATTTCCTGTAACAGTTCCCTCAGCCAGGGAACAAGCACTCAAAATGTGAACTTGCAGGGGTCCTTTCAGATTCAAATCACAGCATTCCCACCACAATAAAAATTCTATGGAGCAGCTAGTGCTTGCCCTACCAGCCTGACACCCTGGATTAGAGCCCCAGGACCTATGGCAGATGGAGAGAACTGACTCCTCAAAGTTGTCCTCTGACCTCCACATATGCACACATGCACACATATGTTCATATACACACACATATCCATAATTTTAAAAAATACAAAGAGTTTTTCTACTTTTAGTCTCTCTGACTTCTACCACCTATCTATCTATCTATCTATCTATCTATCTATCTATCTATCTATCATCTATTTATCATTTTTGGTTTGTTGAGATAGGGTCTCTTTCTATGTAGCCCTGGCCTGGAACTCACAGAGATAAGCATGTCTCCTGAGTTCATCCCATCATGCATTGTGAACCTCTGTTTTGTTTTTTTGTTTGTTTGTTTTTTTTTTTTTTTTTTGAGACAAGGTTTCTCTGTATAATCCTGGCTATCCTAGAACTCACTTTGTGGACCAGGCTGGCCTTGAACTCACAGAGATCTGCCTGCCTCTGCTTCCTGAGTGCTGGGATTAAAGATGTACACCACCACTGCCCAGGCTGAACCTCCCTGTTTTAATGTTGTTAATCTTCACTATACCTGTCATGTAATAGTTTGTTTACATATGTAACACCAAGGGTCAAAGTCTTGGAGAGAAATGACAAAATCCCGTCTATCCATATCTAACGTATGCCTGCCAGTGGTGGCGGTAGGGAAAATTCAGTTGACAAAATGCCCTGACTCATAAAACTGGTATTCCAACTTAGGGTATATACACGGAAGGCTTTCAACGACACCATTTAGATTTCTGGTTTAACTCTTGGGTCTCCTTACCTTCTGCTTTTTTTTCCCCTCCTAACCAGGGAAGCCCAAGCCTTTGTGGAGAAGTACGAGGGAGCCTTGGGGAAAGGCAAGGGCAAGCACCTCTATGCCTACAGGATGATGATGGCTAAGGTATGGTGGTCTTCAGACAGCAAACTGTGGGAGAGCCTGCTCAGCACGAGGACATGGGACCCACCACAAACACCTGCCAGCTTGACAGTTAGTGCCAGGTTACCCTCAGGAGTCTGAACGTGAGGTCCAGTAGGCTACTCAGAGTCCTCCAGGAATGGAAACCAGCTACCTCTTGCCAATTATTCCATACTTTCCTGTGGGGCTTCAACATGTATGAGATTTGTTTTCTCTCCAGTAAATAAACTCGTAGAATGAGTGACAGTAAACATCACTGCTATTTACTTTTGTTTTCCAGCACTCAAATCAAGGCATCTTGATTTGGTGAAAACATAGCCAGGCTTTGAGTTATCAGGCTTAGTGGTGTGCCTATAGCCTGATCTTATTGAGGACTTTTCCCAATTCTAATATTCCCTCCTCTCAGATGACTTTAATTTGTGTCAAGTTGACATAAAACTAGCCAGCACTGCAGGGGAAGGCATTTCTGTTCAATTCTTCTATGTGTGGTATGTCATTCCTACCTGGAAATGCAGTTTCATGGTTCTCCAGAAGTTTCAGCTGGCAATGTTTAAAATAGGTCTCTATGTCTGTTTATCACTTTAATGAGAATAATTTCATTGTCTTGCACATAGTTTATAAACATTGTCAGCCTGAAGTAAACTTTCTCACAATCAAATTTTAATAAATCAAAACCTCTCCCCTATTTATAGTTGAATAAGATTTTTGTTTTATTAAAAATAAATAGTAAAAGTGTATTAAATACCTTCCCCTTTTTGGGTATGAAAAGTTCCTTTTTATTATTGAGACAACTATCATTCACTGTAGATTATCACTTCATAAACACATTTGCTCTTATGGCATTTTTTGTGTGTATGTTTTTCTCCAGGAGTTTTCTTTAGATCTGAATTTTAAATTTTCTTTGCATTCTGTCCTGTCCAGCAGGGCATTAAACAGGGGTCTGGGGAGGTTACCTGAAAGAGAAGATGGGGGACAGGCAACCGCAAAGAATGGCGATCTGTCTATATAGGATGATCAAATCACAATTTTTACTTTTTCACACAGGGGTTATATACACAAAAAGGCAGGATGTGGGGGAAGGGGTTGATGCAGGAATGCAAGTGTTCAGGGGGAGTACAGATATTTTCCAGAACAGAGTATCAGCTGAGTGAAGCTTCAGGTCACTATTATAGACTCCACCTATAATTCACTTGTCCTCATCTAAGTTGGTACTATCCATCAAGGTTACTTATCTACAAGGTCTATGATGACCCAGGCTGGCAAATTTCCACCAAAGCTGCTTGTTTACAATATCTTATAGCTATCTGTTTCAGTGTTTTTCCACAGAGACCCGAGACTTTGTGTTAGCAGGCTGACTTAGGCCTATGGTTGATTTTAGACCTTCAGTGTATAAGCAAAGCTGCCCCTGACAGCATTCATTTATTTGTCTGTGGACGATTATTTGGGGGAGAGGGGGAGTGCATTGCAGTGTACCTATGAAGGGCAGAGGACAATTTAAAAGAGCTGATTCTTTCCTTCTGTGTGTGTCCCTGGGAAAGGAACTGAGGTCATCAGGTTTGGTGACAGGAACCTTTGCCCCTGAGCCATGATGCTGACCTCTGCTCTGCATTTTTGTATGTATGTATTTGTACATATGCTTCAATGCCCAGCTTCTTTCTCTGCCTCTGCCTGACTCCAGGGCATTTTCAGTACAAGATACTCAAAGCCTTGAAGGATTATCTAGTGGTTGCCAAAGAACTCAGCAGTAGGCCATAACTCCAGAAGCTAAGTTTATAAGATTGTTATAGAAGACCAGATGTTGTATTACTAATTTACATGAGAAACAATTACTGATACAAGAACCAGAAAACTTGGAGTCCATGTCAGCACTGTTTTGCTTGTTGCTGTTGGCCTGGTTTTTGATGTTTGATTGGTTTAGTTATATGGGAAATTAAAGCCAAAATAAACTCAGCTCAGAGGAGCATGAAGGGCTTATGTGGGCAGACCTACAAGGACGGCAAATAAGTTTAAGATTGAGTACAGAATCAGAGCTTGGGGAGGTGGATGAAACAGGAGGGGTGCAGCAGCCTGTGTCTGTGATCGAGGCTCCCTGCATTCCTCCAGATACTGCGATCTTACCAAGCAGAGCATTGCTTACAGACCCATCTTTGCAACCATCTCTGTCTTCTAACAGGTAGTGTCCTTGTTCATGTAGTAACCAGTCAAGCAGCACATTGTCAAGTCCTATCTGGGAAATGGGGGCTGGAAGAAATCTGATTCCTTCCTATCCATCTTCTGCTAGCTCTACAAGGGAAAATACCATTTCCTTCACAAATAGCATTTTACAGAAGAATCCCAGTGTGAGCTAGGGAGATGGTTCAGTCACTAACTGATGTTAGGGAGGACCCAGCATCAGTTCTCAGTTCCCAGGTAACTCACAATTCCATGGGGATCTGATGCCTTCTTCTGGCCTCTGTGGACACAGCACACATGTGTTGCACTTACAGACATGCAAACAAAACACATAATACATAAAATAAAAATTAATTTCTAGTTTTACTCCACTGTGGTCTGAAACAAAGAATTTTCTCACTTGTTTATTTTTTTTAGACTTGATTCATGTCCTAGGATATGACCAGTTTTAGAGAAGTTTCCATGTGCTGAGAAAAAATGTGTATTCCCTATCTATTAAGTGGAGTATCCTGTGTATGTCTGTTAAGTCCCATTCACCTAAAGTGTATCTTAGCTCTGAAGTTTCCTTGTTTTATGTTTGGAAGCCCTATCCAAATATCAGAGTGGAGAGCTGAAGTCCTCCACTAGCATCGTGTCGGGTCCTGTGCCATCTTTAATATCTTCTCATGTGTCATGAAATTCGGGCCTTCAGGATTTGGTGCATAAACATTTACAACTGTTAAACATCTAGGTGAACTGTTTCTTTTTATTAATGTGCAGTGTTCATTTTAATTTCTTCTCATTAGTTTTGGCCTGAAGTTTAGAGTGTCTGATGTACAGGTGGCTGAGCTGTTTCTTTATGCTTTATATTGGCCTGTTCCTTTGTTTTTGCATCCTATGGTAGTTGTTTTGGTATCTTTGTCAGATAAGTATGCTTCTTGGAGACAACATATCATTGTGATTCAGCCATTATTCTGTACCTTTTTATTGGTGAGATGAGGTTTGCACTTAAGGTTATTATAGAAGGTATTTGCTATTTCCTATAAATCTGTTAGGTGATGTTCTGGTTCACTGAATTATCTATCTATAGATAGGGGTGTGTGTATGTGTGTGTGTGTGTATGTGTGTGTGTAGTCCTTAGAGAGGACTATAGTCCTTAGAGAGTCAGCTCAGAAAGAGGGAAGGCTATTCAGGCTCAGGCTCACAGTCACAGCTTCCTAACCCATGAATAACCTCATTGTTTTGGGCCTGTGGATCATACAGCAAAGCAATACTGCACACCTCACATCCAGGATACAAAGAGATGGGGAAAAGGGCAGATCTGGTGGTGCATGTCTGAAATCCCAGCATTCAGGAGGCTGAAGCGGAAGAACCTGGAGTTCCAGGCAGCCTGGCATCACCACCAGACCCTGTCTCAGAAAGGGGGTGAAGAAGAGAGAGAAGGTGAACACTGGAACAGGGGAAGGGGAGTAGGGTTTCACTGTACAGTTTGGGCAGACACCCAATGACCTAGGGACCTCTTATTAGGCTCCATGACCTCAAATTTCCACTATCCCTTGATAGCACCCCTCTGGGAGCAAACCTTGAGCATACACACCTTTGGGGGACATTCAAGCTCCAAACTATCAGGAAAGGAGGAATTTTTTTTTTTTAAATTACGTTTTATTTGAATAATAATACTTCACATACCAGTCACAGCTCCCTACCTTCCTTCTCTTCTCCCAGTCCCACCATCACAAATTTCTCCCCCTATTTTCCCCTCCCCTTCTCTGAGGAGAAGGAGAAGCCCCTCCCCCTTGAGTACCACCCCATCAAGTTGCAGCAGGACTGAGCGCCTCCTCTCCCACTAAGGCCCTACCAGGTAGGCCAGCTAGGGGAAGGAGATCCAATGGCAGGCAACAGTGTCAGAGGCAATCCCCACTCCAGTTGTTAGGGGACCCACATGAAGACTAAACTGTATATCTGCTACAGATGTGTTGGGGGCCCAGGTCCAGCCCCTGCATGCTTTTTGGTTGGTAGTTCAGTCTCTGTGAGAGGAATTATTTCTTTACTCCCTTCAACCCAGCAAGGTGAGTGATTCACCCAAGAAAAGGAGAGCAGCAGACCTGGAGCAAGATCTCTTCCTGCAGCTTAGCAACACTTCCTGCAAGCTGAGGCTCTTGGCTTGCTGCCAAATATGAGTGCCTTGTGAGGCTTCTTTTTTCTTGATTTTTGTTTTAACATGAAGGAAGTTGTATCAGAGGATCCAGAAAATGTACACAGAACTTTAAAATTCATATCAAAATGTCCAAATTTGGATTGTCTCCTGCACTATAGACATACAACATATCATAGCCCTGGCTTCTGCAAATGTCTCCTGTCCCCACTCACCCACCCGCCACTGCCCTACCTCTCTCAGCATCCTCCCTATTGGAGGCAGGCTTCCTGCCCTCAGTGTCCATGCCCTATTCCCTTCTCTGCCCCATACTTCAACATTTACACCACATACACACACAACACACACACATATACACACCACACACACAAATATACCATACACACACATACACACCACAAACACACACATACACATAGACACACCACACATACATACACCACACACATCCACACCCCATATACACACACATGTACACCATACCCCCACACATAGACATACACATACCACACACATACACCCCATACACACCACACCCCCACACATCCACACCACATACACACATACACACCACACCCACACACATACATATCACACCCACACACATATACACACCATACACACATATATACCCCATACACACCCATGCACACACACACCCCACACACACCACAAACACACACCCCACACATACACATATACACACAACACATACACCCCATACACACACATAAACATATACACACCACACATACACATATACAAACCACACACACATACACATCCTATATACACACACCACACACACATACACACTACACCCCACACATACACACACTACACACATATACACACCACACACACATACACACTCCATACACACACATACACACAACACACACATACATACCACACACCCAAACCCCCACATATACACATACACACACCACACACACATACATACCCCCCTCACACACATACACACACACACCACATACCACACATACACATATACACACCACACACATACATACCACACAAATATACACATACCACACACATACACACACATATACACACATCACGCTCACATACACATATCATACACACATACACACACATACACATACCATACATACACACATCACACTCACATACACATACCATACACACACATACACACATCACACTCACATACACATACCATACATACACACACACATACACACATCACGCTCACATACACATGTCATACACACATACACACACATACACAGACTATACATACACACATCACACTCGCATACACATACACCACACACACATACACACATCACACTCACATACACATACCATACACACATACACACACATACACATACCATACATTCACATATCACACTCACATACACATACCATACACACACATACACACATCACACTCACATACACATACCATACATACACACACATATACACACCATACACACATACATGCAGAGAAAGAGAGAGAAAGGGAGAGACTGCCTACTTCCCTCAATATTCCCCATGAATATACTGTTGCCATGCTTCCTGCCTTCCTTCTTTCCTATCCATACCCCATTCCTTTCTCCACTCTTTATCTCAACATTTACACACACACACGCACACACACACACACACACACACACACACACACACACAAAGCACTGCCCTACTTCCCTCAGCATCCCCCATGCCCTGACTGTGTCCCTTGGTATTTAAAGTCAACATGTTGGTGACTTGGTTTTATTTGTTTCATTCCAGAAATGGATCAAGTTTAAGAGGGACTTTGATAATTTCAAGACTCAATGTATTCCCTGGGAAATGAAGATCAAGGACATTGAAAGTCAGTATATTTTGGCATCGCTGTTTTTAACTGGTTTCCTTGGCCTTCTGGATAGATCACTTCATAGATTCTGTTGCATCAGGAAAGGTGGGGATTGGATGAGTACAGGAACCAGATTCGAATCCAGATTCCTCACTTTCTGTTGCGAGAGCTCAGGTGGCTCAGCCCCCCACAGAGGTTCAGGTTATCTCCCTGCAGTGTAAAACTGAGCTCTGGGTCTTGATGTGGACGGGCTGGCATGAAAGCCCCAGTCCTTCAGGCAGCGCTGGTTTCTTCATGGACACGTTTCACCCTTCCCTCCCAGGTCACTTTGGGTCTTCTGTGGCATCTTACTTCATCTTTCTCCGATGGATGTATGGAGTTAACCTTGTCCTTTTTGGTTTAATATTTGGTCTAGTCATCATCCCAGAGGTAAGAACAGAACTTCCTATGTCTTCAGACAGAGTTGATGAGGCTTGACTACAGCCAGCATCTTCATTTATATTTTCCAAATACTCTCTCTCTCTCCCTTTTTTTGCTATAATCTGTCATTCTTTAAAAACAAAAACCTTTTTTTAGAAAAGATATTGCTATATAGTCCAGAATGCCCTCAAACTCATAATCCCCCTGCCTCATTCCTCCCAATGCTTTTATTATAAGCATGTCCCACATGTGCAGCTCTGTTTAAATTCAGTATTCATGTCAGTCGCCTTGGTAGTTCAGTATAAAACATGGAACCAGAACCAACACCCTGGATTAAGAAACTGATAACAGCTTTTCTGCCTTTCATTCATACTTAAAATGAGAGAAAAATTGCACATGTGCAGGGGCCAGAAGATATGTTATATATCTATATAACTTTGCAATGTATCCCCTTAAGACAGACTCTGCCAACTAGACACAGTGGTGCACACCTTTGATCCTAGCGCTTGGAAGCCAGAGGCAGGCAGATCTCTATGTGTTCAAAGCCAGACTGGTCTATGTTTCAAGCTGTACACCAGTCATGGCTACATAGAGAGAATCTGACTAGACAAGCAAACAAGCAAATACAAAGAGGTTCTCTTGATGAATCTAGAGTTAGGTCAATAGCCAGCAAGCCTAGTGATCCTCCTACCTGCTCCTCACCCTACACACACACACACACACACACACACACACAACCACTGAGATTACCTGCACTGTACTCAACTTCTTGCATGGGTGCTGGGGCCTCTGACTCAGGTCCTCATGATTACACAGCAACAGCAAGCACTCCTGCCTACGAAGCCAACTCCCCAGACCAAATTTTGTGGAGTTTTTAAAAGCTAGATGATAGTTGGGCAAAAAGTAGTTAAGTTTTATTATTACGACTAACTATACTTATGTATTGTGTATGCTCCTTTAGATGTAAGATATTTCCCAATAACTATAAAAATTAAAATCTAAAAAAAAAAAAAAAAAAAAAGAAACGCAAAGCCTGGGTGACACATACCTGCACATCAGCACTGGGGAGGGGGAGGCAAAGGCAGGAGGAGCACTGCAGGTTCTAGGCCAGCCAGGACCAGATCCACAGAGGGCAGGTGGAGGGTGTGGGGAGAGGGAAATAAACCTGAAAATATGAACCTGTATGTAAAGTAACCAGCAAAAGTAATGTAGTGAAATACCAAGTGGATGCTACAAAAGCTGAGAACAGTGTCATGTGTCTTTGTCTTCAGCATTTGTCATTTTTTTAAAATTCCTACTTTAGCCAATAGGTCAAAAATTGAATAGTTTGTATATTTTGTGCTAAAAGCACAATTTGTCTACAAATAATATCACTGCAGAAGTCCCCAAATCCATGTATTCTACCAAAATATGTTCTACTTTACATAAAAGACTATGTGAAGATGGTTACAGTCTTTAAATAGACAAACATTGCCAACAAAACCTACACTTTGCTATCTGATTTATAATACATTCAAAAATGTTGACATGAGAACAATAAATCCATAAAATAACTAATAAAAATTAATAGTCTAGAAGATTTCCATTAGAAGCAATGTAATGTTTAATGGTCAAAAAAAATTAATTCATATTTTTAAAAAGCCAATCTTGGGTCTGGAGAGGTGGCTCAATTGTTACTGCATCTACTGCTCTTCAAGAAGACTGATGCTCTATCAGATCACGTGGCTCAATCACCTGTCACTCTAGTTCCTGGGGATCTGACGTAATTTTCTGGCCTCCTCAGGTGCCCCATATACTCACATAGACACACAGACCCAGACAAAAAGATAAACAGACAGACAGACAGACAGACAGACAGACAGACACACACACACACACACACACACACACACACACACATATATATATATATATATATATATATATATATATATACATATATACATATACATACACACACACATGCATGAATGCATGCATGCACATACATGCATGGACACACAAATAAAAAAATATTTCTTGAAAAGCCAATCCATCCTAAATCAGTATGTAACTTTGATCCAATTCTGACCTTTCTCCTAAGAGTATGAGTAAGGCTCACAGAAGGACATGGGATTTGTTAAATGTATTTACTGTTACCGTTTACATTTTCTCCACTTACACCCTGTCATCTGTCCCCACGGGAGGTGCTGATGGGCATGCCCTATGGAAGTATACCCAGAAAGACGGTGCCTCGAGCTGAGGAAGAAAGAGCCATGGATTTCTCTGTCCTTTGGGATTTTGAGGTATGAACCATGGTGTCAACACACCTCCATTTTGCCATTACAAAGTAGGTGTCCTTCACTCTGAAGTCAAATTTCAGCCCCCTCAAAAATGAGTGACAGTAAACTGAAGTAAGTTCCCAAGTGCCCAGGCACACTGCTCCAAGGAATCTCTTTATCCTCTACTCCACTCAGGGATCCCTAGGAAGACGAGTGAGTAGATGATGTGAATATTACATTGACTTGTTGAAAAGTGATAGTTTCTTCAGATAGGACCCTGGTTAAACAAAATGCTTTCCCACCCTTTTTTTCTATGCTGTGCTCATTTGATCAGGGCTGCTGTCAGGATGCCATGTCTTGTGTGTAGATGGTTACATCTCCATTTCCTCTGCTGTCAGAGTGAACTTTGTAAAATGCAGGTGGAGCGTGCCCACTCCTAGTTCAGCTAACCCTTACTTCCCATTCCCAGTAGAGTTAACGCCAATGGTCTTCATTGGGCTTACAAAAGGTCCCTGCACACACACACAGCACTGCACTGCAGTGCCTCACCCCCTGCTGATGAACCTGTCCCGGGAATCTTCTTCCTTATCCTCCATGCCTTTCATTTGTAGTTTCTTTCTTTCTTTCTTTCTTTTTTTTTTTTTTTTTTTTTTTTTTTTGGTTTTTTGAGACAGGGTTTCTCTGTGTAGCCCTGGCTGTCCTGGAACTCACTCTGTAGACCAGGCTGGCCTTGAACTCAGAAATCCACCTGCCTCTGCCTCCCAAGTGCTGGGATTAAAGGCGTGGGCCACCACCTCCCAGCCTCATTTGTAGTTTCAAAAGGTTCCTGAGGTCGTGTTGCCTGCAATGCCGTGGGCTGGCATCCTCAAGCTTTAGAGTCAAACTTGAGTCTCCTCAGAAATGAGTAACAATGAGTTGCAGTGATTTCCCAGGGTACCCAGCCACATTGCTACCAGGGGTTGTCTTTACTTCTTACCCAGAAATCCCTGTTGAAATCTCTCACCTACCAAAAGCAAATGGAATTCATTCAACAATTCTTTATGTTATATTCAGCAAAGAAGTATAAAAGAGAACTAAAATGTAAATTAATTATTAATCTAACTAATATAAAGTTTACTCACTACTAAAGCCAAGTACACTTAAAAGTAAAATCTAAAACAGGGACAGATGAAATGGCTCAGAGGGTAGGCATGCCTGTCAGTGAGACTGACACACACACACATACACATGCACACATACACACATGCACACACATACACACATGCACGCACACACACACACACAAGCACAGGAACACACATACACAGTTGTCTGGGGTCATTTTGAAATGTTACAAAAGCCCACAAACCCTTGTTTATTTCTGGCCTCCACATATATTGCCTCCACAATCAGGAAGCAGAGAAATGATTACTAGTTATTTAAGAACCTAGTTATCAAACACAATAGCTTGGAGCTATACATTCTTGGGCGCACATGCTGGGCACATATGCTCACATGCATACACACACTCACCTCTCCTTCCTGAATCTCCATGCACTACATGCAGTGAGAGAATGATGAAGGGACAGATGATGACTATGGATGGCCTCTGGAAACACTATGAATTGAATATTTAGGACTCTTTTTCTGTACACCTGCTTTAAAACTCTGAGACAGAAATCCCTGATAGAATGGAAGTGTACAATTAATCTCTCCTCTGAGATTATAAGCACTTTGGATGTCTTTCCTACAGGGCTACATCAAATATTCCGCTCTCTTCTATGGCTACTACAACAACCAGCGGACCATCGGATGGCTAAGGTACAGGCTGCCCATGGCTTACTTTATGGTGGGAGTCAGCGTGTTTGGCTACAGCCTGATGATTGTCATTAGGTCGTAAGTATAAGGGTCTTGTATAAGTAAATATACAAGTGGGGTTGTGTATATGTAAGTTGTATATAAGTAAATAAGTGGGGTTTGATCTTTCTTCATTCTAACAACTCTCCTCTGACTACTCTGTGTGTACTTCCCTGTGATATACTTTAGGAGGAAGCAAACAAGCAACTATACAAGTCTTCTAGCTCCTTGTCACTGCTGTGACGAGATAACTGACAAAGGCAACTTAAGGGAGAAAGGTCTTACTTGGGCTCACAGTTCTAGAGTACAATACATCATGGCAGGATCTGGTGGCAGGAGCTTGAGGCAGCTGGTCATATTGCCTCCATAGCCAGGAAGCAGAGACATGATGGCTAATCACTTGAGCTAGCATGTCTCCTTTTTCTTCAGTCCAGGAGCCTAGCCCACTGAACAGTGTCGCTAACAGTTTGGTCTTCCCAACTCTATTAACCTAGTCTAGATAACCCCTCACCAGCATGTCCAGAGGTGTGTCTCCTAGGTGATTCCAGATCTCATCAAGTTGACATTCAGTATTAGTGATCACACCAAGCCAATGCAGATTATGGAGTATCTATAATAAGCCAGATGATGTGTGAAGCTCTGGGAGATGAACTTTATGAAATGAAACCCCTCTAAATGAGGAAGAGCACAGTGAGTGACGTGAGAGTTTGAAGTGTGGGATGTAAGCAGAAGAAGCACATAAACAAAGACCCAATGGCAGCAAACAATTCCACAATTCCTACTGAGGCAACCCATCCAGTTTTCCAAACTAGCAAAAGGCCACTGTAGCTTGAGACAGAGTGTGGTATCTGATAAGGTGGCTGGAAGTTGGCAGGCCTGTTTCTGCTTTTCTCCAGGGCTCAGCCTCCTTAGAATGAATGAATGAATGAATGAATGAATGAAGTGAATGAATGTTCCAAACCTGTCATTTACACATATATAAACAATAGTCCTATACCAAAAGAATTTGTATGGCTGTGGTTAATCATGGCAGCCTCTCTGGCCCCAGCTCTATCTTCCTTGGTGATCAAGATTGGCCTTTATATGTCAGTGTCTCTTTATTCTCTCTCTCTCTCTCTCTCTCTCTCTCTCTCTCTCTCTCTCTCTCTGTGTGTGTGTGTGTGTGTGTGTAATAAAAATAATATATATACACATGCATATACACACATATGTATGTATGTATTTCTTAATCACTCTCTGCCTTATTTTTTTTGAGATAGGAGCTCTCACTGAACCTGTAGTCTACCAGTTCAGACAGGCTGTCTAGCCAGTGAGCTCTGGGAATCTATCTGTCTCCACTTCCCAAGCCCTGGAATTGCAGACACACCTGGCTCTTTACCTAAGTGCTAGGAGCCCCAACTTGGGTCCTCTTGCCAGTAGCAAGCACTTTTTTATGATTTACTTATTTATTTTCTGTATATGAGCACACTATAGCTCTCTTCAGACACACCAGAAGAGGGCATCAGATCCCAGTATAGATGGTGGTGAGCCACCATGTGGTTTCTGGGAATTGAATTCAGAACCTCTGGAAAAGCAGTCAGTGCTCTTAACTGCTGAGCCATCTCTCCAGCCCCCTAGCAGCACTTTAACAGCGAGTCCATCTCCCCCAGCTTCATCTGTTCCTCTTAATTCATATCCTTTGAAGGAAAAAAATTAGTTCAGACCATGAATATGGGATGTTTCTGTGATGAACCCAAAACACCTAGGTCCTGTGGACCAGCAAGTCCAAACAGTCATCAGTCAAGCTAGACTCAAGGGGAAGCACAAAGTTCCCACACTATCTGGTGAAATCCATGATTGGAATTTCGTAGTTCCCACGGGCTGAGCAGCAGGGAGTACTGAGAGGCTGGGTCAGGTAGGATGAAGCAGGCAGCCAACAAGGACCCAGGGACTTTCATCCAAGCTTGCTGAAGGACGTATTAACCAGTTTATCTAACCAACATCCTTGAGAGTTGCTGAGTTTTTATTAAATACTTATTTACTTTATTTTACATATGTGAGCATTTTTGCCTACATGTACATATGTGTACATGTGTGCCTAGTGCCCAGGAAAGTCAGAGGAGGGCAGCGGATCCCCTGGACTTGTAGTTATAGACAACTGTACCTGTAACAATAGACAACTGTAGCCACCATGTGGTTGCTAGGAATAGAACCTGAGTCCTCTGCAAGAGCAGCAAGTGCTTTAACCACTGAGATATCTCAGCCCAAGTTGCTAAGTTTTATATCAGAAAAATACATACCTCTAGCTAAGGAAATTAGATGGCTTAGACAGACACATTTGTGTTTGAGAATAAAGTTCTCAGGTTCTCAGACTGGAACCCAAACTAGTTTGACCAACTGAGTCAAGCCTCAAGAAATCCAATGCAAGGACAAAAAGCATAATGGAGTTTCCTGTACCTTTCAGACTTGTTATCTAACTGACACCATGGGTACTTGTAGGTAACTTTAAATTTTGGGAGAATAGATCCCTGGGTGTGATCAAAATTGTCCTAGCTAATGTCCCTTCCTGCCTTCCCCCTTCATTAGAGGTCAACTTGTACCCAAGACTGACTTAGGCCTAGGATCCCATTGGCTGATGTAGCAGAAAAGAGATAGGTGTAACAACAGTAACATGTTCTCTAGGATGGCCAGCAATACCCAGGGTAGCACCAGCGAGGGGGACAGTGACAACTTCACATTCAGCTTCAAGATGTTCACCAGCTGGGACTACCTCATCGGGAATTCAGAGACAGCAGACAACAAATATGTCTCCATCACCACCAGCTTCAAGGTAGTGACCCTGGGGCTGTTTCTCCTTCCTGAGGAAACTCTGGGTCCCTCTAGCCACTGGGAAGCTTCCCCCAGCTGGGTGAGAGGAAATGGGTCTCCAAATAAATAATCTGGAAGAGCCATATCAGTCTACACACCTTCTAAAAAGTTGCTCACAGCAGAGCATACTAAGAATCTTTCTTCCGTGACAGAGGATCCTGACTTCTGAAGTCTGGGCCTGCCTCTTCCCTCACAACATTCCTTTCTAGTAGAGTTCATGGAAGGACAATTCATGTCAACCTTCTCTATGTGCTAGAATTGCATAGAGAGCTTTAAAATCACCCTGCCCGGGGCCTTTAAGATGTTTATGTGACTGGCTACCATTATTATTGTTGTAGTTTAGGTTGGCTGTTTGGCTTTTTTAAAGCTCTCCAAGTAGCAGAACACCCATTTAAGGATGTGGAAATGAAAGAATTAACCTTGTAGTTCTTACAATCCATGTCCCTTACAGTCCTCATTATTTTGTTCCCAAGAAATTTGAAGTGGGCTGATAAAATATAGTTCGGCCAAAATAACCATCGTAGTGGTATACACTTGAAATCCTGGCACTTGGGAATGAAAATAGAAGGATCATGAGTTTGAGGCCAGGCTGGGCTATTACACAGCAAGACTGTGTCTCAATCA
This sequence comes from Arvicanthis niloticus, assembly GCF_011762505.2. NCBI lineage: Eukaryota > Metazoa > Chordata > Mammalia > Rodentia > Muridae > Arvicanthis > Arvicanthis niloticus. The sequence continues at coordinate 101,013,801 of NC_047659.1, forward strand.
AGCAAACATGAACCAGACAGTAGAGAAATAAACAGAGGCAGAAACTATAGCGTGTTATATTGCGCCTCCATGGCTGTAAAACTACTGCAAGCCTTTAAGACAAGGGTCTCATTAAGTAGCCTAGGGTAGCCTTGAACTTCTGACCCTCTGTCTCAGCTTCCTGAGTGGAAGGCTACAGGGACGCTCCACTATACCTGGCTTCCACTCCAAGCTCTCAGTAGCTTCTCCTGAGTAGTTTGGTGGGCCCTTTCCTGATGACTTAGCACTTGCTGTACATCAGCTGTGCACAGCTCCCTTCTCATTTGCCCTCTCTAACCTGGCCCTCCCTGGGAGGAGGAATGCTCTTCCACTCACTGGCAACAAGATTTGAGCTTACTACCTACCAAATGGGTTTACTGGGCCAGAGTGCTTTCACCTGGCAGTGGGTGGATGCGGAGCCGACTCAGTTCTGTCCTCTCCTCTCAGCCATCTGCAGCCATGGGCAGGAAAGGCTGGAGTGGCTGTGACTCTAGCCCACACCAAGGGTCCTGCCATGCCTATAATAATAGAATTAGGAATAAAGCATTTTCTATTGAAAGCAGAGGTAATACACACACATAACTGGACCACCATGTCCAGCAGAGTAACAATTCACATGAAGCAAGAAGGATGCCTGGTTCAACACAACTCAGTAGCAGATGTTAGTTCAAACTTTGATATTCTGGCCCCGAGTAGTTTATTTTAGGCATATTTAAACACAGTATAATTTGAACAAAAAAATTCTGGTGATAACTAACTTAATCTCACATACAAAGTAAAGCTTAAAACATTAAAATAAAGATTAAAACAACATTGTACAGGAGTCCAGCCCAGCACCACTTCTTTGAGGAAGGCAGCAGTGGGGTTTGGAGTCAGCAGTGAGGCCAAAGTTTATTTATCTTTGGTAATTCTTCTGTCTATAACACTTTATTATTCTAAGGCCAAAAGCATTGGCTTCTGGTAATAAACTCTTTTGTTAGCAGCAAGGGATTAAAAAGAAGAAAAGCTAAATTGGTAGGACTCTTCTCTCTGGCTCAAGGACCACTTGCTGGGCAGGTAAGAGGCTTGGACCTGTTAGCTCTTCGTGAATAAGGAAGAAAAGAGAAAAAGGGGAAATCTTTTACACAGGCGATATGCACAGACACACATACACTCTTACACACATACACATTCTGATCAGGTGCAACCACCTGTCTCATAAATTCCACAGGTGTTTGTGCATACTTACATACATACACACATGCCTACCCATGCATCTATATACATACATATAGACAGACAGACATAGACACATATACATTTGGTAGATAATGCAGACCCCCCCCCCCAAAGCCACCACTTCATTTCTCCTCTCTGGCCTTTTTATATATTCTTAGACAAAAGTTCTTTAGAATATTACCTCATAGATAAAACATTACATAAAAGGGGAGTTACAGAAGGATGTTGATAGTAACTTCAAAGCAGTGTTTCATTCTTTAAGCTTATTATAAGTTCAAAGCCACAGTTTCACATGGCCTTGCTTTATCATAGTGCACACCTGTGGCTTCATCCTTGGATCTGACCTAGAATGAATGTTTTTCCTTGATCACAGATTTGTCCTAAGCCTCTTTCTCTTTTTAGTACAATTTATGAAAGTTCATTGTATGCTTTATTATGCAGCCTTTACTTACTATTCTATGAGGAGTGGGCACATTTTATTTTTGATTTTAACTTTATTACATCTTTCTGACAAAAAACTGAAATCATCTCTTAATACATTTTTCCTAAAATTAAGAATTCTATAAAATCATTAATTCATCTAGACAGTATTAATTCATGAAAGTTCATCTTCATGTTGATCTGTAGGATCTGCCCAATAGAGTGGGCTGATGCCCAGGAATCATTAGCCTATGTAATAGTGACAGGAAAAGGCATATCAGTAAGCAATCCTGGGATGAAATCTCTGAAAGCCCAACAATTTGGAGCTTGCTCATCTCAGCCATGCAAAGTGCTGGGCCATCTCCAGAAAACCTACTTGCATGCCTTTAGCTGTTCCTAGATGGCTCCTGATAACATTGAAACTCTTTGTAGAGTACATGTGACATTGTCCAAGATGGGTTCTATTGACTGACTGCATGTGACATCTCAAGAGTCTAGGGGAGGATCTGGTACGGATCTCAGTCATACAGATACCACAAAGGTCACCAGAACATAAACCACCTCTGCTTCCAGCCTTCTGAGCAGAAAACAGATCATACATTTCTCCCTTTGAAGAGACAAGCCTGTGTATTTAACATTTCTAGTTTCCCTAGTGTTTACATGTGAGCACAAAGACATCTGTGCCTCTTACAAGTAACAGTGTAGAACTGAGGATTCTGTGAGCTAACATACACTAGTTGTCTGATGAGTTGGCTAGACCCCAGAGTGAACACAGTAATTGGTGACTGGTAGAGAAGTCTTCTCCCCAGCACTTGGTCCAGGAGACCACGTTTTCCCATCCAAGTCTCCCTGTTACTGCACATATGTCTTCATAGAGAGTTACTGATGCAGGACATAAGCATGATAAAAATCAATTATATTTTTATACTAATAGAAAACAAACTGATTTTAAAACTGATTTTATTTATGATAATTCCCAAAACACAAATATCTAGCCATCACAATAAAAATCAATTATATTTTATACTAACAGAAAACAAACTAATTTTAAATCTTTATTTATGATAATTCCCCAAACATAAATGTCTAGCCATAAATTTAAATAAATTTAAACTCTCTCTACCAAAAAATATGACACACACACACAACCCCCACACACAAACAAAACAAAAAAACAAAAACAGCATTCAATATTAAGAAACTCTAAGAATAGACATTGGTAAAATATAGTTTGGGGAGCAAATCCAAGCTGCTGCATACTTTTGTAAATAAAACTTTATTAAAACAAGAACACACACATTTACTTACATGTGGTTATTTTTCTGAAAAGTGAGAGACACATGGACTGCAGGCTAACAATATCTAAAATCTATGTGAATTTTATAGGCGATTTGACAATTCCTGTACTTGAAAACTTAAGATTAAAATTTTAATCTGAGGGGCTGGAGAGATGGCTCAGAGGTTAAGAGCACTGGATATTCTTACAGAGGACCTGGCTTCCATTCCCAGAATCCACATGGCAGCTCACAACTGTCTATGACTCCAGTTCCTAGGGATCTGGCGTCCTCTTCTGGCCTCCACAGGTACCAGGCACACATGTGGTGCACAGACATGTATGCAGGCAAAACACCCATACACATAAAAAATAATAAAATAACAGAAAACTTAAATGAATTAATACTCCTCAATTTAAATTTACTTGGCCTATTGACTTAAAACAACCCTAGATAGTTCACTGATGCCATTGTGGGCCTTTACATATGCCTGTGGGCAATAACACTAACCCTTCTATTGGCTCACAGTTAGATTAAGAAATGAGTCATAGAAAATACTTAGTACTGTGTCTAGCACATAGTAAATCTCATTTTTCATTATTACAAAATAACCAAACCCAAGATAATAATAACAGAGGAATATATATATTTATAGGAGATATCGCTAACTCTCTGCAGGGTATTATGTCACCTCTGTATGATTTATGGGGATAGAGAAACAACAGCCATAGGTAGCTGGTCCTGGCCTGCTCCTACTCACCCTCTATTTTTCACATGCTAAGGAGTCTATAGTGGACGAACAAGAGAGTAACAAAGAGGGGAATATCCACCTGACAAGATTCCTCCGCGTCCTGGCCAACTTTCTCATTCTCTGCTGTCTGTGTGGAAGTGGGTACCTCATTTACTTTGTGGTGAAACGATCCCAGGAGTTCTCCAAAATGCAGAATGTCAGCTGGTATGAAAGGAATGAGGTAAGATGGGTGTCACCAGTGACACCAAGACTGAGGGAAAATCCTGAAATCACTCTTTGCTGTGAGCTGGGTGCCATTTAGGGGGGGGGGGAGGATGAGAGTGAGGGAGGGAGGGAGGGAGGGAGAGAGTTAGTTTACTAATATTCTGTATATATTAATTAATTCTGAAAATTAATATAGTGGCAGTTATTCCTTAACCAGCTAGTTCCACCCCCTAAACAACCACACAGAGACCTATTAACATTTCAAAGCTTAGTCACTCAGCAGAGTCTCTGAAAGTCTGAATTACAGACCTTGTTTTAAAAAGCAAAATTAAGCCCAATCATGGTGGCACTTTCCTTTAATCCCAGCAGAGACATGAGGATGTCTGAAAGTTTGAGCCAGGCTGGTCTACATAGTGAGTTCCAGGACAGCAAGCTACACAGTGAGATCCTGTTTCAAAACAAGTAAATATCATAGGGTAGAGAGATGACTTCACTGGTTGACAACACTCTATAGAAGACCCATTATTGGGTCCCAGCATTCACATGGTGGCTCACAATCATCTGTAACTCCAGTTCTAGGGAATCCAACACCCTCTTTTGGCTTCTACAGATACCCAGGCATGCATGGGTCTGCATTTTTACATGCAGACAAAAACACTTGAATTTATAAAAATAAATGACTTATTTTATAAAGGCCAATGAAACTCTTTAATTTTTTTTCCTTATAAATGAATTTGTTTTGTTGCTAGAAGGGTTTTCTTTTTCTTTCTCTTTTTCTTTTTTCAAGTTCAGTAACTTCCCTAGAATACTAGGGAAGTGTATGTTATTCTGGGTTGCTATTCCCAGCTATATAGGATATACATTCTGAATTTTTAAATTTAGATAATTATATTTTGTTTTTATATTTAAAGAGTAAGTTATTAAATCGTAATTTTTTAAAGATTTATTTATGTATATGAATGCTCTATCTGCATGTACAACTATGTGCCAGAAGAGGGCATCAGATCTCATTACAGATGGTTGTGAGCCACCATGTAGTTGCTGGGCATTGAACTTAGGACCTCTGGAAGAGCAGTCAGTGTTCTTAACTATTGAGCCATCTCTCCAGCCCCCTGAATCATAATTTAAAATTTTTGTTTTGTGGACTAACTAATGTTTTTTCTAAAATTTTTAGTATCTATTTTCATTTATCATTTATTTAAAAATTCTCCTCCTTTCAACTTTTCAGGTGGAGATTGTGATGTCTCTGCTGGGGATGTTTTGTCCCCCTCTGTTTGAAACCATCGCTGCCCTGGAGAATTACCACCCCCGCACCGGGCTGAAGTGGCAGCTGGGCCGCATCTTTGCACTCTTCCTGGGAAACCTCTACACGTTTCTCCTGGCCCTCATGGACGATGTCCACCTTAAGGTAGAGCTCCCACACTCCACCGTGCCTGCTGCCCACGGTGTTCCCTTTTAGAATATAATAACTTTACTGTGCATAATTTCTATTAATTACATGAATGTTGGAAGTTTAAGAAGGAAAATGAAGAAGAGATACTTCCGGAATCTGTAACCCATAGGCAATGGTTGCTACAATTCTTTCCTGCATTTTCTTAGGTTGTCTTCTCCCACATCATCTCTGTATCATTTAGGACTCTCATGTTTGGGATGCAGGTTTTTCTATGTTGCTTTACAGCTGTCATAGCTAGTCAATAACCAAGTAATTGTCCACTGATGTGATGTGTCATGGTTGGCCAAACTGCTCAGCAGTGCTTGTCAGGCGAATATGGGACGCCTGCAAATTAGGCCCTTGGGTACAGCAGGGAATTAGACACAGTCCTGTTCCAAACAGCTTCATGCTCAGGGTCAGGAAACAGACTCATTCAATGCAACACACTGTGAAATATGCTTCAGTGGGGGCGAGTCCAAGGCAGTGAGTTAGAGCACAGGGAGAGCTCAAATCCTCAGCTTGGGGAGTCTCAGTAGATACTGAAAAAGCATCGGGAAGAGCTGGTGCCAACAGGGAATGGCAGGATAGTGGAAAAATAGAGAGGAAGAAAAAGAACAGAGACAGTGGAGAGACAGATGAGTCTTGTCACTCTCCCACCTCATTACTACCTTGTTACTATTCTGCAGGAACTTTTCCCTGAGGTTGCAGAAAGGGTTTGGAAGGTTCTAACAATGCAAGTGACCAGCACTGGTCCACAACCCTTCTAGCCATTTTTGCTTCTAAGAAACTGCTCCGCCCTCCCAGGCCTCATATTTTACTCTGGGGAATAGATACCACTTGACTTTCTCTGAAAGTAGCTGGCCAGTTTCAGATGTCACTGCCTCAGAGGATTCCTCTGTGCTCCCTATCGTCTGAGGTGGGTGCTCCTTGGTCCCAAGGGACAATTCCCACAGCTCAACTCATTTTGTTTTCTGACTGTTCATCTGTTACTTACTAGACTATGAACTTCCTGCGAGAAAACCCTTTTGGTCACTCTTGTGTCACCACTGACTTGTATGTACAGATTAGACCCTGAATTCTCAAAACAAATGGATGGGTGGGTGGGTGGATAGATAAGTGGATGCTAACTTAGGGAAAAAACTTTGTGGAAAAGATCAAGAGACTTTAGCCCATTGTACCCTCTCTTGATAGATTGAAAGCCTGAGAAGTTCTTTTCTAAAAAGATTGTCCAGTGGTAAAGCAGAGGCCAGATGGCAAGGCTAGAGTTAGTTTTACTTGTTCCCATGGAAACAGCTGAACTACCCCCGGTTTCATCCAACCGATTGCCATGTTCTCTTCCAGCTTTCTAATGAGGAGAAAATCAAGAACATCACTCACTGGACCCTGTTTAACTATTACAACTCCTCAGGGGGAAATGAGAGTGTGTCCCAGCCACCACTGCACCCTGCAGATGTGCCCAGAGGTTCTTGCTGGGAGACAGCTGTGGGCATTGTGAGTAGTTATGCTCTCCAAAAGGTGACCCTTGTTCTCGGTTTTTCGTTATCCCTTCTTTGATCTTTCTATTTGGGAAATAATCCTGAAAACTCAAATGTCCATCAAGTAGGTATTTCCTAGTCATCTTGGAAAGTCCAAGATAAATAGTGCAGACCCAGTACATCCTAGAATGTCACATGTATCTGCTGTCTTTAAACTTGTGATAAAGTTGTTATGTGACAAGACTTTTCCTAAGGAGATGTGACACACATGGCTACTTACCCCAGATAGAGTGTTCAGATCAGATCAGAGTATAAATACCACTAAAGTCCAGCTGGTGAACCAATGCGTTTTATGAAGGTCACTTACAGGAATGTCAGTGAGGGTTACTTACAGGAGCAGAAATGAGTCAAAGTCAGATACATCACATCACCAAGGCTCACCCTAGCACGGGTGACAGCTCACAAAGCTGGGAACCTGGAGCCCACTGCACAGCCTGCAAGCAGCTCAAGTTGGAAAATATCCTTTCCATGTGCTTCAGTTGGTCTAAGCCTCCTATGGGCAGTAGCTGGACCTGGGGTCTTCTTTGCAGCTCACTTCCTTTAAGAGTGACTCTCAGCCTCTTTATAGCTTCCTCTTAGTTTAAGGAGCTTCACTGCTGAGTGGAATGTTTCAATCTCCTAAGAAACTGCTACATAACAGAGGTTTATCCGCTCTTTTTCATTTAAAAAAAAAACAAAAACAAACCAAACAAAACTCAACTAGTTACATGTGCTCTATGTAAATGGGGAAAGCCTTGGTTTTCGTTTCTGCTATGTGGGTCTTTGATTTATTTTCTCTATAAATGAAAAAAAAAAATGTTTTGATTAGTAGGGAGTGTTGGCCCAAGTAATTGTTGGTCACATTCAGTTTTAGTGGGGGCAACCAGGGTATCAGAGAAAATGGGAAAAGCAAAAAGTGAGCCTTCAGATCCTAGTAATGATAAGTATGGGGCTCTGGTCATTACTAATAAACCAGGCAATTTGCATACTTGACGGAAAGGCTTCCCAGTAACTCAGCAAGCGTGGTATTACTCCTCGAAGTTCAGATATTATTCTGAAGTTATTTAATTAGTGACTTATAGAACTGAGACTTAAATTACACTTTCTCCAAAGTCTGAGGTCCTTTCTCTACCAGGAAGAATCAGGCCACATGGATGGATTCAGGTGAGTGGGAGAGAGTATTATACAGCTATGATCATTTGAGAGAAGTAGACAAGTTTACATCTGGCCACTTCTATGTTCCTGTGTTCCTCCCTACAGGAGTTTATGAGGCTGACTGTGTCTGACATGCTGGTAACATACCTTACCATCCTGGTCGGGGATTTCCTCCGAGCTTGTTTTGTCCGGTTCATGAATCACTGCTGGTGTTGGGACCTCGAGGCTGGTTTTGTAAGCTCTTCCTCATATATTCTGCACTAAGGTGCTAGTACCACCCTCTGATATTTCTACTCAGATACATTCTTGTGCATTTCATGTCTGAGGATGCTTAAAGCAAGTCGTTGTTCTGTGAAGTGTGTTTAATCATATTTACTTAAGAGTCCTCTTTGCAGTCACCGAAGCAACTCTACCTTTTCCCACTTTGACCTTCATCTAGAAAATGGAGGCGTGGGGGCTGAGGAGATCAGGTTCCATTCATAGCACGTACTTGGTAACTCACAGCTACTCCAATTTCTAGATACCTAACACCCCTTCTGGCCTCCATGGGCATCAGGCACTTGTGTGGTACACAGATATACATGTGGGTAAAACACAGTACACATAAAGTACTACAATAAAGAGTTTTTAAATTTTTTAAAAGAAAATAGAAGCGGTCAGCTTTGGGGAAAGGTAGACTACAGTTTTCAGTGCCAAGCAGAAGGCCAGTGGAGAACAACTTAACTGACCTCTATGAGAAAGGCCAAAATCTTAGGATGCATAAACATTTTAGAAATCTCTGAACAACCATGAACCTGATGCCCTTTTCCTGACTTCTAATTGTGCTTTGAGAAGCCTCTTTGACTCTTATCACCTCCCCGAGAGTCCCTCTTCCCCTACCTACCTGGCCAAGCGCTCATCCCAAGCATATGTCACTTTCTCACTATGGTGACTTTCTATGAACTGCTGGACCCTCGGGCCCCCTGGCTGGCCCGGTGAGCATCTCCTCCACAGCACTGCACTATTCTTCTCAGTAGTCAAGTTGGGAAAAGAAAGTCTCCTTAACTGAGCTTCTGGTGAAAAACTCCACATCTTGATTACTTCTGTAGCCCTCACCCTGGCCTATAGCATGGTGCCTGACACCCACGGGCCACAGCATAGGTTTCTGGCATATGTTTTAAATAATCCTGTTCAGCCCCTCCTCAGCACCAACAAACCTTGTGACCGTGCCTGAGAACAACAGTGAAAGAATGACGACCTAAAAAGTGATGACATCTTTGATGGGAAGACACAGCATTGCTGTCTTCAAATTAACTGCCAACTTCCACAAGATTACAAAGTTATAGTAAAATCTGCTCAGAAATAAGCATGTGAATTATAGGAAAGCACTTTAGAGAGAAACAAAGATCTATACCCACCACTCTAATAGGGTATAATATGAAGCCAGGGTTGGCAGTTGGAAAGATGGTGGTTCAGTGGGTAAGAGCACTTGCTGCAAGCATAAGGACCCACCCCAGTTCAGATTCCAGCGCCCATGTAGAAAGGCAGACAAGGTCACGCGCCCACTGTAACCCCAACACTGTGGATTGCTAGGACTTGCTGACTGCCAGCCTAGCTTCAGGCTCCATGAGAGTGATGAATATGCACACGTGCACACGCAAGCATCACACTCGCATAAACATATGTGCAGAAGAAGAAGCCAGAAGATCAGGAGCTTGAAGCTAGCTTGGGTTATATATTGAGACCTTGTTGCAAAAAGAAAGAATGATGACACTGTAGTAACTAAAGCTGTCACTGGAATAAACGTCCTTGCCAATGCAGCAGAAAGCACAGACACTGATAGAAGCTATGGGGAAAAGCCGTTTATAATGAAGATGTTGTTTCAAGGCAGTAAGGAAAATCCTTATCTAAAAATGAGCCGTAGGGGCTGGAAAGATAGCTCACTGGTTAAGAGCAGTGGCTACTTTTCCAGAGGACCTGGGTTCAATTCCCAGAACCCACATGGTAGCTCACAGCTCTCTGTAACTCCCGTCCCAGGGGATCTGACACTGCTTCTGGCCTCTGAGGCCATCAGGCACACACATGGTGCGCAGACATACATGCAGGCAATATAAATAAACAAAATGGTTTTTAAATTAGTTTTTAAAATAAGCTGTGGATATGGTGGAATGTTTTCTGAGGCTTGAAATTCCTTCCCAAAACAGAGCCAGGCTTCAGCCTGGAGAAGCAGATACAATCACAGTTTGTTGTTGTTGTCATTGTCCAAAGCTTTAGTTTTAATAACTTCCTAACTTTGGGGGCTAAGGAGACAGTCAAGAGCACTGTTGCTCTTGCAGGGAACCTGGGTTCAGTTTCCTACAAGGCAGCTAACAGTGTCCGTTCTAGGGGATTTGATGCCCTCTTCTGGTTTGTTAGGGCACTACAGATATGTGGTATTCAGACAAACACAAAACACCTATACACATAAAATAGAAATTAATTAAAAACTTCAAAACCTTTCCTTAAAAGTTTAAAACAAGGATGGGGATATCAACCATTTGGTGGAATACTTGCCTAGCATGCCACAGGCCCTGGGTTCAATCCCAGCACTGCCCAAGCCAAGTGTACTTACAGGTATATGGTAACATATACATATGATCCCAGTACTTGGGAGGTGTTGGCAAGAGAATCAGAAGCTCTAGCTGTGTAACAAGTTAGAGGGCAGCATGGGCTACACGAACCCTGTCTATAAAAAAAGCAAACAAATGTATGTCAAAATAGAACCCTACTACCAGTTATGATGCTTTAGCCTCAGAGCTTGGGAAGTTGAGACATAAGGATCACCGTAAGTTTGAGGCCAGCCTGAGCTATATAGTGAAACTATTGAAGATTAACAACAATGAAAAAAAAAAACAGTATCCTAAACCTAAGGCAGGTGTTTTGGGGTGAGGTGTCGACTTGTGATAGGATCCAGCTGGTGTCACCTAATGTTTGCTTGTTCAGTCTCCCTCCTTCCCTCTTACCCGCTTGTCCTTCCTTTCCCTCCAGCCCTCATATGCCGAGTTTGATATTAGTGGAAATGTGCTGGGTTTGATCTTCAACCAAGGAATGATCTGGTGAGTTTCCCATTTCATCTGAGGATCATTATAATGTGGGGAGTCAAAGAACTAGAGCCTCCAACTTCATCAGTCCGTGAGCTTGGAGCCACCAGCAAATCACCCCGCCTCTCTCAGCTCCGCTTTTTGATGAAAGCCAGAGAGCAGGACTGGATGAGAAGCGGAACAACTTAGAGGCAACCAGTGTGCTGCAGAGAAAGTAGGAATGGAGAGAGAGGAGCGGGGAGAAAACATGAAGGGAGAAGGAAAGGGGGAAGAGAAAAGTGGGAGGGAAAGAAGGAACTTCCTTCTCCGTAGGCTGTGTGAAGTCTGTAGGAGTGTCTGTAAGCCACACCAGCCAATTGGGCTGCTCCTGGAGGCCAGAGACCATGTGATCTGCTGATGGTTGGCAATGATAAAATCCTAGCCAGGGTCGCAGCTGCGAGTACTCAGAGTTATCTCCCTCTCTTGGGGACTGGATGGCTCCAGCCTGAAGGCAAAACTTGCTTAAACAGGAAGCTCTGCTCTTGGGCCCTTCAGGAAAGTAATTTGACTGCATGCCTCTAATCCACCCATCCCATCGCCTTCTATTAGCCCTCCCTCGCCTTTCCTGCCATCAGGTCAACCATGTATCCTGTTTCTGACCTTTCAGGATGGGCTCCTTCTATGCTCCAGGACTGGTGGGCATCAATGTTCTGCGCCTGTTGACCTCCATGTACTTCCAGTGCTGGGCAGTGATGAGCAGCAATGTGCCCCACGAGCGTGTGTTTAAAGCTTCCCGATCCAACAACTTCTACATGGGCCTGCTGCTGCTGGTGCTCTTCCTCAGCCTCCTGCCCGTGGCCTACACCGTCATGTCTCTCCCACCCTCGTTTGACTGTGGCCCCTTCAGGTGCACTCTTTGTTGCTGGGTATAGTTCTCCTTCTGAGGCAGTCTGCCCACAGGTCCTGGGTCAGAATTTCAGTTCTGGGTTCATGCCAGCCTGTGAGAGGCTATGCAGCTTTAGGCAAACCATTAGACCCATTCAGCCAGTTTTCTGTAAGGACGGAGGTGCTCCATGTGGTAGCAGGCAGCTACTTGTGGCTACTGAGTTCTCAAAATGAAGAACTGGAATTCTCATTCTTTCTCATTTTTTTATTGTATGTAATTTTGATTTTAATAACCATGAATGGCTGACTACCATATTAGATGGTATAAGTATAACCCTTTAATAGTAGATAGTCTGCTATGATTGCCTTAGCACAGGATAAATCATAGAGGATAGTCTAACCTCCACCCAGATGTGAATCAGGAATAGTTTGTCTTGACTGAGACTCTCAAATGGGTCCCATGCTCTGTAGAATTCTGCCAGTACTGAAGGTTGGTTATAAATGAAAGTTCTTTGGGAGACTGAATATAAGGAGTAGGTTGAGCAATGATTGGTCCCTTCTATTATCTTTATAAGTATATGACCCACTAAAAACAAAGCCCTCTACTTCCTAAAAAACAATAGTTCTAAAACTACAGATACTTGAAACATGGTACCCTTTTACCAGGTGTCTTTCTCATTTAGAAATCCTCTATTTGCCCTCCTTGAGAGTCTTACAACAAGCTTTCAAGGATAAACTAGTGTTCCCGTCCTTGCTGAATGCCTATCACAAACTGGAAACAGGGTAAGGCAAGTGAGAAAGGCCATGCATAGTCATGCATGGTTCTGAGTGCAAATGTCTCCTCCAACTGTGCGCTCGCCCACTCTAGGGCCAGCCCCACATGTGGGTGAAGTGGGCTGTGGGGAAGTCTGGTTGTCTCCTTCCAGTTTAAGATAGGCCTGAGGTTGACATACCTAGAGGAAGTATTCACTGAGTGTTCTGTCAGAGCAGGATCCAGTCACACTAGAGTCTGCACAGACGAGAGAAGGTAGCAGTCAGGGTATAAAGCTGTGGGAGACCAGAGATGCCAGACTGAGGGAACAACCACGTGAGAGAAGATTCAGTTGGCTTCTTTAAGGGCCTGGGTACAGGTGCTGCCACCACTTTCTTACCCTGCTCACCTGTGCCAAGAAAGATGACTTCTTGACCTGTGTTGCACCTGTTCCTTGACATTTGTGTCCCTTTTTGCTGGCCTGTGTCATGCCTCTTCTTTATGTGTACTTTTTACCACATCTGCTTTCCTGGGTGTCCCTGACAACCTCTGTCAGATCATAGGAAAAGAGACCTAACCTAAAACTCATGGAAGAAACATGGTTACAATCTACAGAGCTGAGCTAACAAAGGCCAACTTCTCAGTGGGGGTTTTGCTAGAGTTCTCAGCCGAAATGCATTCCTTTGGGTGCATGTGTTTCTCTCTCTCTCTCTCTCTCTCTCTCTCTCTCTCTCTCTCTCTCTCTTTCTTTCTCACTTATATCCTTTATACCTATCATGTGTTCCTTGCTGGGCATGATGGCCACTGTCAATAAGCCAGCACTTGGAAGGCTAAGGTGGAGAAGCCTGAGTTTAAATTCAAACGTATCACAAAAAAAAAAAAAAAAAAAAAACAGACAAAACATGTGCCTTTTCCTTGTTCTCCCAAAGGCCAAAAGGTCCAAGAGGAGATGGTGTTTTCTTCCATTCTCATTGTTGTGCTCTGTCTGGAAGAAAACAACTGTCTTGTGGTTGATGTTCAAAGTAGAGAGCTGCCTCACAGACATTCAGTTGCACAGGGAAGCAGCTATGGTTTGGACCACACTAAATGCCTCAGGGTCCTGGCAGGCAACACAGATGATTCAGATTATACACAGCATACACTCACAAACGAGAGCTGGCGAGTCATGGCCTTTGGAACAAATCCAAAACACCATCTGGTTTTGTAAATCAAGCTTTACTGGCGCACAGCCATGTTGATGTGCTTACACATACTCCATGGGTGCCTCTTCGTTACAGCAGCAGGGCTGAGTAGTTGACATGGAAGCCACCCTCACGACATAGCTAACAGTGGAACTGTTTGGGGCTCTGCAGGAGAATCATCTGATGTCAGAGCATATCTGAGAGCCAGCTCTCTCACTGACCAGTTTTGAGCTCTGCACAGGTTCTTTTCCTAAAAGATAGAAATGCTAGTGGCATTCAGCTCATAGGGTTGTTTTGAAGATCTAATATGGTGTTATTTAGAGGACCATGTTGGTCTTTAGTAAGAATATCAGTGACCCTGTTAAGCTGGAGCTCTGCTCAAGTCAAGGACAGTTGGTGTTCACCTCAGCCGGCTGTCACCATGAAAAACATGGCCCATTACTATAGACTTTTCAGATCCTCATAAAAATCTGAACATCTATTTGAAACCAGATCTTCTTTCAAGTAAAAAGTCACTTAAACTTTGAAAACATTCTACATGTTTTCACACGTCTGTGGACAAGGACTCCATCTTGGCCAGTATTTGATCTGCTTCCTTCCAAGCAGCTCATAGGTATCTGTTGTGCACATATCTAGGTGTGTGACTCAGGGACACAATAAGGGGGAAGTTAGGAGTGTTTGCCTATGGGCTCGGGCTTTCCCTGCTGCCAGCAAACCAAGACTTTGGCCATCTGCAACAGATTTAGGTCAGTGTATAATATTTGGGATTCTGAGGCATGCTGCTCACTTTTATCTGAACAGCAACATGACACATTCATGTCTGTTTCAATTTCTTAACTCATGAAATCACTTATTTTTGAGAGAGGAGTAAAGGCAATCCTACAGCATATGGAATTTGAGAAAGGGCTGCAGTGTTGGTCACAGGAGAGAAATGCTGCCCATGGATCTCCAAACCCTTTGTCTGTGTTTGCAGCTCAGGTTTTTTTGTTGTTGTTGTTTTTCAAGACAGGGTTTCTCTGTGTAGTCCTGGCTGTCCTGGAACTCACTCTGTAGACCAGGCTGGCCTCGAACTCAGAAATCCGCCTGCCTCTGCCTCCCAAGTGCTGGGATTAAAGGCGTGTGCCACCACCGCCCAGCACAGCTCAGGTCTTATTTGTTTTCTTTTGCTTGAAGGGAGACTGATGGCCCTTCCCTCCCTTCCTCCCTCCCTCCCCCACCCCCTCTCTCTGGATTTGTTGAAATTTCACCAGCAGTGATGTGGAGGTAGCCAGGGTATTCTGAAAGCCTGGTGTGTGACAGTTGCTGATGAGGGACACAAGGCGCTTATAGCACCACTGTCACGTGGGAGGCACTATACTAAGCATCGGTTAACTTTCTGTAAGGAGCCTGATAGTGTATATTTTACACTTTGTAAGTTACTAGGGCTTGAACATTCGTTGCCTCTGAAACTAATGTTGAAATCCAGCTGCCATTATGTTGATTTGAGAAAATCCTGAACTTTAGAAGGTGATGAAGGAATTAAATGGCAGTAGGGTCATCCTCTCATGACATTGGTTGTGAGCAAGTTCTTACTCATGGTGTTGTATAATATTTAATCCCAATCTGGGTTTCTACCTTGCCTTTAACCATTTAGTTCCTGAGTAAAAGACACACATACAAGCTTTATATTTACGAAAAGCCTTAATCAGCACAAGAGCTGGGCAGATATCTATCCTCTATGCTATCATGTCTGTTTCCCAGTCAATAAGCCCATTATATAATTTGCCATGTTTCATCTGGGCTGCTCTTAACTCCAATTAGCCAACCCCCATGGCTGCTATTTCATAATTCACCTAACCCATGAAGGCTTCCTCCTCTATTCCTTCTTCTCCCCCTCATGGTTCTCCTCTGACCCCAAGCCTGGGAACCCTAAACCCTGCCCATGTCTCTTCTGCCCAGCTATTAGCTGTTGGCATCTTTATTCACCAATCAGAAATAACTTGGGGGCAAGGCCACTTAGTGTTACTTGAGTCTAGTGTGGACTCTGGTCTCTGGGACAACCAGGTCTTGGGGGCCTGCACTTAGCATTCCAGTTAATAGCGACAGTAAACATCATGGGCCTGGATTAGTTAATGTAAGAGTAAGCTGTTTTAAATCAAGTCTGTCCCTGTGTTGCCTCTTCTTAATGCATCTGCTTCTGCCTTAATTTTTTTTTCTTTTATTGGATATTTTTTTATTTATTTACATTTCACATGTTATCCCCTTTCCTAGTTTCCCCTCCAGAAACCCCCCCCCTTCTATGAAAGTGCCACCCACCCACTCCCATCCCCACCCTGGCATTCCCCTACACTGGGGCATCAGCTTTCACAGGACCAAGGGACTCTCCTCCCACTGATGCCCAAAAAGGCTATCCTCTGCTACATATGCAGCTGGAGCCATGGGTCCCTCCATGTGTACTCTTTGGTTGGTGGTTTAGTCCCTGGGGTCTCTGGAGGATCTGGTTGGTTGATATTGTTGTAAGATGGATCCCCAGGTGGGGCAGTCTCTAAATGGCCTTTCCTTCGGTCTCTGCTACACACTTTGTCTCCATATTTCCTTTCTTGAGTATTTTGTTCCCCATTCTAAGAAGAACTGAAGCATCTACACTTTTGTCTTCCTTCTTCTTGAAGGAAGGTCTTCCAACTTCATGTGGTCTGTGAATTGTATCTAGGGTATTCAGAGCTTTGGGGCTAATATCCACTTGTCAGTGACTACATACCATGTGTGTTCTTTTGTGACTGGGTTACCTCACTCAGGATAACATTTTCTAGTTCCATCTATTTACCTAAAAATTTCATGAAGTCATTGTTTTTAATAGCTGAGTAGTACTCCATTGTGTAAATGCACCACATTTTCTGTATCCATTCCTCTGTAGAAGGATATCTGGGTTTCCAGATTCTGGCTATTATAAATAAGGCTACTATGAACATAGTGGAGCATGTGTCCTTATCACATGTTAAAGCATCTTTTGTGTATATACCCAAGAGTGGTATAGCTGGGTCTTCTGGCAGAACCATTTCCAATTTTCTGAGGAACCACCAGACTGATTTCCAGAGTGGTTGTACCAGCTTGCAATCCCACCAACAATGGAGGAGTGTTTCTCTTTCTCCACATCCTTGCCAGCATCTTCTATCACCTGAGTTTTTTAATTTCTACCATGAATGACAGCAGCTCACCACAGTTAGCTCCCTCCATAAGAAGGAGACTCCATCAAATAAAAACAGAAAGCAAGGTGACTGTGAAAGCAGAGAAAGATTTGACAATCCCTGGCTTTATAGATGAAGGAAAGGGACTTGAGCCAAGGGATGCAAAGAATGCACTCCTCTGTGGCCCTCAGGGGATTGTGGCTCTGCCAACATCTTAGGTTAACCCAATGAAACCATTTCAGACTTCTCTCCTGAGCTGTAAAATAGCCCAAGTATATTATGTTAATCCTCCAGTGATGATTTGTCATAGCAGCCACCACACTAACACTTCAAAGACAAAATAATCACAATCAGCTTGACTTTAAAATGTGATATTTGAAGTTATCTTTTTTATTATTTCTATATGACATGTACTAATAATAAAAAATATAAAACTACCAAATGTTATGACATGGTAGTATGCATGAGTAAGATTGGTTTTTAAGACAGAATGTCTGCCTACTTAGACAAGGTCTGCATGATCCTCCTGCCTCAGCATCCCAGATGCTTGGATTACTGGCATGAAACACAGTAGTGCCAAGCAATGAAATATCTACACATAGTCTCTGCTTCAACTGCTCAGCTCTGCCATTATAGGACAACACACACACACACACACCATTGTATATACATTATATATACATATATGATATATATGTCATTATAGCTCAGCCATACATACTGCACCAATGAATGAGCATGGCTGTCTTCCAGCAAAAGTTTATAAACAGCAAAATGTGAATGTGTAAAAAAAAAAAAAAAAGGAAGAAAAGAAATCACACTTCACTTTTTATATGTCACAAGATATTATACTTGATTTTTTTTCAACTACTTAAAAATGTAAAAAGAAAAAAGAAAGAAAACCATTTTAGCTTACAGGTGACAAGCTGATTTGTCCCTGAGGCATTATATGTCAATCTGATCTTTGCACAGAGAAAACTAAATCTGCTGACTACCAGACTCTCTGACACAGCTTGGCAGTGCTATCCTCAGTACCTGCAGCTTGGCAGTGCTATCCTTAGTACCTGCAGCTTGGCAGTGCTATCCTCAGTACCTGCAGCTTGGCAGTGCTATCCTCGGTACCTGCAGCTTGGCAGTGCTATCCTCAGTGCCTGCTGACTTCACCTGTTCCGCTCTAACTGTATTAGCATTGTACCTTATTACCTATAGAGAGATGTGGGAATTAGAGAAAAGAAAATGTCAGTAGCATCCCCAGAGGTCGAAGCTCTGCACATGCAGTAGAAGGTCTGTAGTGATGAAGACAACCCCATATCCACTCTCCTAATTCAGTCTTCCTGATACAAGACTGTGGACGGACACTTGAAATATTAATCTAACAGGCAAATTTTCACTTTAATTCTTATATTATTTTAATAGTCACATTTGAAAGTACAACTCTAGTGGAAAGAAGCAAGGCAGGAGAGAAGCAAGATATAAATGTAGTCATAAAAAGAATGTGGAGATGCCTTGGCCTTTAAAGTGTTTGTTACACAACCCAAGTCCCCAGAACCATGAGAATTGCATAGGCATGGCTTTCCCTAGAATCCCAGCCTCTGAAAGATTCTCAGGGAAAGCTGGCTAATAGACTCGCCATATTGGCTAGCTCTAGGTTTGAAAGACCCTGTCTGAATAAGTGGAAGAACAATTGTGAAAGACTCCAGACATCAACTCAGACCTCTCTATATGCACAGGCACACACATGCCTGTGTTACATACATGCAGGAAAAGAAGACAGATGATGACAGACAGAGGGATGGATAGATGATTGATAGAAGACAGATGATAGATTGATAGACCAGGAGATAGATGGATAGATGGACAATGAATGGATAGACAGATAGACAAAGAGACAGGCAGGCAGATCATAGTATTCTACAGAAAAAAGAATTTGAACCAGAATCTTCAGTCTCCTAAATCTACTTCATAAGCACCAAAATTAATTAACATTCAATAGCCACCAGTATCTAGGTGTCACTGGAGAGCGTTTTAGGAGCCGATCTTCACAATAATTCTAAACAATTAGAAGAAAAATGAATCTACTATTAATAGTGCAGAACCCCATCTTGGGACAATCCAGATTCCTAGTTAGAAGACTAATTGTAGGTGTGTTTTAGAATCACTGTGATGTTTCCACCACATTAACTTTAGAAAAACTGCTTCCAGGTCAATGAGCCCAGAAGACTCAGTGTTTGTCTTATAACTAAATCACAGACAATTTTCTCCTGGTAGAATACATGCAAAGGCCTGACACAGAGACCTATGCCTACAGTGCCAGCCACTTGGAGGCTGAAGTGGAAGTATCACTTAATCCCAGGAGACCAGGAATAGACCAAGCAACATAGCAAGAGCTATCCTTAAAGGAAAGGAGAACATATGAGGAAATCTATTATTTTCTTGCCAAAGAAAGGTGTCAAACTAAAGAGCAGTTTAGTTTGCAAGTTTGTGAGGCATTGAGAGCAGGAAGCTAGTATGTGCCCTGCAGACAGCCCAGACGCCTGTTCCAACCAGAGTGGCATCTTGTGGGCTCTTCTTTCTTAGTCTATTTGGAGCAGAGCTCTGGCTCTCTCAGAAAAGCGGTGGTGAGTGGCAGCTTTGGAACCATGGACGTGTGTACCACAGGAGATTTGCACATACTATAACGTGTCTTCTCCTCTCTCTAGTGGGAAAAACAGAATGTATGACGTCCTCCACGAGACCATCGAAAATGATTTCCCTAAGTTCCTGGGAAAGATCTTTGCATTCCTTGCCAATCCAGGCCTGATCATTCCAGCCATCCTACTGATGTTGTAAGTTATCCTTGACAATCCAGGCCTGATCATTCCAGCCATCCTACTGATGTTGTAAGTTATCCTTGCCAATCCAGGCCTGATCATTCCAGCCATCCCACTGATGCTATAAGTTATCCTTGACAATCCAGGCCTGATCATTCCAGCCATCCCACTGATTCTGTAAGTTACCCAGGACCCTGGCTCTGCCTCATGGAAACATCTCCCGGTAGCTGAGGCTTTCTGGACAGGGGTCTCCATTTCCCTCTCTTAGTCTGGATTTTCCAGAAGCAGACCCTGAGACAGATTCAAATGCAAGTAGTTTATCAGGGAGTAGGGATGGTGAGGGATATGGCTACCTCTGTCATAGATGAATCTGCTGTAAATCTTTCTGGAAAACCCAAAGAACTATGTGCTCAGAGTTACTTGTCTAGGGGTAAGGAGTCTCAGGCATTTGCAACCAACCAGATTGATTGGAAATATCAAAGAGCTGTGGAATCTGATCTCAGAGCACTGACAGTGCGAGTGTGTTTGTTATGCTTGGATGTGTGGTGTCTTCTAAGGACCATGGTTGAAGCGCTGGTCCCCAGCTGGTGGCACTATGTTTGAGAAGATCTAGAAACTTTAGTTGGGGCTAGCTGGAAGAAGTAGTTTATTGGATATATTACTACCTGGTCACTGGGACCACAATACCAAATGCTACATGACGCTATTCCTGGGAAACTGTGAACAAACATCTCACCAGCATCAAAGTTCAACTCTGTGAGCCAGTGAGTAATTCTGAGTAGGAGTTCTGGGCTACTTACAGAAACAGAAGTGACTCAAAGACACCCAAGCATGGATGACAGTTGACAAAAGCTGGAAAGCTGAAGCTCACTGTACAGCCTGCAGGCAGATCAACAGATTGAAGTCTCTTTTCAGGCAACGCTGTCAGTCTCTTCGTCTTTTAAGCTTCTCTGACTGAGCATCTCTCAGCAGTTGTTATTGCTTAGAAGCTTGGGGATGCAGGCCTAGTTCATCTGGTCTGCTCAGGGACTTTCTAGTTCATTTGTTTGTTTAAAAACAACAACAATAACAAATAAACAACAACAACAAAACCAGTATATGAGTTTGTAGTGTTGGCTGGCCTGGAGATTTCTGGGTAGACCAGATGATTTTGAATTCATACAGATCCACTTGCCTCTGGCTCCTGAGTGCTGGGTCACCTTCAAGCTTTTTTGAGTTGTTTATTTCCTGTGTTTTAACAGTTCATCAGCAGAACTAACTGTTTCACCTCTGTAGACACTCTCAGCCTTGAGTCAGTCTCCTGCTGGATGGGCTGTTCCACCTCAGAGGAAATCTGCCACCCAATGCTCAGCATAAACCAGAGGGAGAAAGGTTCACTTTGCTCCTGTTTTAGAGACATAACAGAACAGTTCCTGTCATAGCTGACCAGGAAGTAGGGGGAGTGGGACCCAGTGCTTTGCCTTCGCCATTTTCTTCCTTCTTCAGCCCATTCACCCCAGCTCACCAGATGGCACTACCTACATCACCCTCACTCACACCAGAGGTACGCTGTACCATCTCCTAGGCAGTTCTACACTGGGTCAGGCTGACACTGAAAAAGCATCCTTTGGGTTTGTATTTTGTCTGAGGCCCTGGCTGTCTTTTCTTTGCTCCCCATCCACTGTTATGAAGCTGCTTTACACCCTCTTTGTCAAGGTGGGCTGATGTCTCTGAAATCATGAACATAATCCTTCCTCCTTTAAAATCATTTCTCTTGTGTACTTCATATGAGAAACAACAAAGTAATAACAGAGGGCAGTTCAGCCTGACCTCTCTGTATAAACAATGATCAAATTTTCCTCCTGGCCACTGAATTCTCAGAATAAGGACTCTGAGACTAATTATTTATTAATAAATGCTTAGGCCATAAGCCTCAGTTTGTTCTCTGACTTGCTCTTACTTTTTTATCCCTTTTATTCTCTTAGGTTCAGCTATGTGGCTGGTTTCCACTCCTTGTCTTCTTTTTTTCTGTCTCCTCAGAGTTGCTGGGGTGAATTGCCCTTATTCATTAACAAACATGTCATAAGCATAACAAAAAAGTGATGCTTATAAAAGATTCTCTCTTCATGTCTGGGCTGTATTAGTTTGCTTTTTGTTGCTATGACAAACATTATAGCCAAAAGCACCTTTAAAGGGAGAGTGTTTGTTTGGCTTACAGGACTCCATGTCCATCATTGCAGGGAGTCAGAGAGGATCTCAAGCAGGGCCACTCACTGGAGCCATACCATCAAGCAATGTTCTGACTGGCTTGCTCCCCACGGTTTTCTCATTTTCACAATTTGACCAGCACCACTTGCTGTCTTTTTTCCAGTGTGAGTTTCTGCCTTCTTTATTTAAAAATCATGTTTGGACTTATTTCCAGGTCTTCAATTCTATTTCACTGGTCTGTTCTCGTGTCTTTGTCTGTTTTTGTGGCAATACCCTGCTGGGTTTTTTTTTTTTTTTTTTTTTAACTGTCTCTGTAGCACAGTTTGAAATGGGGATGGTAGCACCTCTGGCAATTCTTTTATTATTCAGGATCATTTTAGCTATCCTATAACATTTTTTATGTTTCCATATGAAGTTGAAAAATGTCCTTTCAAGTTCTGTGAAGAATTTCATTGAGGTTTTGATGGAGATTGCATTGAATCTATAGAATGCCTTTGGTAGGATGACCGCTTTTACTATATTTATCTTACTGATCCATGAGCATAGGAGATCTTTCCATCTTCTGATGTCTTCTTCAATTTCTTTCTTCAGTGGCTTAAAGTTTTTAATCATTCAAGTCTTTCACTTGCTTGGTTACAGTGACCCCTTAATATGTTATATTATCCAAGGGTATTGTGAAAGGTACTATTTCCCTAATTTCTTCTTAGACCATTTGTCATTTGTATATAGGAAAGCTACTGGGGTTTGTGTGTGAATTTTATATACTGCTACTTTGCTGAAAGTGTTTATCGGCTGTAGGAATTGCCCAGTAGAGTTTTTAGGGTCACTATTATGTAGTCTGCAAATAAAGGTACTTTGACTTTTCCCCTTCCAGTTTGTATTCCCTGATCTCCTTCAGTTGTCTTATTGCTCTAGCTAAGACTCCAGGTACTGTATTGACTAGGTATGAAAAGAGTAGACAACCTCATCTTGCTCCTTATTTTGGTGGGAATTCTTTGAGTTTCTCTCCATCTGAGTTGTTGACTAGGGGCCTCCTGTAAATTGGTTTTATTTGTTGAGGTATGTCCCTGGAATCCCGAATCTCTCCAGGAATTTATCATGAGTGGGTGTTGAATTTTCTCAAAGGCCTTTTCTACATCTAATAAGGTGATCATGTGGTTTATATGGTGGATTACATTTATTGATTTATATGTTAAAATCATATGTTAAATCATTACTGCATCTTTGAGTAAGCCTATTTGGTCATGAAGGTTGATCTTTTTGATGTGTTCTTTGATTTTTGTTTACAAGTATTTTATTTACAAGTATTGATTGTGAATTTTTGCAACTAAGTTCATATGAGAAATTGGTCTGTGTCCTGGCTCACGCTGCTCCATGCTGCCCCAGGTTTGGAGGCCAAGTGCTCTGGTCCGTGGGTCAGTCAACAGGGTCTAACAAGAGAGGGAATGGGGATAAAGGGGCAAGAGATGTGAAGAATGGAGACAAGACAGAGAGTCTGATCAAGTCCCGTTTATTGAAAGAAAATCCTGGGTATTTATAGGCACAAGCAGGAGAGCACAGCTGAAGACACTTTACCACGTGCACCTTGCAGCTGGGGGCATTAAACAACAAAACAAGATATGTGAGAAAAATAAGATGTTTATCAGCATGTGCTCAGCTGTTGTGGACTGTTGAAAAACAAGTCTCTTGTCAGGGTATATAGCTCAAGATGGCTGCAAAGATGATAGCCACTTTCTGCTAGGAGTTGGCTCTCAACAGGTCTGTACTTTTCTTTGTTGGTTCTTTATGTGGGTTAGGTATCAGGATAACTGTGGTCTCATAAAAAGAATTCTGTTTCTGTTTTGAGGAATAATTTGAGGGGTATTTCAATTAACTCTTCTTTGATAGTCCAACAGAATTCTATTCTAAAAACCATCTAGCCTTGTGCTTTTTTTTGGCCAGGAGACTTTAAATGACTGCTTCTCTATCATTAGGAGTTACAGATCTGTCTAAATTGCTTAGTCGATCTTGATTTAACTTTGGTAGATGGTATGTTATACCCACACTCAATAAAATGGAGTCTAGAACCTGGGATGGTAGGATCAGCTCTACTCTGCTAAAGACAAAGGTTTGGTATTTCAGAAATCCTAGGAAAAACACTCAGTTTCTGTTATTTTCTAATATCCCAGGACCATAGGATGTATGCTTTTTCTCTTTTAGTCTGGCCATCTACTACCTGAACTCCGTTTCAAAAAGTCTTTCCAGAGCTAATGCCCAGCTTCGAAAGAAGATCCAAGTGGTGAGTCTCTCAGGAGCAGCATGCCTAACTGTGTTCTTGTTAGTCTCTCGGGAGCTACATCCCTGACCTTGTTCTGTGAGTCTCTTGGGAGCTACATCCCTAACAAAGTTCTTGTTTCTCAATGATTTGCTCTGTGACATCAGTTGTGTTCTTTCAATGCTTTCCTCATAAGTCAAATCCCAAAGTGCCTACACTACAGGAAGCATCCTGTAGGGTTCAACAGCATGCATATACAGTATGAAAATATTTGAAAAGCTGATGGTACAGCTTAGTGGTAGAGAAAGTGCTTAATATTCACAAGGCTTAGAGTCAGTCACTAGCACTCACGCATTTGCACACACACACACACACACACACACACACACACACACAAAGAGCCCTTAATAGTATATGTACTAAAAGAAATGACCGAACAAATATTACTGATCCTTACCCTAAGATGTCTCCTCAGTTTCCTTGATAAACAGGCAGCTTCTCTCAACTGATACTCTGGTATCCTAGCTGGTGATATCCAACTGATACTCAGACTGTTCTCTCTAGACAAACACACGCGCATACACACAGAGATACATCACCCATATGTACATACATATACACACAGACACACACACATATATACGTCATACACGCTCACACATACACATACATACACTCACAAACACACACTCATACATACACTTACACATATATATACACAGAGACACAAACACATACACATTCATACACACTCATACACACACACTAATTCTAATAATCTCTGAGTTACATATACACCCACACATACACAAACATACTCACACACATATACCATACACACACACACATACACATGCACGCATAGACAAACTCTTAACAATCTCTAAGTCCTGCCATTCTCATTTCCTGTCACGCTTCTGGAACTAACTTTATATATCTTACTGCCAGTTCCCCACGCACACCTCCTTCTGCCCAGATACAGGAGAACACTGAAGTAAAGGATAGGCATTCCTTCAAGTGCTGTGTGAAACCGGAGCTACACACTACACTCTCCAGTTAGGTGTAGAACCAATAACAGGCAGTTGAAGGCAGTCAGCAAGAACTATAAACATGGTCCTACCTCACCTCTCATGATCCAGAGCTCTAAGCATCAGATACCCATACCCTTTGCTGACATATATGATTCCTTTTTTCCCCCCTAGCTCCGTGAAGTTGAGAAGAACCATAAATCCATCAAGGGAAAAGCCATAGTCACATATTCAGAGGACACAACTAAGAACAGCTCCAAAAATGCCACCCAGCTACATCTTACTAAAGAAGGTATTTTTTCCAAGTCCACATAGAAGTTGTAAAGAATATCTGATGTGAACTTGGACTGAGCTGGGTTTGAGATAAGGATACTGGTAATTAGTTAGCAGTATGAAGCACCTACGTCCTGGGATGGTGATGATGAAAGCAGACCGTGTAAAGTGCTCAATGGAACCCTGGTGCACAGAGTAAACTAACAAATACTTGCTAGAGGCATAAAGAGACATGCTATAAAGAGACATGCTAGAGCCAGAGTGGTAGCTCAGAAGTTAAGGGTGCTGGCTGCTCCCAAAGGATCAGGTTCTACTTCCAGCACACATACGGCAGCTCACAGTCCAACGCTATCTTCTGGCATCTCTGAGCACTACACACACGGCCCACAAACATACATGCAGGGAAAGCACTCATATATAAATAATAATAAAAACTTCTGCCAGGCAGTGATGTACCTTTAATCCTGCACTCCCAAGCAGAGGCAGGCAGATCTCTGTGAGTTCAAGGCTAGCCTGGTCTACAGAATGAGTTCCAGGACAGCCAGGACTACACAGACAAATCCTGTCTTGGGAAAATAATAGTAATAATAATAATAATAATAATAATAATAATAATAATAATAACTTTCAAAGAGACATACCACATAGAATAAGCTGGTAGGAGAGGGTAAAAAGTCTTTTCCAGAAGGGTCTCAGATCTCTAAAGAGTGATCACAGATAGATCAGGCTGATGTTGGAGAGAGGAAATGGCAGGATTCAAAGAAAGACTATGTCTGAGGTTATCTCGTTGTCTCGGGAGCACCTCTGTTTTACAGGGTGCCAATATGCCACAGTGTTGACCTAAGATGAGAGAACTGTACAAGATGCAGCATAGATTATTAGTCAATAATTTAAGAATTTTCCTATGTGTTCCAATTTATTAGTAGTTGCATTTCACATATTCTTCACCATTATTTTTAAGCATTGACCAGAATAATACTATCTGCTATGACCAACAGATCCAAAATATCTCATTACATCTCATTCAATGTAAAATCCAAATGGGGGCATTTCCACCTAGTGAGCACAAGTACAGGGGATGTTATAGGTGCACAGAGCTAAGGCTAGGCATTTGAGGTGCTGAGCCTCTTGTCCAAAGGAACTGGAGATAAGGGCTCACACAGCTTTACTAGAGTGATAAGAGAGCTTTATTGGGAGTGAAGCAACAGTACCAATCAGAAGAGGACACTGTAGATAAAGACTGACAGCAGAGGACATTCGGGAAGATAGTCTGTAGCCCTGGCATACATCTGGAGTCTCACTTTGTGGGGAAGTAGTGGCTGGTTACCAAGAGGCATAGTTTGATGGATTCTTGTTGTATTCATAGATTAAGTCACACGTTCATTTTTCTACTTCGAATATTTGCCTTACGGTGCATGTGCCTAAAACAAGTTCAGAATGACTCAGCTCTTCCATTCATCATACCCAGATAGATTGGGAATACACTTGAACAGAAGCTGTCTAAATGTAATTGTTGTTAGGGGCAGAAAATGTATACTATTGTTCAGAGAGGGGGTTCTGAGGTTGCTATATTGTTCAAAGAAGCAATGTTAATAGTACATTCAGGTAATGGAGCCAAGCTGCCAAATGCATTATTATAAGAGAGGATATGGTGTGTTTTAACACAAAACTAAATAGGACCCCAGGATACTACACTATCCCCTATGCTTGTCTGCTTTGAAAGGAACAGATGACTCCTTCTATCCCATGGTTCTACCTGTATCAAATGTCTGAAAGAAGAAAAGCCTAGAAGTTATAGTTGGTGGTGGTACATAAAAATCCACAGAGGAACACTGTCTATTCTGTGATCCATAAGAAGAGGAACTGAGTTTAGGAAGGAGCATGTCTCCATCTTGGGACAAGGAGGAAGGAGAAGATATGTAAGTGAAAGAGCTGTAAATGAGGCCATTTTCTAGGGGGTTATATACTCTCTTCCCTTCCATCATCAGATTTGACCTGGCCATCACCCTGAGACTGAGGCTGCTGTTACTACTGTCCCAATTTTTACTCTGGAAAACCTAGAATAAAACTCTACCCTTGGGGCTGGAGGGGTGGCTCGGCAGTTAAGAATTCTTGCTGATCTTCCAGAGGCCACAGGTTTCCCTGACACACACACTGGGTAGCTCATAACCCCTGTAACTCCAGCTCCAGGGGATCTGATGACTTCTGTCCTCCAGAGACACCTGCACATACCTGACATACATTCACACACATAAATAAATAAATAAATAAATAAATAAATAAATAACATTTATCTATTTAAAATAAATCTAAAACCCAAACAAAAAACCTCTAGCTTAAGGCCAGAGTTCAAATTCTAGTTCCCCAGCCAGCAAACAAAGGTCTTCTTATTCAAGTACATACCAGACCCCAAGGGCAATCTGACAGCTCCAAATGGGACTAGGATCTACATACATAGCAGAGCAGCCTAGAAAGCTCCAACTGGAACACAGACAAAATCTTCTACATCTTTATCCTTGTCTCTCTTTTCCAGAGCCCACATCTTACTCTCCTAGCCAAATCCAGACCCTGGACAAGAAGGCACAGGGCCCCCGCACCTCCAGTACTGATGGTGGGGCCTCACAGTCTACCTCCTGGCACCATGTTGGGTCTCAGCCACCAAGAGTCAGACAAGATTCTGGCCAACTCCAGTCTCAGACTTACACAGGCAGGTCACCTTCTGGAAAGAGAACCCAGAAGCCTCACAACTGATGGCTGGCATCCATGGGTGTCCCAGTCCTGGGCTTGATTCTCGGGCTCTACTGTTTTACATATCTCTTCCCTTCTTGTCTCACACACATACATGTTTCCCTATGACACATGTAACATATGAACTTTAATCCTTGCTTCTAGACCTTGATTACTACCTAAAGGGAAGAGCAATGGCTTCCCTGATTTGGGGAGTGGGAGGAGCTAAAACCCTGTCTGAACTAACTGGCCCTCCCAATATCTTGTTCAGGAAACCTTGGACCTCACACACTAGTGGTTTCCCTTGGCTCCAGACTTGGGGAGACAGGAATAAGGCCAGGATTCCCTGTGTGGACTTTTTCCATGGTGTATATGTTAGGACTCAGTTTCTACAACCCCTCTGAGCAAAACTATGGTGTAGAAGAGCCTACAGATCTTACATCAGCCCCATCTAAAAGAGGCTATGTGGTTCAAATGGCATGTCCAAGCAAAGGAAAACAGAGATGGATTAGCCAGAGTCCGCCCAACAGGAAGATCCACAACACCCAGCACCCAGCCTGGGAAGCTGATGCCAATCAAACACAGAGACTGCATTGGAGCCTCCTAGCAACAAGACAAAGAAACACACAGGCAACATGGTTCTTCTGACCCAACTGAAGAAAACTTGAAGATTGCTCAGGGCAGGAAAGTCTTTTTCATGCATCAAATTCTAAAAGGAATTAATCTGATTCTTGTATAAGTGTCCTTGAAGATGGTAATTCTCTGCAAAATGTCTCCTAGTAGGTGTAAGTGAGGGAAGCCAGACTGTTAAGAAGGCTTTGCACTATTCCCTATGCTTGTCTGCTTTGAAAGGAACAGATGACTCCTTCTATCCCATGGTTCTACCTGAATCAAATGTCTGAAAGAAGAAAAGCCTAGAAGTTATAGTTGGTGGTGGTACATAAAAATCCACAGAGGAACACTGTCTATTCTGTGATCCATAAGAAGAGGAACTGAGTTTAGGAAGGAGCAAAGGTTTGAAGAGAGGTTTAGGAGAAGCCAAAGGTTTGGCAAGGTAGAAGAAGTCTTGATTCTCTAGAAACCCCAAGTGTAAGAAAGACAGTATTTTCCTCTATATTCCCAGACACAGGTGAGCAGCAAAGCTTCAGGCCAAGGGAGCATCTCACCCCACGTCTGGGTATTCTGAAGGGAGTACTCTTTTAGCCAGCTACAGTTTGTAGCTATTACCTGAGTCCTCAGGAGCCCTCAAAGGTATCTCACGCACATACACTCGCACATGCACATGCACACACACACACACATACTGAACATCAGGCAAAGTCCTGGTAGTGAGAAGATTTCACAGCTACTCATACAATTAACACAGTTCTCAAACTGAATTTCACACATAAGCTACAATGGAATGGAAATGAAGGCATATGAGCAGGAGAAACAGGGTAGTTACTTCACCTCAGTCCATCTGTCTTAGCTAGGGTTTTACTGCTGCGAACAGATACCATCACCAAGGCAACTTTTATAAGGACAACATTTAATTGGGGCTGGCTTACAGGTTCAGAGGTTCAGTCCATAATCATCAAAGCAGGAGCATGGCAGCATCTAGGCAGTCATGGTGCAGGCAGAGTTGAGAGTTCTACATCTTCATCTGAAGGCTCCTAGCAGAATAGACTTCCAGGCAGCAAGGATGAGGGTCTTAGAGCCCACACCCACAGTGACACACTTACTCCAACACGGCCACACCTTCTAATCAAGCCACTCCCTGGGCGGGGCATATACAAACCATCTCACACACCATCCTAACAAAATGAAGACTTCCATGAACTCCCAGTGAGCCTCCAGATCTGACACTGCCTTCAAGTCACACACTGCCATCTGGGGACAAACATTCTGGCTGTAAGCTTACCTAAGATATCAACACAGGAATTCAGGCAAGCTAAGCCACACCAGCCAGCAAAGGCCACAGCAGCTTCCATGTCATGTTGTCAGTATCATCTAGCCTGCATAATGCCAACTCAGAAACGAGAACAAGTGGAGGTACCTCTTGAGCCATCAGCCTGTTACTGTTGGGCATCTGACAGTTAACAGTACACATACGCGGCTATTACAAACCAAATAAATCACCTGTTTTGAGGAAACATAATTTTATGTAAAGAAATATATTTTCTGTCTATTGCTATATACTAAGCAAGCTCTTAAACTGATGCCTTAAAATGGGTTGGGCATAGTGACACATGCCTATAATTCTGGGCACTTGAGAGGCAGAGACAAGAGGTTTGCATCAAGCTCAATGCCAATCTAGTTTGCAAAGTGAATTTCAGACCAGCCAAGCAAGGCTATATCACGAGAACCTGTCTCAAAAATCCAAAAGGAAAGTAAGTAAAGTATATTAAATATTTGTTATATTGAATAGTGTCTATGGGTCAAGAATTTGGGGGTGATCTGGGGAGATAGCTTAATCAGTAAAGCGCTGACAGTGAAAGTATGGGAACCTGAGTTTGAGCCCTAGAACCCACGGAAAAGTCAGAAGCAGTAGCCTGCATCTGTAACTCAAGTGCTTACAGGCAAGGGGATGTGGACACAGACAGACCCTAGGGACTTGTTGACTGGCCAGTCTAGTTCAAACAGTGAGCTCCAGAGTCCATAATTCTGTAGAGCTGGATAGAGGAAGGCACTGGATATGGATTTCCACATCATGTATATACACTGAATATGTGCTTGTATTTGCAGAATGGGGAGAGGGGGAAGGAAGAAGGGGGAGACAACTCCTGAGTTAGAATACCCAGGTTGATGAAGGAATATCTTCATACATGTGCAGCTCATGCGTGCATGCGCACACAGAGAGAGAGAGAGACAGAGAGACAGAGAGAAACAGAGAGAGAGACAGAGAGAGAGAGAGAGAGAGAGAGAGAGAGAGAGAGAGAGAGAGAGAAGAATCTAGGCACTGCAAACAAGTGAAGCTGAAAAGCACAATTCCATAATGGTTCACACACATGGCTATGAGCAGGAGCCCTTAATTCCTCCTGGGTATTGGCAGGAGACCATGGTTATTCTCCCTGTGAACTTCCATAAAGCTGTTTCAGAGTCAAAACTATGGAGGCAGATCTGCAGTAAAGGGGATTCTGTCTGTTAATAAGCAAAGGTTAGGATTGCAATCTGGAATACAGCATGCACAGGCCAGAGAGGACTATGTTACATGTGTAGAACAAAGGAAAGGTTGACTGTTTCTTAGAGAGATCTACACAGGATATTTTGGGAAAAAAAAAAGTCCTGTGTCATTGTGGGCATTTTCAGGAGCTAAAAGTTCAAACTGGCAGTACTTAATGTATAAACCCAGTCTTTTATTTTGAAGCTTTATTTGTATTGCATGGGTGTTTTGTCTGCATGTATGTTTATACACCTTATGCATGTCTGGTGCCCAAAGAGTCCAGAGGAGTGAATCAGATATCCCAGAATTGGAGTTATAGACAGTTGTTAGCTGCCATGTGGTTGCTGGGATTCAAATCCAAGTCCTCTCTGGTAGAGAAGCCAAAACTCTAACCACTGAGCAATTTCTCTATCCTCCACTGTCTAGTAAATCTTCACAGCTACTTGAGTGAGCTAAAGAAGGAGGTGGAGGAAGAACACATTGGGTGAAAGAAAAATGTTAAGGTGATGTGGGCTTGCAGTCAAAGGACATTACTATCAAAACAAATAAAGGTGGCTATCTGCCCTGCTTTCTTAGGGGTGACTTTCCAGCATATTCCATTTTAGCACTTCATATTCTCAGAAGGCATCACAGCCTGTGAAGGAGGGCTAGCAGCAGAGCTGTGGGTAGGGCATGGCTACCCAGGTAACATTATCCAAAGCACAGGGCTAAGTGTATCCATCCTGCCTCTGTGGACCTGGCCAAAACGTAGAGCTTTGTAGACATAACTCAGAAGGAACTGGACCAGTGTGCCCCACCCAATTACCAACCTCAGAATCAGAGTCCAGTGTGATGGGTACTCCAAAGGTGGCTGCACCACTATCCTGGCTATCCAGCTGTGAGAGATCATCCTGTCAGACTCCCCAGGTCTCCTCTTATACCTACGGTTGTATCTACATTTGACTTACAGTTGTAGCCTTCTTGGTTATCTGCCACTGCCACCTTCAAGCACCCAGAAGGTGCATTTGGGTACCAGCAGGCTAAGCTGGTGTAGCAGGAATAGTCTTTGAAGAGCTAAGGAAAATTCTGACTCTGGTGCCACCTGTGGTAGGATCAGGATACAGCAAGTTCTAAACTTCCAAGGACAAGGACCACCTCCCTTTTTCCCTTAGAGTGCCTTGTTACTATACAAACTATGTACTGGGATGTTAAGGAAAACCTGTCACCTCAGCTGAGGCTAGTTGGGCTAGTTTAACTCATGTGGCAATTGACAAGTACAGGCTGGAGTGGCTTGCTGTCTCTGCCTAACCCTGACTGTCTAACAGGGTTTACACTTATAAATGGCCTCAGAGTTCCTACAGAGAGTAGACGTGACACAGCTTTGAACCCTGGGGCTCGAACAATGTCATTTTGCTGCATTCTCTACCCAGATTCAAAGGGTGGAAACAGAGTACATCTCCCAATGGCAGGAACACCAAGAACTGGGGACCAGGGTTCATCTATCACTAATAAGTTTTGGTGGGCAGATAAAAGTATTTGTCTCTTACACAAAAAGACATATACTTATACACAGGGCCTCATCTCGCTCAATCTGAGCCTGAGACTCTGCCTGGCCCTTGGGGCCTAGGGAGGAGTGATAACTTTAGGCCCCATTATCTCTATGGGATGGGTCCCTCAGCAGAGGCCTCTTTGTTTGACTAGTGGGTTGGGAGTGAGGAGGGCTTGTGTAAACCAAGAGTCCTGGAGGTCAAGAAGAAAGGTGCAGAATGAGGCAGGCCTTGCTCCCATCACTCTTAAGGAACCCAATCACTTAGTATTCTTATGCCTCAGTTTCTACAGCTCAATATTGAGGACGACAGTTTTCCACTATCACCCCGACTTATACACTCACTGAATGTCTTAGGGTTTTAGTGTTGTGAATAGACACCAGGACCAATGCAAGTCTTACAAAGGACAACATTTAATTAGGGCTGGCTTATGGGTTCAGGGTTCAATCAATTATCATTAAGGCAGGAGCATGGCAGCATCCAGGCAGGCATGGTGCAGGAGGAGCTGAGAGTTCTACATCTTCATTTGCAGGCTGCTAGCAGAATACTGACTTCTAGGCAGCTAGGATGAGGGTCTTAAAGTCCACACCCACAGTGACACACCTACTCCAACAGGGCCACACCTTCTAAGAGTGACACTCCCTGGGCTGAGCATACACAAACCATCACACTGATGCTAGTAGTTGATGTGCTAGCCAGTAAGGGAAACTGACTAAGGTATAGTAGCACACAGGTTTTATCCTAGCATTCTAGAGACAGAGACAAGTGGATCTCTAGGAGTTTGAGGCCAGGCTGATTTACAGAATGAGAGCCTACATAGGGACCCTGTCTCAAAATGATTTAATAATAATAATAATTATTATTATTAATAAATTTTAATATAAGTGTTTCCCTTTATAAATACAACTATGGGGCTGCCAAGATACAGCCTGGATTAGTAGCACACACTTTTAATCTCAGCATTTGGGAGGCAGGGGCAGGCATATCTCTGGTGAGCTTAATGCTTACATAACATGTTCCAAGCCAGACAGGCCTCACTGGAACTCACTGTTCCAGTGACAGTTCCAGGACAGTCAGAGCTACATAGTGAGACCCTATCTCAAATAAGTGATAGATAGATAAATAGATAGATTAGATAGATAGATAGATAGATAGATAGATAGATAGATAGATAGACAGACAGACAGACAGGAATAAATCAGATGGAGAACCATACAAGAAGACATCCAACATCGATGTTTGGCTTCTCCATGTACATTCTTACACACATTTATGTACTTGTGAAAAACATACATTTTGGTACATTTACAACAGAATACTACTCAGCTATTAAAAACAATAACATATGAAATTTTCAGGCAGATGGATGGAACTAAAAAAGAATTATCCTGATTGAGGTAACCCAGACCCAGAAAGACAAACATGGAATGTACTCACTTATAATGGACATTAGCTATTAAATAAAGGATAACCATGCTACAATCCACAGACTTAGAGAGGCTAAGTAACACAAAGAGTTCAGGGGACAGGAGTTGGGGAGACACATGGATCTCCCTGGAAGGGAGAAATAGAATAGATTTTGCAGGTTGTAGGGGGCAAATTACTTTTTTTTTTTTTTTTAAAGAGAAAGGACTCTTAACAAGACTGTTTAGAATGGAAAGGATGAAAATACTAACAATTAGTAAATTTACCATCTGAATGGATTTTCCAATTCCTATCATTTAAAAATGAAAGTAAATATTTACCTACCACCACTGAAAGTTGAATGGTATTGGTAACTGTCTCACCATGTGAAACTTAATTGTATTTAGAGACAATGTGTTGTTTATACATGTAAGTGAATGATTGAAGTCATTTTAAAAATGAACTTCAGAGGGTATGTAAAAATTGATGTTAGAAAATTCTTATATAAAATGGTATGCTATTGACAAATGAACAAAAAAGTGAGCTGGAGAGACTGCCCAGTGAGGGAGTGCTTGCCTGGTATCCTGGAGGCCCTGGTTCCATCACCAAAAATCACAACACGGGAAAGAAAAAAAACTATTACAAAGATATTACAAAGGTCTTGCACATTTTGTTAAAGCACTCAATAATTTTAAAAAGAAGTTAGGTGTAGTGGTGTGCACCTTTAATCCCAGCATTAGGAGACAGAGGCAATTGGATCTCTGTGAGCTAAGGCCAATGGGTCTACGTAATGAGTTCCAGGCCAGCCAGCCAGAGTTTAATAGTAAGAGCTTGTCCCAAATAATAATATTACAACAATAAAAATGACCCAGAAAGCAAGATGAATCTTCACTTCTTATGAAGCAACTCAAAGTCCACAAGCATGCAAAAGGTCCAGAAATGGCAGACTCAATCTACCTGTGTCTGTGGGGCCATAGACCTGGTTATCAGGAAGCATGGATCATTATTGGCCTTTCTGGAGAACAACTACCACAGGTGATTATGGGATATCAGTGCCTATAATTCTCTTATTACTTTGTTCACTATGAACAACCATAAGCAAAACATGAATTTCTGCTTTAGAAATATTCAGGAAGCAGGGGTTGGAGAGATGGCTCAGTGGTTAAGAGCACTGATTGCTCTTCCAGAGGTCCTGAGTTCAATTCCCAGCAACCACAAGATGGCTCACAACCATCTGTAATGGGATTCAATGCCTTCTGGTGTGTCTGAAGACAGCTACAGTGTACTCATATAAGTAAAATAAGTAAATCTTAAAAAAAAAAAAGAAAAGAAAAGAAAGAAATTCAGGAAGGATAAATTGGAGACAAAAGCAACAGCTTTACAAAAGTCTACTTCAATAGGAAAAGTCTGTCTGAACCTAGGCAAGAGCAATATATCAAAGAACCCTAGGGAAAGGAAGAAATGGTGTCTGAAATCACAATCTACAGATGCCCGCTAGGTTCAGAATTATAAACCTTACTGTACTATGTAATCCTGATTGGCCTGGAGCTATGGATATAGACCAAACTAGCCTTGAATTTAGAGACATCTGCCTCCCAAATGCTGTGATTAAAGGTGTGTGTCACCATTCAACTCCAGGGGTGGCATTTTAATGAAGTGGTGGAGGTGAGGAAGCCAAAGGAATATCTTGTTGTTTTGCTTGTTTGTGCTGTATTTCCTCATCTAATCACAAGCATTTATAGCTTACTTTTCTTCAGTCTCACTGGGTAACCTTGCCTGCCTTGGAATTTCTATGTAGCTCAGGCCTGTCTCTGCCTTCCAAGTACCAGAATTAAAGGTGTGTTCCACCATGTCCTGCCAAGCACTTGTAGCTTCCTAGTTGCAATACATACACATTTCTTTGACTATCCAAGTCCACCTCATTATCCAAGCCAGCTTCATGAGACAATTTACAGCCAACTTACTCCATGATTCTTTTTGCTCACTAAAGACCTCTCGAGAGTTTTTATGTTCTAAATTTAGACAAATATATACATATAGTTTACATATATGTGAATATATGAGATTTCTATGTGTACATATATATGTAAGTATGTACAGCTAAAACAAAAAGATTTACAATCATTTCTCCATACTCTGTGACATATGATCTCCTAGTCTCTACATCCTGCTTACTCAATACTGCCCATGAACTACCAAATTAACTCTGTAACCTACTGAGAGATTCTAACCTCTTACTGGAAACTCATTAATAGTTAAGCACCTCTAAAAACATAAAGATTTAGGATTAAGTTAAAAAAAATAATGGAGCTATGCCGTTACTATTTCCTATTATATTCTGGAATCATCCATTTGACCATGTATGCTAATTATTTGTCATGTTTAAGAAATCAACAGCTAAGTATTCAACAGATTAATTTTGTAATTCCACTCTAAAAAATGTGAAATGTGGGGCTGATGAGGTGGCTCAGTGGGTAAAGACACTTCTTACCAAGCCTGAAGACTCAAGTTCAATCCCTGGACCCCATGTGGTAGGAGAGAACCAACTCCCAAAAGTCTTGATCTACACACACAGTGCCATGCACACCTGCAGAGAAGCAAGCACACATACACAATAACATCTTGAAATCCGCCTGCCTCCGCCTCCCAAGTGCTGGGATTAAAGGCGTGCGCCACCATCGCCCGGCCTAACATCTTTTTAAACGGGAAAAGTAGTGACTGATTTTGTTTTGAGATCATAAACCAAAATGCAGTAATAACCTGTAATACTGAGATTATTATGATTTAATCATTATGTAATGCTTAATGTAGATTTGTAAGTGAAATAAAATGAACAATGTGCTTCAATTTTAAATTGTTTACATGTATGTGTGTGTACCACATATGTGCCGGGTACTCATGGAGGCCAAAAGAAAGCAACAGATCCCCTGGAACTGGAGTTACAGGTGGATGTGAGATGCCATGTAGGTGCTGGGAATTGAACCTAGGACCTCTAGAAGAGTAGTCAGCACTCTTAACCACTGAGCCATCTCTCTCTCCACCCTATGTGTGAATTCTGTAAATTCACTGAGTTAGGAAAACCAGTCAGATACAACTTATAAATGTGACTTATGGTTCTGAGAATTTTCAGATTCCCTTAGGAGTTGCAGTAGAGTTTAGCTGATGGGGGCCTTGCCTTGAATTCACTAACAAATACACAGGACTGGTAGAGGTTCAGAGTATACAGTCTGCTACAGAGCCACCTGAAAGCCAACCCTGGGGAGGGGGAAGGGAAAAGAAGGGGAGAGGGAGAAAGGAAGAGGGATGAGGTCAGGAAGAATTAAGGATATGAAGAAAGAAATGGCTAAGAGTGACGGGAGGTAGGCGAGAAATCCCCTTAGCATTAGTATTTTCTGTAAGGCATAGACTATTTGAGATAATTAAGTTTGGGGTTTATAATCCTAACACTAAAGTAACGTAGTTTTTTCTCTTTAACGAAAAATTAATTTTAAATTAGTCACCTCGGTGTGTCTAAAAGTGGCACTGGAAAACAGGAAAGCGGCTCCTTGGAAGAATTTAGGGCCTACAAGGCCAGGAGCACCACGTGGTGCGGAGCAGAGCTGGGTTCTATAAAGCAGGGCAAGAAACAGAACTAGGAAGACGTAAGCCGCCCTTATCTTCGCCTCTGCTCGCACCAACACTTTTTTGAACAACAAAATTAAAAGAGGAAGAAGCAGGCAGCAAGGAGACGACATTTCTGTAGCGTCGGTGACTGGGTCCCAGGCGGAAGGCGAGGACCCGGAGTATCTGGGCAGCGGGAAACCTGCGCTCATCAGGGAGACTCTGGTCCCCTCACCGAGCTCTGCCGCTCGGCACACGGGTAACAAAAGCACGAGAAACGGAGAAGGGCTACCTGCCGGTAGGACCGGCGCCATTCACTCAGGACAGAGAACAGGCTCGCGCAGCCGCAGAGACAAGGATGGGCAGGCCCGCTCGCGCCCGCGGTAGTCCAACCCGCTCGACGGACGATACCACTCCTGCGAACCCCTCCGAAGACATGGAAATGGTTCCGTCCTCAGCCTCTGATTGGTCAAACGGGAGAAGG
Organism: Arvicanthis niloticus; assembly: GCF_011762505.2. Taxonomy (NCBI): domain Eukaryota; kingdom Metazoa; phylum Chordata; class Mammalia; order Rodentia; family Muridae; genus Arvicanthis; species Arvicanthis niloticus. Next base: position 101,052,241 of record NC_047659.1, read on the forward strand.
CGTGGTCTCCGCAGTCAGGTTCCGCGCGCGCCAGAGCGCGCTCGCCGCATTGCGAGCTGGGCACGGAGCAGGCGCCATGGTGAGGAGTGGTTGTGGGCTATTTGCATTGTGAAGGCCTCAGTGTGCGTCTGGGTTTGCATTCGGGTTCGGGCTCTGAGTTTAGGCCAGGACCTGCTCTAGCAGCCGTCCACCGGACTCGGAAGTTTGACTGATGGCCGCGCGCCGGTTCCCTTTTCAGGTTCTGCTGCACGTGCTGTTCGAGCATGCGGTCGGCTACGCGCTGTTAGCGCTGAAGGAAGTAGAGGAGATCAGCCTGCTGTTGCCGCAGGTGGGTGGAATCGGTAGGCTCGGGATGCTGCAATGCAGCCCCTAAGGCCGCCAAACCCCAGCATGCACCGCGTGTTCCCACGTGGCCGGCCGCACCGGGCGGGGCGGCGGGGGAGGGGGGAGCTCTAGAGTGAGGGGACTCTAACGCAAATCAATATAATTAAGCTGTGGGAGATGAACATCTCATACTCCCATTTCTTGAGAATTAAAGAAGAGTCGGGATGCAGGGCCCAGGCACCAGTTGCTACAACAGCTGGTTGGTGTTCCTGCTTTACTGCGCTGTAGAAGCCAAATTCAAAGAAAGCCCACTCATCCTTCTCTCCACAGGTGGAGGAGTGCGTGCTTAACCTTGGCAAATTCCACAATGTCGTTCGACTGGTGGCCTTTTGCCCCTTTTCTTCATCCCAGGTGGCCTTGGAAAATGCCAATGCTGTGTCTGAAGGTGAGTTGGCCCCTCCGGGATATGTGATCTCCAGATGGTTGATCGTGTTCTTAATATGATTTTCTTCTAAGCTTGAAAAGCCTGGGCATTATTTGAGACCTACAAGATGACAGTTTAAAACATTTAAATGCTTCACAACTGTGCTCCTGGACCTGTGGTTGAGCCGGGCTTTGCAATGATGACTTGAGAATCTGTCAATCCCCTGAGTGATCACTGACGACTCCATGTTTCTGAGCAATGCCTGAAGGGAAGGGTGCTACTGTATGATCCGATTGGAGACAGTCCTCTTTTACAGCCAGAGGATTCTTCAGCCTGTTGAAGCTGTGTTCTTTGTCCCAAGGTGTTGTTCATGAGGACCTCCGCCTGCTCCTGGAGACATACCTGCCATCTAAAAAGAAGAAAGTACTTCTGGGGGTTGGAGACCCCAAGATTGGTGCGGCCATACAGGAAGAGTTGGGATACAACTGCCAGACTGGTGGTGTGATAGCTGAGGTCCTTCGAGGTAAGAGTCCTATCTCACGTGCTGTGCCCTCCACGAGGATGCAGTGCCTGCCTCAGGCGCCAGAAGAGGGCCTGGTGATGGTTATCTGCTGTGAGTGGTTCTGGGCGGTCCTCACTTATAGTCCCGCCTTCTTTTTAGGAGTTCGTCTGCATTTCCATAATCTGGTGAAGGGTCTGACAGATCTTTCTGCTTGTAAAGCCCAGCTAGGGCTGGGACACAGCTATTCTCGTGCCAAAGTTAAATTTAATGTGAACCGGGTGGACAACATGATCATTCAGTCCATAAGCCTTCTGGACCAACTGGATAAAGATATCAATACCTTCTCGATGCGTGTCAGGTAAGGTGGTGAGGTTGCCAAACACTTGTTTCTTTTGCCTATATTTTAGCTATTACAAACTTAAAAGTCGAGCGGGGCTGATAATTAGTGCGGGTAGGACCATGGACCAAAGCCAGGCCTCCTTGTGCTTACCGCAGGCTGTGTTCCTACACTGACTGTATAGAAAGAGGAGGCAGAATAAACCTACCCTACGTACACCCCAGCCTAGGCCCTGTGCCTGGTCTGTATTGTGAATGGGGAGACAATGGGTTTGAGGGGGGGTCTGGGACCTGAGATCAGGTTTGACAGCTGGATCAGGGAGTGATGGTTCCTCTGCAGGGAATGGTATGGCTACCACTTTCCAGAGCTGGTGAAGATCGTCAACGACAATGCCACATACTGTCGCCTGGCTCAGTTCATTGGGAACCGCAGGGAGCTGAATGAAGAAAAGTTAGAGAAACTGGAAGAAATTACAATGGATGGGGCCAAGGCTAAGGCCATTTTGGATGCCTCTCGGTCCTCCATGGGTCAGTGCGGAGCGCGGCAGCCTGTATAAGGTACGAGACTCCTTGAGTATTTGGTCCCCCTGTTCACACTAGGTGTTTCCTAGGCATGGACATATCTGCTATCGACTTGATAAACATCGAGAGCTTCTCCAGTCGTGTGGTGTCTTTGTCAGAGTATCGCCAGAGCCTACACACTTACCTTCGCTCCAAGATGAGCCAAGTAGCCCCCAGCCTGTCAGCCTTAATTGGGGAAGCGGTGCGTCATGGGGAACACGACAGTGGGGGAGTAAAACTTTGCATTCTGTACCGCTATACTTGTGGCTAGCATGTTGTCCCTAGTTGTTGCATGGTGGGAAGAAGAGGGAATGAGACTGGGAGGTCAAGTTGCTGCTCGTTCACCTGACCTCCTCCTTGGATCTTTCTCCAGGTAGGTGCGCGCCTCATTGCTCATGCTGGTAGCCTCACCAACCTGGCCAAGTATCCAGCGTCCACAGTACAGATCCTTGGGGCTGAAAAGGCCCTGTTCAGGTACCAGTGAGGGCGCCTGCCCATGTCAGGTGCTGCTTCTGGTGTCCACTGCTTTGTTTGGGGATTACAATGATGGCTGACCAGGGCGACCTGACCTATACAGGCCTCTGCTATGGGGGTGATGGCCAGTCCTGGTGTCTGAGTGATTCCCAGGGTCCAGCAAAAAGGGACCAAGTTTACAGGTCAGCAAATTGGGTGCCTTCCCTCTCTGCCTCTGGGAGCTAGGTTGGCACGTGTGGAGGTAGAAAGTTCAGCCAAGCCTGGTGGGAAATTGTTGGAAGAGGGGAACTTGGCCATTTGGGTTAAGTCTTCTGACTAAACTATTGACTGAATATTCTCACAGAGCCCTGAAGACAAGGGGTAACACACCAAAATATGGACTCATTTTTCATTCCACCTTCATTGGCCGAGCAGCTGCAAAGAACAAAGGCCGTATCTCCCGATACCTAGCAAACAAATGCAGTATTGCCTCAAGAATTGATTGCTTCTCTGGTATGGATGGGGAAGTTGGCATTTGAGTGAAGGGGTTAGTGGGGGGGGCAACCTACTATCTTGGCAGCTTCTACAATGATGGTAATATTTTTCGTCAACAGAGTTCACCTAGTGAGTGTTGACACTTTGGGTCTGAGTGAAGCTGAGAGGGGAGGGACTGGGAAGTAGTTTGTCATTTCAAGGGTTGTAATTGGCTTTGTTTACACATACACACATATCTAGAGGTCCCCACAAGTGTATTTGGGGAAAAACTCCGAGAACAAGTTGAGGAGCGGCTGTCTTTTTATGAGACTGGAGAGATTCCACGGAAGAACCTGGATGTCATGAAGGAAGCTGTGGTTCAGGTCGGTGTGTGCTTGGTGGTGGCTGAGTGCTGTAAAGACTGTTGGAGATGATGAAATGACTTGGCCTGACCTTCAGAAATGGAGGCAATAAAACTGATTTAATGAGCCTGATCCTACAAGACTGAAAGTGTTATGGCAAGTCAAGAGTCTTCTGGGTTTTCAGCACTTTGCTTTTTGCCAGGCAGAGGAAGCTGCTGCTGAAATCACCAGAAAGCTGGAAAAACAGGAGAAGAAACGCTTGAAGAAGGAAAAGAAGCGACTGGCTGCACTGGCCCAGGCATCTTCAGAAACTAGTACTCCAGAAGAGTGTGAGGTCAGTCTTCTACATGGTTCCTAGGTTGTAGGTTTTTCAACAGTAGAACACAGGACATCAAACCATGGTCTGGAGCTTGGGCTTTTTGGACCAAAACACCTAAAACTACCTCTTGATTCTATAGGGAGGAGATAGGTGCTGAGAGAACTTGACAAGAGCCCAGAATGCTGGTTGTAGCACATGGCCCATTCCATGGGCAAGTGTGCTCTGTCCTCGGCTGCCTCCCAGGAGTCCTCAACGGGGGTAGTGTGAATTCCTGCTCTCCCTGTTCTGTGTCTGGAGGTGATAGTGTCTCATGATGGGGGGTGGGGGCAGGGAGGTCACCAATGTGACAGTTGAGAATTGTCCCCTAGGGTTTTTTTTTTAAATCTTAAGCTACTAGTGATTTTCAATTCAGGGTCCCCTGGGAGCTCTGCATGATGTCCATCATGACCAGCATACAGGGGGTCTTCTCTAGGGTTTAAGAGGGCCAGGGAAATTCTGCTAAAATGTGAGAGTAGATCACCAAAGTGCCCGTGCATTAAGTCACCAGAAGTACTAGGTTTGCTCTTCTGCCTGGATTCTAATGGGAGCTGTGGTGCCAACAAATGTAAGCAACATAGCCCGTGTCTGATTCCCCCTCAGGAGGTACAGGAAAAACCGAAGAAGAAGAAAAAGCTTAAACAACCCCAGGAGACCCTACAGGAAAATGGAATGGAAGACCCACCTGTCTCTTTGCCTAAAACCAAGAAAAAGAAAGCTTTTCCCAAGGAGGAGTTGGCCAGTGATGTTGAAGAGATGGCTACTGGCAGCATAAGTGCTCCTAAGAGAAAGAAATCCTCACCCAAGGAGGACACGGCCAGTGAGCCAGAAGAGGCAGCAAGCCCCACTCCAAAGAAGAAAAGGAAACTTTCTAAGGAGGAGCCTGAGGCCAGCTGTACAAAGAACAGCACAAAGAAAAAGAAAAAGTCCCAGAAAGTGCAGGAGGATTAGGATGGACCTGCTTGGTGGGAGGGGCATACCTTATGGTGGCAGCTCCTGCCCATAAACCCCAATAAAAACACAAAACATGATAGCATGGTGTTTGTTTATTGAATTTTTTTTTTTACATGGGCATGTGTAGGATTATCACAGGGCAGCAATGACAGCTTCAGTGAAGTCATGACATGTGGCATAACCACCCATGTCTGAGGTTCGAACCTGTGGGAAAAAGTTGTCATCATCTTGTGGTCTGGGCCTTGTCCCAACAACCCACCCTATGAGGTACCCTTAACACCAGCCCCCAGGACGACCTAGCCTCTGCCAGAAAAGCAATTATAGTCTACTGTCTAGATGTTCTCTTCTGGTCCATTGTACTGAAGGGATGTGTACGAAGCATGGTCCTTTGGAAGTTGAAGGGAGTAGGGGCTCTAGCCCCCATGGGGGTGCAGGTGGCCGATGACAGATTTGATGAAGTCAGTTGTAGTGCTGTAGCCTCCCATGTCTCGAGTCCGTACCTACAACCACCAGCAGCAATCGCAGTGGGGAAGAAGAGAAAGCCCATGAAGGAGATGGGGCAAGCATGATGAGATGGAGACCAAGAAAGACAAGATACAGTGAAGAAAGAATGGAAGGAAATGAGCAGGTGTGGAGGTCAAGACCTGGCCACTTGAACAGACAAGGCAATACAGGAGGCCGAGCAGATGGGGGAAGGTGGATATCTGGGAAGGATGAGATGAGGTTACCTTGCAGGAAATGAGACCAGGTGGGAAGAAAACCAAGCACCTAACCGTGCCTGCAATCTTCACCCCAGACAAAGCTGCAAGGTCTGCAATCAGGTGGCCCAAGAAGGGCAAAGGATGGTGCAGGAAAAGGACCAGCAGATGGTACTAAAGCGAAGAAGACCAAGAGGATGAAACAGCCAAGAGAGGGGAAATGAACAGCCCTGAGATCACAGAGCAGGCATTGTGGGGCCCTGGAGGGGAGAGGTCCCTCAGGTCCCAGCAATAGCACAGTGCTGAGCCCTTGAAGCCTTTTGAAACTCACCTTGCCAACTTTGATCACCTTCTTCACTGCATCTGCAATCATGCTGGAGTGATACTCAAGACTGCCAAGAGACAGGAGAAGCTGAGAGTCCATCCACAACACTCCCACCCTTATTTTCCTTCCCACTTGTGCTTCCCCTTCCAACACCCACCCTCCACCCACACCACCACTTTGGCTTCCAATAACCTACTTGAGATGCCGCAGCATGTTGGAAGCTGACAGCAGCATGGCTGTGGGATTGGCTATATTCCTGCCCACTGCCTGGGCAAACGGGTGCCGAGCACCCTGTGGAAAAGAGCAAGCTAGAATCACTGGAAGGAGACAGGCATGTGCAGAGGTACAGGTCTATAAGATGTATTATGGCACAGGAAGAGGGGAGCCTAAGGTGACTGAGAAGACTAGGCTGGGAGAGGAGGCAGCCATAATCATTTCCAAGCGAGGCACTGGGATAGAACACAGCAGACCTACCAGAGGTTAGGGAAGAATAGGTACAGATGACTACCAGGATTTTTTTTTTTTTTTTTAAGACAGGGTCTCACTATGGAGCTCTTTCTGGCTGTCCTGGAACTATGTAGACCAGGCTGGTTTGAATTCACAGAGATGCCTCTGCCTCTGCCTCTCTGCCTCTCTGCCTCTGCCTCTACCTCCCAAGTACTGAATTAAAGGTCTGTACCACCATCCCTAGGAAAAAAATAATCTTGCTCACCGTCTCAAAAACTGCATACTCTGCACTGTAGCTCTCACCAGGAACCACACCAGCTCCCCCAACAAGGCCAGCAGCCAGATTGTCAATAATGTTCCCATAGAGATTGGGCATCACAAGCACATCAAACTGGTAAGGATTCTGCACCAGCTAGGAATGAGATATGAGAATAAAGAAAAGAGTTCCAGAGAGAGTGAGAGTTGATGGATGGATGGACTGGCTTCCACTCACTCCCTGCTCTCTGGACACTCCCCAAGGGCCTTACCTGCATGCAGCAATTATCTATGATCATTGTTTCAAACTTGATTTTAGGGTACAGTTCAGCAACTTCCTCACAGCACTGCAAGAACAACCCATCCCCAAGTTTCCTGTTCACAGGCCAGAAAGACAAAAATTAGTAACAGAGTTCGGGGGATACCGCTCCAGGAATTCAGCCCACAAAAAACCCAAAACCACGCCTCACATGATGTTGGCTTTATGGACAGCTGTGACCTTGCTCCGCCCTTTCTTGGTGGCATAGTCAAATGCAAACTTTGCAATCCTCTGAGACTTGGTTCGAGTGACAATCTTCAGGCACTCAATGACACCCTTTGCGCTCTGGGTGGGAGGGAAGTGGCTGGTGACACCAGGGAAGAAGCAAGGAGGCTTGCCTCTCCTTGTCCTCCATAGTTTCTTGGCCTTACCTCATGTTCCAGAGAGCTATACTCCCCTTCTGTCTGTTCTCGAATGATCACCAGGTCTAAATTGTTGTGCCGAGTCTTGTAACCAGGAAGTGACTTCACGTGGACGACGTTGGCAAACAAATCCAACTTACGCCTGAGAGTAGACAGCCATCAGCTTTGTGCCTGGTGCCCAGCACCCCTCAGACCCAAGCCTACCCATCTACCTACCTCAGTTGCATATCATAGGAGGCTAGTTCGCCCTTATACTCCATTGGGGTATAGATCTTTCCTGTGACAACAAAGTATAGAAGTAATGTTAGACAAGTGTCCAGTCTCCCCACTGACTTCATACTACCTGGACTCCCATCTCCCACTCCCAAATCCCTCAGCCCTTTTATTGCTACTGGCAAGAGGCAAAGGAGAATAATGTGGTTAAAATTAGATAACTGAGCATAATGCTTTAGTTTTAGATACTATGTTGAAATTTCTAAATGACCTAAGTACTATTTTTTTTTAAATCAAAGAACTTTGGTTTAATACCAAGCTGAAAAGCATGAATAAGGAATCAATGGCTTTTCTTATATTCATTCCTGTGTCTACTGACTTTGCATTTTCTCAGCTACTACTTACTGAAAATTGACTATGTATGTAAGGCAATAGGGATATCAATCAAAATCACACAACTCCTGCTCTCAGTGAGCAAGCAATACATTGGGAAAGACAACGTAAGTACTGTAAGGACGATAGTAACAATAAGCATAGGAGCACAGAAGAGGAATCCCCTCTGATAATAGCAGGAAATGTTACAGAAAAGCTGGTACCTAATTTAGTTCTTTGATTAAGTACATTCAGTGGGTCGACCAGTGATCCCCCAAATGATAGGCCCATCCATGCTCTTACACCAAGAAACCATAAACATGACTTTATTGAGGGGCAAGGAGAAACTATAAATGAGGGTTTTGTAGTGAGAATTTTGGTTTCTTTATTTTTTTTTTAAATATTGGTTGTTTTTTTTTAAGATTTATTTATTTTATGTATGTGAGTACACTGCTGTTGCCTTCAGACACCAGAATAGGGCATCCAGATCCCATTACAGATGGTTGTGAGCCACCATGTGGTTGCTAGGAATTGAACTCAGGGCCTCTGGAAGAGCAGTCTGTGCTCTTAGCCACTGAGCCATCTCTCCAGCACCTTGGTTTCTTTAAAAAACACCAAAATAGTATATGCTTTTGTTTTACTCCCAGGTGTGGGATACAAGGCTTCTTCAGACTATCCATAGCAGCTGATAACGATTTGCCTTGTGCTGGGTGTGGTTTTGCCAACATCAAATAGTTTTTGTGATTACATAACATTTAGAAGTCTGGGAGCTTTTCAAAGGGCATAGAAATGCTAGGGCCCTGAGAGGCACAGAGGGGTTGTTGATTGATTGTCGTTTGATAGTAGTTATGCACAAAGAAAAAACAAAAAGAAGAAATTAGATATTAAGATGGTGAGGACCAATCTATATGTTGTTTTCAGTAGCATCCAATGGCAACCACAGAAAACTAATGCCACAAGTGAGTGAAGATCCTGATGGGTGACAGAATGATATATACAGGACAATTAGGAAAGCTGATTGTGAGCAAAGCACAGAACACGTTGTAGAAAGAAAAACAGGGAAGTCAGAAGCCAGGTTATAAAGAACTGACTTTCCTCTGCAAAAGCTGGCCCTGGAAGCCAGGCTGTCCAAGGAAACAGATTAGAAAAATGGCCTATAGGGTAAACCTAGAAGCAAGCAATAAATAAATATTTAAAAATCCAATACGGGGAATAAAACAGCACAGCAGAAGAAATGGACTGGTTAGAATGGGCAGTGCACACTGGGTTAGGGTGGCACATGCCTTTAATCTCGGCCCTTGGGAGGCAGAGGCAGGCAGATCTCTGAGTTTGAGGTCAGCCTGGTCTACAGAGTTCCAAAACACCCAGGGCCACACAGAGAAACCCTACCTGGAAAAACAAACAACAAAAACAAAAACGAATGGGCACGCGAACACAACTAACAGAATCTGACTCTGGTGACACAGCCTCAGCAGGTCCCAAACCCTTCCTGACATCATTAACTCCTTCTTTCCCACTGAGAGGAAACAAATTCCTAAATGTCAGTAGAGGACAGTCTGGGAAACTGATATAGACGCACTGCAGAGACAGAGGCTTTATGAACACTGCTCATTTGAGTTTAAATGACAGAGTGTCATACACACCAATGATGGCAACTTTGTTCTCCTTCATGGAACTCAGCACCTGCTCCAACTTCTCCTCAGAAGCCATATTCTGCACCTCGCTCAGGTGGTGCTCCTTGAATTCCACAGGGACAGCAGCAGCCTTCAGGGATAAGTCCAAGCACAGAACCCAGTCAGGTCTGAACTTTCCAACTCAACCCATCCATCCCTGTGGCCTGATCCACCACCCATCCCCCGGCCCAGCTATTCACCTTGAACACTTCCTTGACAGCATGCATGAGCTCTGGTCCCACGCCGTCTCCAGGCAGCATGGTCACAGGAAAGGCACCCTCCACCCTCATATCTTGTGCCTGTGAATGGGGCCATCAGAGATGGGGCAGGGGCAGAAGTGGGAGTCAGGAGAGAGGTGGGGAGGGAACACCCAGGGGACCGGAAAGGAGGCAACAAGGATGGGCGAGAACGAAGCCGGACTCGAGCGTACCTGGCTCTGTGAAGCGGCGTGAGCTGCAGCTGATGTTCCGAGACCTCTCCATGCACCGGAGTTCCGAGCGGCGAGCACCGCCTGCGACAGACACAAGGTCAGATCGGGGACACCCAGACCCCTTACACCGCGATGACCTTGCCTTCTTTTGGAAACCGCGGGCAAACCCTCTGTTTCCCTGCCCACCCTCTGCCCAGAGCGTCCCGGGCCTCACTCGGGTCAGCCAGCGGACACTGCTCAGCGCTGCCATGTTCAGCCGAGGAAGTCGCAGGGGAAGTGACGCCGGAAGTGAGCGCTGTCGTGGGAGCTGGATTTCCTGTCAGCTTCCCGGAGGGCTTGGCGGTTCTTTCTCTCCTACCAATTGCCAGAGTGTACAGATTCATTTACGTTCTGTCCTTCTGTATGGTAATGTAGGGTCACCGGACACACAACTAGTTTGTCTGTTTACTTTGTTTTCAGTCGTCAGATTTAATTTCTCTTGAAAATTCAAAAAAAACATTCAAAAATGATTTTTAACGATAATTTGAGAAGCCTAGGGAATCTGTGGATGTTTCTGTTACGCGTTTTTCTCTTAACTAGTACTCACTGTAAGTCTCTTAGAAGCACTACATGAACACACATTGCATGGGGGATGTGTCTGTTATCTCCTTAAATTCAGTTAGTGGGTATTGATCACGTCTCTGTTGTTTGTTGTAGGTTTCAAGGATCAAGTTCAAGTCAAAGGCTTAGCAGCAAGCATCTTTACCCACTGAGCCTCCTCATCAACTCCAAGTTAGTTTTCTTACCATCATATGCCAACATAATGAGTTTTCTTTGTAATCTGAATTATTTTGTTCATTTAAAAGACCTCTAAGATGTGATTCATGAGTTTCGATGTTCTTCCAGACAAGTCCTTGGCACCCAAAGGGTTCAGAATTTCTTCTCTGTTAAGGCCTGTTCAATCGTTTCCCCTACGACCATGAGAAATCAAAGCAGTGATCTAGTGATGGCAATTTCTTGAAAATGGAGTCTGAGAGGTTTTTGGAATCACAATCTGTGATTGTGGGATGAAGTGGAGTTTACCAAATCAAGTATACTCAGTCTAGAGGAAACTGGATTAGAAGCAAAAGTGGTGTGTTTGCCTCCCCACAATCAGAGACGAAGAGAGGTTGTTAAAGTGACTTAGGACCTGTGTTCTCAAAGGAAATGTTTCAATACTGAAAAAAAGTGGGGGACAGGAGGAGGAGTTCAGCAAGAGTGGCCCCAGCTGGAGTTTCCCCAGCCTGACACTGGAGAGCAATGAAGTGTGGGTAATGTCTCGAGATTATTCTTTCTAGCTTGCTCTGCCCTTGTATAACATAGGCCAAGGACAGCTTTCAGAAAAGGGAGTTGGCAGCAGTTAATGACCAGCAGCTGAGCTGAGGCGGTTGAGGGACTGGAGGATCTTAGCAAGACAACTTCAATGCAGTGCAGGTAAGGCTATGAGCACCATGGCCAAAGATCAGGATAATGGACTTGTGTAAAGAGACGAAGCACATGGAATGAATAATGAGTAAGGTTAGTGCATGTTCTAAACTTGAGAGAAAATAAATGAGAGATTTATGAGCAATACTGTTGAGCCTGGTGACCATGGAAATGACCTTTGTTTAGTTGTAGGTGGCTTCTTGGAGAAAGCAAACATTTGGCTTCATTTAAAAGTACCATCTTCAGGAAGATCTCTGTGAGTTCAAGACCATCCTGGTCTACATAGTGAGTTCCAGGACAATAGCCAGGGCTATGTAAAGAGACACTGTCAAAAAAAAAAAAAAAAAAAAAAAAAAAAAACTTAAAAAAAAATTTTAAGGGTCATCTTGCCAGAAAGATGGACTTGAGGCTTCTGTCAAAATGGAATCAGGAGATAAGTGAAAACAGTCCAAAAGTTCTAATTGATAGACAAGTGAGAAAAGAACCAAAGGTTTCAAATTACTCAAAAAGTAGCACTTACAGGAGTCATTGAGTGCATAAGATGGAAGGAGAGGAAGCTTCCTCAAGGACTTTTGCAAGTTGAACAGATGTCAGTAACAATGAAGTTGGGGCCCTTTCAGATGAGGACACAGATCTGCAGTACTGGATGGTCGTCCTTGAACAGTGTGCCAGCCAGGCTAGAAAAGGCCTGGGAAGATTCTGTGCACAATTCCAGGAAGTCAGACATGGCAAAGAATGAGGATTATATCATAGGAAGAGCTCTTCAAAGCAGAAATTTTTCTGTTAATTATTCTTTTTACTCTGGGTCTCACTGTCACTGTAAAGACCAGGCTGACAGCAGACTCACTGAGACCTGCCTCTTTTGTTTTAATTAGTATTTAACTGTCTTGAGTATTTTGATTAGTAACTAATTATAGCAATTCTCTTAAATATATGAATAGTAAAGAAGGGGAAAGCTTGTCACTCGAACCACAGGCAGCTAGCTGTGTCCTTCAAAAGCTTTCTTGTATGTATACACACATGGAGGAGAGAGAGAGAATATAGTATTGGTTTTAGTGTATATTTCAGAATAAATAGTTTCATACTTGATAAGCTTACCTTTTCATAATTTCCTGTTTTCTCTCAACACTAATTTACATGTCACCAGATGCTATGTCATAAGGAGTTTGAATACCCACTCTTTTCTTTTTCCATTTTTTTTTTTTTTGTTTGTTTGTTTCTTGTTTTAAAGTTTTATGAGACAGGGTTTCTCTGTGCAGCCCTGGCTGTCCTGGAACTGACTCTAAATCAGTTCCCTGGCCTCGAACTCATAGGCCCGCCTGCCTCTGCCTCCCAAGTGCTGGAACTAAAGGTGTGCGCCACCACACCCTGAAAAAAAAAAACCTGAAAAAAAAAGCTAATTCTTTTGCTCCACTGTATAGTATGCTATAATGCAAATTTACTAAATTAATTAATCTTTTTTTAAAATAGGCAGATACCTAGCATGAAGTCTGATTTGTTCTCTTCTCAGCAACACTGCTCTGTATAGTCCTGTACGTTCTCCTTTGCACACATGATGAGGGTTAAAGCCATCCTACAAAGCACCTTCAGCCATGTATGGGTCGCAGGTGAAATGGTATGCTCATGATAGTTTGATTATAGATCTGTGTGTGTTTCACTCATGAATTTGTTCTGATATAGTAAACAGAAAACTCGCTCGTCATACTGGCTGATAGTTTCTCTCCCACTCTTCTGAAAGTAAAGAGTTATTGACATTGAGTTAACTGCTTAGTAATGTCCCCAGAGATCCAGGATCTACCATCTCCTCTCTGAACTTCATTGGACCATTAAACTCAGTGTCTATCTTATAATAAAATGTTGAATATCTCATATAACTTATTGAATGCTACACTGAAAGTGAAATTGGAACAGGCATGTATGTTTGGTTGAGACAAGATTTCTCTGTATATCCCTGGTTCTCCTATAACTTCCTATGTAGACCAGGCTATCCTGGAACTCAGAGAGATCCACCTGCCTCTTTGCTTTTTAAGCACTAGGATTAAAGGTGTGTGCCACAATGCCTGGCTAATGGGCTTGTATCATTGTCGGGACAAAATACACAACAAAAGCAGCTTTAAAAGGAACAGATTCACTTGGCTCACAGTTCCAGGAGAACCAGTTCACCACAGTGGAGAAGAGACATGGCAGGAGCAGGAAGCAGCTGGGCACATTACCTCATTACATCATTACTTCATTACATCATTACCTCATTACCTCATTACATCACTGCATCATTACATCGTCACATCGTTACATCCAGCCAGGAAGCAGGGAATGGCACAAGCTGCTGCTCATCTCACTGTCTCCATTTTATTCAACCTGCCATCCGAGCCCATAAAAAGGTGTTGTTCACATTTAGGGTGGGTCCTCCCATATCAGTTAACACACATAACCTTTCACAGGCATGTCCAGAGTCTTGTCTCTTCAGTCTCTTCAGTGACGTTAGATCCTGTTAAATTGACAATAATATTAACCAACACCACTTGTCAACTCAACACCTAAACATATCACTTTTAAGTACAGCAAAGGATAAAATGACTAGTTTGTTTCCTCAGTAATCTTCCTGGACATTAGGCTTAAATCCATATAAGGTGTTATTTACATAACTGTTTCTCACTAATTATTTTCTCCTTGATAAGAAAAGTGCTGCCCTGGTATAAAGCAGGTATAAAGTGTTGAATTAGCTCAGTCCAACATCGCAGCACTTCCATGCCTTCAAGGGAGCTACACTCACCATTTTCTCCTTTTCTAGAAGCTCTCTGGGATGGACTGCACACTGTGATTTTAGCCACACCTACTCTAACATGTGCTAATCCTTTCTAATAGTGCCACTCCCTAATAGTGAGCCTATGTGGGCCATTGTCAGTCAAGGCACAACAGGAATAGGACCTTCGACCAGAAGGGAAAAGACCTTGGAGCCCTGTAAAATACTCAAGCAGATGCATGGGGGTGGATGGAGGGGTTACTTGGCAGTTAAGAGCATTTACTGCTCTTGCAGAGGACCCAGATTTTGTTCCCAGCACCCACACGTGAGTTCATGACCATCTGTAATTACAGTTCTAGGGGATCCAATACCTCTTCTGACCCTTGTATGCATATGATACACATATATACATTCAAGGGCATACACATAAAATAAATCTTTTTAAAAATACACAAACCAGCATCAATTTAGTAGACACCCAGCTTTTAGGGCCTCTCCCAACTCAGATAAAACTTTTACTTCTGCTTTCTCTATGGCTTGGTCTTCTGTCTTTCTTTGACACTCAATTCTTTGACCGTTTCAAGGAACAAACTTGGCACTCCCCTCAATGGCCACTGATACTGTATTACATGTTCACATAGCCTTCAAAAAAATCAGATTTGGAAGTACCCACTAGAGGCTTGTGTTGTCTTGGATTAGACATGAGAGAAGTTTGGGCAATGTTAGGAATATTCTTACTGGATGGTGGTTCTGAGTGTTTATTGTTACCAAGCAATGGAAGAGCATGTGTGCCTCATGCAAAGGAAACTGTTGGTCCAGGCAGTCTGGACAGAATCGGCTCAGTGTGAACGCTAAGCTACAGCAGATGTGGAGATCTGAGGGTTGCTGTGGCAAGAACTGCAGTAGAAGGAAAAGGGATCAGAATGTGAAGAAAGGTGAGGAGAGGAAAGGCCATGGCAACCAGTGATAGAGATGGGATGGCCAAGATCATGTAGGGAACCCAATCACTCATCTTTCTGAGGGGCAGGAGAAGACATTCTAAAAATAAATGAAGTAATAGCTGATGTCTATTGAATTTTTAAATGTGTATATATGCATATGCATAGACTCTCATACAC
Organism: Arvicanthis niloticus; assembly: GCF_011762505.2. NCBI lineage: Eukaryota > Metazoa > Chordata > Mammalia > Rodentia > Muridae > Arvicanthis > Arvicanthis niloticus. The sequence goes on from NC_047659.1 coordinate 101,067,384, forward strand.
ACTAAAAATGTAACTTAAAAAATAAAGATGCCGGGCGGTTGTGGCGCATGCCTTTAATCCCAGCACTTGGGAGGCAGAGGCAGGCGTATTTCTGAGTTCGAGGCCAGCCTGCTCTACAGAGTGAGTTCCAGGACAGCCAGGGCTACACAGAGAAACCCTGTCTCGAAAAAAAATAAAGATAAAACTTGTGTTGGAACATACTTTATGAGCCGAGGTCTCTTGTATCCCAGGCAAACCTCTACAGTGGTACGGCTCTAAGTGAAAGGAAGGCATATGTCACAATTCTACAGATGAAAACATCGAGGCTTATTTTTTTTTAAGATTTATTTATTTTATGCATATGAGTACACTACCATTGTTCTCTTCAGACACACCAGAAGAGGGCATCAGACCCCATTACAGATGGTTGTGAGCCACCATGTGGTTGCTGGGAATTGAACTTAGGACCTCTGGAAGAGTAGTCGGTGCTCTTAACTGCTGAGCCATCTCTCCAGCCCGAGGCTTATTTTTTTTAATCCAGGGATTTACCTGGAACCTAGGTCTTTTCAAACTCAAAAAGGTCTTTCCATCCAACATGGCACTCTTATTTGCTTTTTTTGTTTTATGGTACTGGGGACAGATCCCAGAGCCTCACATGTTCCAAGTAAGAATTCTGCAGAAGAACTATACATAAAACAGGCTAGGCCATGGTTCAGTGCTCTAGCCCAGCAGTCAGGAAGCCATGGGTTTGATCCTCAACAACACAAACCAGCATGGTAGCACATTCCTGTAATTTCACATTCCTGTAAAAGACTTGCAGGAGGTTCAAGAATGAACTTCATTCTTGACTACATACCAAGGGATTATATCCACGTGTGGAAGTTAGAGGACAACATGCATGAATCTATCCCCTACTATATGGGTCCCAGGAACTGAACTCAGGTAGTCAGTCTTGGCAGCAAGCACCTTTACCAATGATCCATCTCATAGTCCCACCACCACATTTTGAAGTTATAGAAAAATTTAAAGCAAAATATTTTAAGCTTAAACAGTATGGACATAATACCAAGTTTCAAGTCATGAACTGGTAATAGGCTCCCAAACAGACCTCAGCACAACTGACTCCATGGTGGAAGTGCCAGTCAGGCCATAAGACAGACAGTACCACTTGCCAAAGGAAAACAAAGACATAATCCATCAAATGCCATGGTTCTGGGGAGATCTCTAAATGTACTAACCTTGCTTTCTGGCTCCTGTAGTTTCACTTCTGGCTAACTGTTCTTGTTAGCTGAAGTATGTCGACCCAGGATGTGGGCTTTCTTTCTTTCTTTCTTTCTTTCTTTCTTTCTTTCTTTCTTTCTTTCTTTCTTTCTTTCTTTTTTGCTTAAAAGCTCACCCTGAGAAAAGCTTGGTGCTACACTAGGATCCCAAACACACAGTATAGTCATTAGCTTGCTAATGAAGACTTTTCATTGGCTTAAACCTATGTCCAAGTAGTCTTTTCTGGTGGATACCCTAACACCCACATGTCAGAAAAGAAAAATTGCCCACATATAGCTTAGTACAGAACCTGGGGCCCTCAGTATACAACACTCTGCTCAAATAAGAGCATCAGTCATTAACCCTCACACAAGAGTATGCTGCAGTCAGAGTACACGGGCTCTGGAAACTTCTTGTGTCCACCTCTTTCCATCCCACTCATTTATACCACACTGGTCACTTGAAGCAGTCGGGGTAGGAACTCCAGACATCATAAATCAGTAGATGCTGCAAACTGGACTTAATTTTTGAGAAGCAGCATCGAAAACTCACCATAACATGACAGGCCCTCCAGTATCTAACGTATCCATGAGGTAACAAATGGCATAGTTAAAGCAGTTCCCTATCCACATCAGATCCCAGAGCACAGGTTCACTCTGTGGCACTTTTCAAAGGTTTGGCTTCAGCAGTCCAAGTGGCCACAAAACCTAAGGAGGTAGAGATCTTTTTTCCTTTCTAGGGATGGGACAGAGCAGCAGGATGAAGTGGGACCAGGTGACAGGTGGTGGCTGCATGAGCTCACTGAGCTCATCTCTCAAGGATCACCTACGTGACATCATGACATCACACATCCAACTGAGCATGAGCTCCTGACCTCTGCACGTGAGACACATCTGAATTCCAAACATTTACTTACCACGCCCTTTTCTACGAATGCAGAAGAGCAGGGGCGGGGAAATCAAGACAAAAAATCCTTGTCTTCAAAAGCTACAGACCAGTAAGGGGCATATCTCACTCTCCATTGACCCTGCCTTAATTGTTAGGGCCACAGAGGTCCCTGTACTCAAGAGAAGCACTAAGAGAACCAGGAATGTTAATCATGCAGGGGTGTCTCCTCAGTGAAGGAGAGAAAAATCAAATCCCTGCATTCCATCCAGAAAGCCGAGAGTGGAGATTGCTAACAACCTGGTGACCTTTTTGCTATTGGTGGAGGCGGACCTCACCCACTTTTTACTATAGAGCAGACCTCACCCAAATTCCCCAGAAGAATCATCCCAACCTCTTGACCATTACTCACCCTTAGGGGAGAAGTCACAAGTACTCTATAGCCTGCTGACCTCTATGTTATCAGTTAGAGACCACAGTAGATTATAGGCCTTTTAGCTATGGTCACATGGTCATGGTCACACTTACTTTGTAAAAGAGTCTCTATGTAGTCACACCTTAAGCTTTATTGTGCACCTGGAATTGGACTGATTGGACTGATTGTTGCCTGGAAACCTTTTCCCAAATCGTACTGCTTTAAATATGTTGACAATGAACTACATATGTCTCAAAATGTAAACACATACACATTTGTTACCGAGACATTTAAGTTAAGCCTGACCACAGCAAATAAGCAACCAGTTTGTAATCAGAATATAAACAGAATAATTCATGGATTTACTTCAGTTTTTCCTTCTGTGACAAAACCTGCTGATGCATACACACAGATATCGCTACAAACAAGAGTCTGACCTCATCTGCCTAAATAATAGTCATGGTCTCTGAAAAACAACAAAAACAAAAATAGCAGCCATGTGGAGCTTTTCAACCTCCAGAGATTTTTGACACTGTCTTTAGGTAGCTAAGAAGCAGCCATCCAGAGACAATGCTAGCTGCCATTCCTGTGTTATCTTAGAAGGCTACAGCCTCTAGACTCTCTAGGACTGAGATGAGCCAAAGGTACAGTGTGGCTCTACACAACAGCACAGAGTGAACATTCCTCAAATTGTGAGGGAAAGTAGTTGCTTCTTATTGTCCAGTGAAGATGAGACTGGCTGTCTTTGAGATTCCCAGTGATTGACAGGGATGTGGACACCCTGGAATAATGAGGGTGTAGATCTTGCCTTGGTTTCAGGCCAAAGATTGGAAATGGGATATCAGCTTTTTCACCAAAGGCTCCAACATTGTAACTCCCATTGTCTTATTATTTAGGACTGAATGATTCAGCCTAGACACCAGACCAGGCCAGGAATGGAAAAGATCCCCAGGCAAGACCCATTGTTATGATGTGTTTGCTGTTTGTTTTTTCTTGAAGCAACTGAGGAGACTTCAGGAGTCAATAGCAAGGAAGACTGAAAACTGAAATATAACCTCCGGGCGACTTTCTGAAATGGTCCTACTCTTCACTTCCTGGGAGTATGTGAGAAGCCATAATTTTCTAACCATCAGGTGACTTAAGAAGTGGATCCAAACAGCAACCTAACACTCTGGGGACTCCAGGGGGCACTATAGTACAATACACAGACTGTCCAAGCACTAGTCAGCCTAAATAGACTGTCTGCTTCTCACAGTTTTCACTGGGCTGGGGCATGGGGTAAACAGCCCTTGTGTTCAAACAGTGCCATCTCAAGACCAGACTTACCAGAAGAAAAAACAAACAACAACAAAACAAAAAACCAACTCTAAGCTCCTCAGCACGGTGAGGGAGATACCAGCAAGGCACCCTAGGTACTGGGAGCTCCCACCTCTGAGGTGTAGCCAGTCTTCCAATTCCACAGGCTTATTCTTCTGGCTGATAGGTCTGTCTCTCCTCCCGAGTCTGGGCCATTCTGTGCTTGTCTCATCCCTGCTTTTCCGACAGTCCACATCCTCTGGGATCACAATGATGTTCATGCACCTACCTCTGTGAGCTTCAGGAGGACACCACTGGGCTCTATTTTTCCACTTACACTCTAGCACTGGGCACATGACAAGAATCTTTTTGAACATGAGCATGAATATCTATGAAGCAAAAAGGTGAGGTAAGAGGTTCTGGCCTAACTGTTCCAAAAGTGAGACCTTGACTGGGCCAGAGTAAGGAAAGACATTTTCTCTCAGCTCAGACCAAGCCTCCCCTGTCTGTTTCCATGCTTCCACACTCCTTAAGTTCTTATCTATAAAGCAGTCATAGTATGTAGAAAGGGACAAAGCTTTCCTCCACATAAGATAAATAATGTAAAATAAAACATCATTCCAAGAAACAGATTTGTGGCTGAAGCTGAAGAGAGATTCGACTGTGACCCCAATGGCTACTCTAACATTTGTCCAGAAGATACCCCGAGTCTCCCAGAACCTTTGCTTCTTGGTTCAGCAGCTCTAACCCAGAAGCCCTTCACTGGGGCTGCAGGGGCTGCTAAGTCTCAAACATCATCCTGGCTGGTCCCTTTCTATTCCATGGGGTTAGTTAGGACAGAGTAGAAACTATTCAGGTCAGGAGGTCCCCAATATCTCTCAATGCTACCTTCCTAGGCCAGTCTGTTCTTCCATTTTCCCAGGTTATTTCTGAGCACTTGTCCCTCAAATCTATTTAGAGCCTTAATGCACCACCAAAATGCACAGGGACTCACTCCACTGTGCCCTGGAAAGAAAACCCATGCCTACGTTTGAGTGTTCCTTCTGGAAGGGGTGGCAGAGTAAAATAAAAACAGCCTAGAGTTCGGTCAATGGAGAGTTCTTTGTCAGGCAAGCAAGGCACTGGCACAGCAAGGGAAAGAAGACTGTCTGGGGAGATATACTGGATCAGCCAGCAAAGGGCCTAGAATGTCTGTCGCCAAACAGTCCCCAAATGTGAGAAGCCATGAGAGACACTGAACTCTTCCTAAGAAGGTTACATATACTCCAAATCAAGCAGCACTTTAAAACCTGCAGGAGGATGGAGGGTGTTTGGGTAGACACCCAGGAGACAGAAGAGGAAGCTGCCAGCAGAACAGGGTATGTATCTCCTTCAAGCAGGGGTGGAATCTAGTGTTGAAATGTGTTATTATCAGAGAGATTTTCTGTGGGTACTGGGGCAGAGAGAAGGGCATGGAAGACCTGACAGTGTTAGCTGTAGGTAGAAGAAAAAGTTATCAGAGATTAGCCGCCCCATCCCATTCCAAAGCCTGTGGGCTGCCGGGTGTGTGTGTGTGGGGGGTGGGGGGGTTGGGCACACACACAGAGGATGCACTGGCTTGTGAAGGATAGGCATGTGGGAACTAAATTGGACCACTGTGGCCTATGAGCCCAGTCACTTGTACTGGGGGCTCTTGCTGCTCCTCTCCTGCCCCGTGGTCCAGCCCAGTTCTAATTTCCCCAGTTGATGGTCAGCACAGACAAAAGACAGAGGCCCAAGCTAGGATGTGGTCTTCTCAAACACAGCCTCACATACTGTAGAGAACACATGAATTCTTGAACAACAATGAGGGGGCAGGGCAGACACAGCAGCCCAGCATCCTCAGAGGGTGGGAGGAGAAAGAGATCACACTACTTGTCCATAGGGTAGCTTCATCAGATGGGTGGGAGGAAGAGATGTAGGGATTAGACACTGTAGGTCTGAGGGCCAGAAGCCCCAAGAGGACCACTGAGTCAAAGCAGAAGCAACAGTTCCAGAACAGGGAGGAGTCAGACTGTGAGCTTCCAGGAGTAGCCAGCCGAGCCTGAGCCTGGCAAAGCAGCCTTAGTGGCTGCTCCTGTGACCTGCTGCAGAAACAAGAGAGACAGAGGTTGTAGGAGGTGGGGGGAAAGGGGAGGGGTTTAAGAATGGGAAGTCTTAGCCAGGGGTATTAGCTGGCATGTTTGATCCCAGCACTCAAGCTCTCTGATGCTGCCTCTGATGTGACAGGTCTGGGAGGGCCTTCGATTCTGCTCTTGTCACAAGCTACCAATGACAATGCTGCTGTTCCAGGAGCCATACTATGAGGGGCAAGGTTTAGAGTCAGCTAAAGGGATGTAGAGGCCAGTTGGAAAAGAATTCATTTAGAGAAGCCTGCTTTTGATAATTCTGTGGGTAAAGGCCAAGACCGTGCGAAGTCTGCGTGAGACTGGCAGTGTCCCTTCTTCCTCCTTCACAGGTGACAGGTGTTGAAAAACTGGGCAAAAAAAGGGAGAGTGAAGACCAAAGAGGTCAAGAGAAGAGGCAGAGGAACTTTGGTGTCCCTGGGGTCCTTTCTCTGGGTCAGTGCAAGGCAGGAGATTAAGGGCCGACTTGGAGCATGCCCCATCTCACCCCCAGAAAGATGAAGATCTCGGAGTGCAAACAGCAGCAAGAGCAAGTCCACCCTCCATTCCCCTTTTGCTGTTCTTCAGGAAACAGCTGGACTTTACCCAAGCTTTGCTGATAGCCCGTAGGTCACACAGGAATGGCTATGCCCCAAGGTCGAAGGCCAGACGGTTTCTGTGCAGAAATAAAAGATGAATGGACTTAGAAGGCTGGAGAGAAAGAGGTGAGCTGGGCTTAGGGTTAAAGAGTCCAGCTCACCTGAGCTTTCAGAAGTCAAGAGATTTCTCAAAAGCTCAGGTGGGAATGTAAACTTAAGTTTAGGTAATCCAAGGACAGGAACAAGAATGGGAGGTGCGTGACTCAGGTAGCTCAGCTTGTCTGGGGCCCCATCCCAGCACAAAGTGAGACAGACCCTTAAGCACTAAAGCTGCGGAGGTTAACCCGAGGTCAAGTGGCACCAAAGGAGCAGCGACTCCCACAATCAAACGTTGGCTGAGGAGAGGGCGGCGCACACTTAGGGGAAGGAGATGGGACCACAAAGATGCTGGAGCTTCGTCTGGTGGCGATGGGGAGGCCAAGGTGATTCCCGAACGCGGTGTGACGAGCTGCCCTGCTTAGGCTAGGCTTCCTCGCCGCGCAGCCCCCAGCCCGTCCTTTCTAGTCCTTCCCCGGCCCCGGGCCAGCTTCCCGGCGCCCCTCCACCGAGGCCGTGGCCCCCAGCCCAGCTACCGACTCGCCAGAGTCCGCCCCGCCGCCGCGGCCCCAGCCCGGCCGCTCCTCCCCCGATGATGTCACGTCCCTGGCCGCCCCTCGGCCGGCCTCGCGCCCCGCCCCCGCCTCCCCTGGCCCCGAGTCCCCTGGGCCCACCCGCTTGCGACAGCCCTCCTCTTGCCCGTGCTCCCTCCCTACGGCTCCCGCTCCCCAGGGAGCGGCGGCGGCGGCGGGATGGCCAGGGCCCGCGGCCAGGCCCCCGGGAGCGGCGGGCGGCGGCGGCCGCGGCGGGGAGGCGCGGGGACCGGGCCCCGGGGGGACTCGGCCGGTCTGCTGCTGCTCCTGCTGCAGGTGCTGCCGCCCGGGGCAGCGGCAGGCCCGGGGCGCCGGGGCACTCGGGGGCCTGGCGGCGGCTGCATCTGCTGGCCCGGCGCCGGCCCTGCTTTTCCGCGGGACGCGCGTCTGCTGCTGTTGCTGCCGCCCCGGCCACCACCGTCGCCGCCGCCGACCTCCACGGCCGCAGCCTCCCCCTCTCGGATGGTAATCAGCGCCCCGCGCGGGCGCCGCGGGCGGGCGGGGGAGAGGCCCTGGTGGGGGGAGGGCGGGCACCTCGCGGGGCGCTCGCCCCCCCTCCGACGACCGCGGCGCTGGGCAGCCGCCAGAGCGCGCCTCTGGGGCGCCTCCGTGCGGAGCCGGTGCGGGCTCCGCTCTCAGTCTGTTCACCGGCGCTCAGGCCGCGGGGGAATCCCTCCATCTCCCCGCCCCGCGCCCCGGGAGGGGAGGGGACAGTGCCAGCGCCCGGGGACCCGTTTTCTCTGAGAGAGCACCCGAGAGGCGAGCGGCACTGAGGCACCGGGACTCCGTGAAGCGCTGCTCTCCTGGAGGCTCCTGGTGCCGTCGGGTCGGGCTGAGCTGAGACGCCCACAGCCTCGGCGGGACGGGATCCCTGGCAGTGGGGGGCGCCCACGAACTGCGGGTCCTTATGTTCCCCGCACAGGACGCTCTGCCCCGCGGTGGGCTCCACCTGAAAGAGGAGCCGCTGCTGCCCTCCAGCCTGGGCTCGGTGCGCTCCTGGATGCAGAGCGCGGGCATCCTGGACTCCAACACCGCGGCGCAGAGGTAAGCGCTCTACCCGACCTAGCACGCTGGTTGGACCGCTTAGTGTCGCCTTCGTCCTGCACTCCTAGCTACTGGAGAGAAGGGTAGAGGGAGTCCTAACTCTTGACTGTCCCAATGAAGTCTCCTGTTCACCCTGTGTGAGTTTGACTTCTTCCTGAGGATATGGGGCGGGTTGCTCACTAGGGTCCAGGGCTCCGGAGGTGTCGCCTCCTCCCGCACACCTTGAGCCATGACCCAGTTACTGTCTAGAGATGTACAGACCCTTCTTTCTGTGCAGTCTCTACCGTTGCACTTGTCCATTTCCGCGGCTACCCAACAAGAAAGGCAAGAAACTCTGTGGTGTACAGGACCAGAGGTGTGGGTGGGGCTGAAGAGAGGCTAAGCCAGTGGGCAGTTAGTTAGCCTTACTGAACTGATTGGGGCTGAGAATGGAGCCTGACTCCTCTGTCAGGTGGTCTGGGGTAGATCCTGAAGGAGACTGGAAGCTCTTGGGAACTAGCAGGATCTGCTCTGGTTACTTTTCAGGGGGAGGAATAGGGGTCTAGGCAGGAGACTTCTGTAAGAAATGGACTCCAGGATTTGGATGGGGGCTTTGAAGGCTTGTTAACCCAGTCACTGCAGCAGCCGGAACCTGGTCTCTGTAACACTCCCTCTAATTATACAACATGGAGGTCATACATCGGGTCAGAAGCTCATGGTGCCTAGCACTAGGTAGGAACTGACCCTGCGGACAGCCAGGACAGGGTAGGCACTGGGTCTTTAGGAAGTTTGAATAGCTGCTGTCCAGTATCTGAAGGATGTCAAAGCAGACCAAGGCTGGCACATTACTCCCATTCACACACCCAAACTTGTTCAGGTTATCACCCCAACTTCATCCAGTAGTCGACACAGAGTGTTTGTGGATAAAGGGGTGCAGTATTTTTGCACATCTGTCTTCACAGAGAGAGTGCTAAGCTTTCTGTCGAGTGAGCCCTCCTGGACAGAGAAGGGTATTCCAGATGAGCCAAGTCTAGTAAGTCTCTAGTTAGAGCCGTCTAGCTAGCGACTATAGAGACACAGTAACAGTTGTTCAACAGTGTGCTGGTATGTTTCCTTCCTAGTGACTATAGAAACAAAGTAACAGTTGTTCAACAGTGTGCTGGTATGTTTCCTTCCTTGTTCCCCTCTTAAGTTTTGTCTTGTGCTATCCTTAAAACTGTGTGTGCCTGCTTTCCTGCTGGTTTTGGCTTTCCCGTTGCAGTGGTCATGTGAAGTTATAGCTGAATGTATTAGACTGGAAGTTGCTGTTTCCTTCAGATTTTGCTCTCTACCTGCCCAGGGCTGCCAGGTTAGATGAGGGGAAGCAGAGGTGCCAGAGATGGCGTCCTGAAGGTTGGTGAAGGGCCAAGAAATCTGGGCATGAGACTTTCAGCCTCAGCAATCCTAACCACCAACAGTGTTATCTACACAGAGAAAGGTTCTTGAGTCCCCAAGACCACATAACTGAAGCCCAAAGGCTTCTGAGGTTTGAACAGAACATTTTTCAGGCCTGAGCTTGCTTGACCCCAAGTCTGGAACCTGTCATTCTAGGACACAGATTGAAAGTTTTCAAACATGTGGGTGAGTCTCTTTCCGCTTCCAGAGGGGAAGCTAATACTTGGTTCTCATTTCTTTGCACATTGCTTGTCCTTTCTCCTGTGTGTATCTTTCCCCTCAGTCCTCTGCTCGGGTCTTCCCATCCCAAAATGTAACAAGAAACATCCCTCTCCCAGTCTCCCCTTCATCTTCCTCCCCTGTCTGGCTGCACACTCCTGCGATGCTTCTGGGTGTGGATGATCTGTGCCTTCCTCAGCTTCACCCCACAGCCACTTGGTTTGCAAAGCTTATGGATGGCTAGTCTCAACCCCACTGTCCCCAGATACCACTTTTAACAATCACACTCCTGAGTCCTAGACTCCATTCCTCCCTGGCTTGAAGGATAATTCAGACTCCTGGTCCTGCACTCTGACTTTCCACTTTAAGGATGGTTACCATGGGCTACTGTCACTGGCACATCCCAGACAGCTGGCATTCAAGGCTCATCACAATCTGACCCCAGCTTTTTTTTTTTTTTCCCAGCTTCTGTATGATAATAGCTGATAATGTTGAAGAGTCAACAAGTCTGTCAGACCTGCTTTCTTTTAAAACAGTTCTCAAGTCCTTATCGTCACACTGTAGAGCTTTAGTGAGCCTTGAGCCACCCCAACTCCTTTTCAGCACCTGCTCTGTTCGTATCCTTCCTCCCTGCCCAGGGGAACAGTTCTTAATGTTACCTAAACTACAGGACAGGCTCTGCTGTCCTCAGCCTGTCACTGTTTTCCTGGCTCTGACAACTGAGGCTTTCCTGTAGGGCAAAGATGGCAGTTCATTCATCTTTCTTTCTGTAGCCCACAGGCTTAAGTAGTCCACCAAGATGGCTCCAAAAGCCTTCTCTATCAGATGCCTCCCTTCACTTCAGTTTCAGCAACTGCCCTACATCCCTCAGCTACCCTACCCATCTCCAATTTTAAAACTTCAACTTTACAAAAATGCCAAAGTTTTGAAGAAAGTAGAGGAGGAGGAAAAGGCTCAGAAGGCTTGCTAAGATCAGTGAGGGAGCCTCTGCTGAGAAGAAGGGAAATTCTGAGCATAGAATGCAGGGAAAGAAGAGGAAATGAATACCCATCCCATAGGAAGGGGAGAAGGGAAGGCTTCTTGCTCCTTTGCCAAGGTCTCTTTAACAGGGGTGTCTGCTCCAAGGCCCCTGGCCACTGCTGTGACTCCTCCTGCCCTGAATCAATAGGAATTTACCTCTGAAACCTAGCCCCAGGCCATTCCCCATCCTCAGACAAGTCTCCCTGCACTAGGCTTAGCAGAAATGATAACGCTTTTCTCCTTCTGGTGTGTTTCCCAGGCTGGGGAGACTAGCGAAAGAGCCTGGCCAGCCCTAGTCCTGCAGTAGTCATGGAAGACACTAGGACTGCCCATCCTACCAGCCAGTCACTGCTCGAGGAGCGGGGCCTTAGAGGAGGAAGGCAGCTGGGGATGTCTTTCCTGTAAGCAGCTGCAGGCTGCCTCTCTGCT